>NC_091049.1:20047959-20422828 GCF_963966145.1 Tenebrio molitor
GTACCCCAAGATATCTCCCCAGAGAAGATAGCCACCCTCTGCCCCTCGCTCTCGGTAAAAAAGGCCTCGAGAATCATCTCCAGGAAAACGAACCGTCATTTATCAGGGTATTGACAACTGACAAAGGCACCGTCGACGCAATGCTCATCGACGGCGTCGAAATGTACGGACGTTTCTTCACATGCGAGACCGACCAAACCCCCGTCCCACCTGTTAAAATCGCCAACCCCCCTTCAGAGCTCGCAGAACCACTCAATAAGAAAGGAACTCACCCCTATCTACACTTATAGATACCGAGAGAAGACTTTGACAGTCCTCAACATCTGCGACAGTACCTGGAGTTGGTGACGCTGGATTTCTGGCAACATAGATGGGAGCACTCAGAAAAGGGCAGGATCACATACGAGTTCTTCCCAGTCGTCTACGAAACCCCGCGGAAAGAATTCACCGGTGGAAGTTCACAGGTACTGACGGGCCATGGAAACTTTATGTGTCACCTCCACAAGGATCGGGAAGTCGGAAACAGATGAGTGCAGGGAATGTGGCGTCCGGAATGACCCGATACACAGACTTCAGAAGTATATACCAAATCACACACTGCTGCAATCTAGCAGTCACAGCAGAAACATATAAAAGTAGAAACACGTTCACTACAGTGCCATAGATGTCAACTATCCGGTCACACACAAACAGGCTGCAAGGCGAAATTCAAATGCTCCAAATGCGCAGGCGAACACTCCACCCACATCTGCACCAAAGTGAAAACAATCGACGCGAAGTGTGCAAACTGTGGAGGCCCTCACCCCGCCAACTTCACAGGATGCAAATACCACCCCACACAAGCAAAAAAAAAACAGAAACTCCCAAACCCACAAACGTCTGGTACCAAACAAAACAAGAACAAGAGCCGCAAATAAACACACCAAACCAAACCCAAACACCAAAATCAGAAAACGGAAAACTCAGCCCGAAACACAACGAAACCCAAAAAAAAACACAAAACAAAACAGATCAAATAGCATAACTAATCGGCAAACTGCTCATCCAATTTTCAAAAACAAAACCCACAATACAACAAAAAATTGATTTCATTACAACAACGAGCGAACTAATCCAAACAATTAATGAACAATAAAACCAAACCAGGAATAAACACCACATCGCAAATACGGCAGAGAATAAAGAAAAACACAATCAAAATAGCCTACTGGAATGCAAACGCCATAAACAACAAGAACTAGAACACTTCATACAAAAACACAAAATAGACGCAGTACTAGTACAAGAAACGCACCTAGAACCTCACTACAAGTTCAAACTACCCAACCAATAAATCAACAGAAACGACAGAGCAGAAAACCAAAAAGGAGCAGGCACAGCCATAATAATAAATCGACTAATCAAGCACCACCAACTCCCCACACCAACAACAAAAGCACTAGAACTAGAAGGACTCAGCATCGAAACAGACAAAAAAAGAAAGAATTTCGACGACGTCATCTTCGGCGACCCCTAGTTGAGGCACGTCCGCCTCACCCTAGACTACATGCATCCACCACGGAATATTGTTAGAGAATTGAAATTAGTGTTGGATAAATTTATAAATAATTCAAGTACTTCACCAGCCCAAATACTAATTAATAAAATGTTGGAAGATATTGCAAAAAGGTTTGTGAACCTTGAATTTAATGAAACTATTGCAAAAACTGCTTTTATGGATCCTAGATTTAAAGAGAGCGCATTTGGTTCTGAAAACGATTGACAAAAAGTAAAAGAAAAATCAGGACGAAATTTAATAAATGAAGAACGCCAACACAATGAGCCCTCCGGATCCACTTCAGGTTCGTATTCAAAAGATGATGACATTAATGCATCTGACTATGATGATAGTGCTGACAAAGATTTAGTTTGGCAACAATTTGATCTTATGTGTAAGTCTACAAAAATAGAAAGGCCAACTGCATTGGTTCTTATAGAGTTTAGGTCGGTCATACTTGTCTGACGAACAGTCACACAGAAAAAAAATTCTCTCGAATGGTGGAAGTCTGCACAAAAGACGAATGCACGAGGGACTGCAAATTCCTGGCCGGAAAGAAGTGCAAGAAGTCACCGAAAAAAAACTAGACGTTTTCGGTAGAGCCGCGACTTCACAAAAACCTCGTCGAGAGGCAGAAGATCGTGGTCGGACTCCGAATTTTCAACGCGAGCTGGAAGTTTGGTTATTTTCCCACCGCCTGGAACGCAGGCAAACTGATCATTCTCCTCAAGGACCCTTTCGGGTGTGCTGGAAGCTCAAACAATTATCTACAAGTGGCTACATTTCGGTATCCACAGAATTCTCGCAGGACTACTCCCAACTGACTTAGCAATAAAACATGCTAATACACTCCGGTCCCTGAAAAAAGGCCGGAGTTCTCTGTTTCAGGACGAACTCATTGCACCAAAAAAAAGTGCCAGGTGGCACATTTACTGCTTCAAATACCAGAGATTTGGTCATGCCAAAATTGTATAAACGCCAAACTCAGGGACCATAACCATCGAGCGAGTGACCCAAACTGCCCTATCTACAAAAGAAAATTGGCCGAATATCTTGAAAATATCGATTATGGGGTAAAATCAAGGTAATTCAGATAAGACGGCAACTATCTCATGGTCATGAACGACAAAAATTTTCAAATCGCCTTAGTGCAACAGCCGTATTGCTACAAGAAAAGTGTCGGTAACTTTACTATTCTCAATCTCGGCTCAATTGTACTTATTGCCGAACAGCCACATAAATTCTACAGCTGCATCTTGTGCAACAATCCAAGACTGAAAATCCTATATCTCAGCAACATATCTACCAGCCACTCATTGCACCAGGTAACCGTTCAGCTCTCAACTTTACCGACATTTCCACCAGACATTATTAGTCAACAATTTAGAACTACTACAAATAGTCGCGAAATAGAAATCACCCCACTAAATCGCTTCAAAATGCACACTACAATAACTACAGCCATTTAACAACAAAGTTAAAGAAAATCGAGAAATATTAAAAAGATTGATTGACGCCGCTATTTTCTTGTGCTATCAAGAATTACCATTAAGGGGACATGATGAAACCGATCGATCCGATAACAAAGGAAGCTTTAAAGAACTGACAAATTGGACCTTTTTGTAGATGATGCACCTGTTTTCTTCGGAACTTCAAAAACCATTCAAAATGATCTTGTGGATTCTATTTGCTTTGTTTTGGAAAGTGTAATTCAAGGTGAATGATCAAAAACTACATTTTTTTCGTGACGGGCCGATTAGACATCAGATATTACATGTTGTTCTCAATTGTCAGTCATCTTGCGCTATGTGGTTGATAATCAAGTGGTAGAAAGAATCGACAGATTTTATCATTATACATTTTTCTAAGAAATGTTGCAATTCTCTTGGGTAGTTAGGCAACAACATTGTAACACAACATTTTTGAAACAGATGACACTTGTGATTGGTTCTGTCTACACACTGTACAATCATGTGCAGGACGTTCGTCCTTACCAATCGCCGCGTCATCCTGATTCTCATGGTAGAAAACCAACACACCGCAAAATCGTTAAAAACACAGGATTAGCAGAATGTTTTTGAATTACACACTTTGCAAATATGAAAAAAAAAGGTTTGCTGAACCTTTTGAAACCTCCCCAACATCATGGAATTTTTAAAACATCCCAACAAGAAAAACTGATGGCTATAGAAAATGGGTAGGTTTATGAAGATGGAACAATCGGGGTTCACGGGGCAAAACATCTCACGCTACTAATACAGGGCAAGTCACATAAGGTTTATTTCTGAATTTATTTTGTGCGCAACCAAAAATACTAATGACGCTGACCACTTGATACCGTTTATAATGTGATTTAATTTAGTAATCAACGTAGGTATGTAATTTAGCTAAAAATGTCAAAATGACGTTTTCCTGTTCTGATTAGTGAAATCAAAAATTAAGTTCATCAACTGTCATCTTGACATTTTTAGCCAAATTACATACCTACGTTGATTACTAAATTAAATCACATTATAAACGGTATCAAGTGGTCTGCGTCATTAGTATTTTTGGTTGCGTACAAAATAAATTCAGAAATAAGCCTTATGTGACTTGCCCTATATAAAAGTTTTTGATTTAATGGAAATGAAAATTTGTTTGGGAAATGGTTCGACAACAACTTCATTTCAATATTGGTTCTGTACTTTCTGTACGACACTTCCCTTACGTATGCCTCCATGAAGATACTACCGGTTGGTTATAATTCGATCTGTTCACCAATTTTTTCAACTTTTTATATTATTGGAACACAGGGTTGCCAGATGCCGCGATTTATCGCAAATTGGGCTACTCAAATTCTTTATTTGCCATCATTTTTTCGACTTCGCGATGGGCGACACATTTGGGCTACCTGCGATTTTAAATTTCGGTTGTTGGCCTTCAGACCATCTTGCGAAACATTCAAGGACTAATAAAATGTTGAAAGCGTGTGAACGGCCTGGGTTTATTGCCGCATTGAGGGATGCTACAGGGTTACCAGATAGGTACCAGATGTTTGGAAAATCCAACCACGGGAATGTTTCGGTCCCCGGTCCCTCCAATATGAATTATGAAATATGGACCAAAACCAAAATCGAATATCTGAATTTTGTAGGAACGAAACGGATGGAGGATGCTGAAAGGTGACCAGATGTTTGGAAAGTCTGACCATTGGAATGTTTTAGTTTTACTGCCCCCAATATGGGTCAAAAATTTGAAATTTGTAGGATAGGAACGAAGGATAAGGAACGAAACACTTACCGTTCAAACTTTGTATAGTTAACATCGTTAATATATTGCATAGTTAAAATTATTTTTTTGTCTTTTTCCTTTTATTTTGTGTGTGATTGTGTGTCGTGAATTGTGAACTATTTTACCTACAGAACTACAAATTTATTCTCATTGTGTGTTAGTTAGTTTAGTGTTTTTTTGAGTTGAGTTAAACAATAAATATGGGGAAATGGGGTAAATACAAGAAAAGGTACGTGAAATCATGGGAAAAAGAAGAATGGGCTCGCGGTAAGTGACCAACATAAAAAACAATTTAAAAAAAATCTTGACAATTTTTGTTATAGGATGGCTTAGACAAGCATTAGAATCAGAAAATACTTCTACATTGAATGAAGCGTTTTGCAAAGTTTGCAAAATTGATTTGAGAGCGCATCACGCAGATTTGAAAAAGCATTCCACTACAAATAAACATATTCAAAATTTTCAAAGACTTAATCCAGCTAGAAAAACTTTGGATACATTTGTTGCAATAAATGTAACCAGTGAACAGAAAGAAAGAGATTTGAGACTGGCTGCTTATATTGCGACTCATACATCTATTCGGAGTGTGGATCATCTAACTGAAGTGATATCACAAACAAACAAAATCGATTTGAAATTACACCGGACAAAATGTGCAGGGTTAATAAAAAATGTTATCGCTCCTTGTTTGTTAGAAGAACTAGTGAAAGATCTTCAAGATGTGCCTTTCTCATTTATCATAGATGAATCTACAGACAAGTCAACTGTGAAATATCTATGTATATGTGTGAAATATCACAGCAAGGTAGAAAAAAGTATCAAAACCAACTTCTTGGGTATACTAAGCCTGGAAAATGCAACTGCAGATACTTTATACGAGTGTATAACCGAATTTTGTGTCAATAATAAAATAAATCTGAATAATATGATTGGTTTAGGCACAGACGGAGCTAACAATTTGTGTGGCAAACATCATTCACTATTCACATTGTTGAAAAAAAGCAATGATCGACTACAATTGGTTAGATGTGTATGTCATTCTTTAAATAATGCTAGTTCCAAGGCAGCAGAGGAGCTCCCTGCTAACATAGACTTTCTCTGCCGCGAAATTTTTAGTTGGTTTCAGCACAGTTCAAACAGGAAAATTGATTATAGAAAGACATGGGATTTGATCAATATAAATGAAAACCAGTCTTTTCATCAGTTTGTACAACTGGCCCCAACAAGATGGTTATCTAGGTATGTTTTAAAACATGTAACGTCAGTCATTATATTAATTGGTTTTATTGCAGATACAATGTCATAAGAGTTATTCTGGAACATTGGTTGGAGTTGAAAACACATTTTTCCAACATAGTGAACACTGAAAAATGCTACACAGCTAGAATTTTAAGTGAAATGTTGAATGATGATTCAAATTATTTATTTTTGCTCATTTTAAAACCGTTATTGTTTGAAATTAATAATTTGAACATAATATTTCAAAAAAATAATGTCAACATTGGCCATGCATATAACGACTTATGTAGCACTATAGTAGTTATTGCTAAAAAAATTATGAAACCTAATTTTCTATCTGATAATAATATAGATATTGTATTAGATAATATTGATAACGAACTGGCATATTTAAGCCCTGATAAATGTGACTATGGAGTGGATTATTTTACAAATTTATACAGTTGTGGACTTAGCCCCGACAAGAAAAATATCATTGAAGGTAGAGCTTTCAGGTATTTAAAGTCTTTATTAAATGAATTGTGCAAAAGGTTACCTGATAGTTTAAAATTATTTAAAGCATTACAACTTTTAAGTCCCAATATTTGCTTGAATAAAGTCAGACCAAAACTAAAAGATCTTCCCTTCACTGATATTTTTCTTGATTCCAATTCTCTCGCAAAATGTGAACTTCAGTGGGAGAAACTATCAACAGTGGAGTGGTCACAATTTTATGATGATGCAATACTTGAAAATAGTTATTCTTTTTGGCCTAATGTGTTACAATTTAAAGATGCTGGAGGCAATTTTGTCTTCACAGAATTGGCTACATATGTTTTAACTTGTTTATCACTACCTTCAAGCAATGCCGTAGTAGAAAGGGCTTTCTCGGTAATGGCGGCTGTTAAACCTAAATGCAGAAACCGAATGCAAACTCAAATGTTGGAGGCAATTTTAAGATTAAGATTAGATTTCTATTCAAAAAATATATGCTGTAAAAATTTTTCTCCCACTGAAGGAATGTTTAAAAAATTTAATTCAAAAGACGTTTACGGCGCTGATGCCAAAGATGAAGAAATTTTGGAAGAAATTGTGGTATTGTGGCAATAAAAATTAATGTTTATTTGGTTGTAATACTGTAATTTTTAATTATTATACATATAAAATATATAGGTAGTATCTCTGGTAGTATGTAAGTATGTTACCCATTAATGTTTATTCTATTAGGTTGTAATTTCTTTTTTTGTAAATAATTTATTTATAATTTTTATACATATAAAATATACTTATACCTAGTAGTAGGTAATAATTATGAAGTATTATACATTTTTTGTCATGTAAGAATTTTATCCTAATCTTTCCAAAAACTTGTTTAGGTACTTTGACATATTTTTAATAAATGTATTTATTATTATTATTTATTTTTATTTCAATAAATTTTTGAGAATTTTTCGTGAAAAAGGTGGGAAATGATCTTAAAATAGTAAATTTTTGGATTTTGAATAATTCTAGGGATATTTGCGATTTTGGGCGATATTTGCTCAGTTCTAGTGCGACATCCAACGGCAGACATCTGGCAACCCTGTTGGAACATCACAGCCATGTGATAAAGTGTGAGATGAGATGGGAAAAGAAGCTGGTGTGCATTTAATGTTGGATGAAGCAACAAAATAAAGAGTGATTCGGTACAGTAGAAAACGTAATTGAATATAAGTGCTTATTCACAGTGGACATAAGACAAAAGAAATACTCGTACATAAGAGATACCTAAGAATAATTTGTAAATTTGGGCAATTGGAAAATAATTTAGGTGTCCATATAACTCGAATATGATGCTTCATGCCTTTTTGTACACAACAATAATGTTCACTGGGGTCACTTTTCATGAGTTACGTAAAAATTAATAGTATATCCATTGCATGTATCATGAATTTCTTATGCCTTATGTCAAGCTTACGTCCATTGTGAATAAGCACTAATAAAGCGCATTTCTCCGACGAAAAATACAAGATGTGGTAAAATGTGAAATGATAATGAAATCTTGGCTGTTGATATCCTAAATGCATTTTTTTTTTTTTGAATAAATTTGTATCATTTCATGAAAACTACTAAGGAAATGCTTGTTGGTCAAAACACGGTAAGAGAAAATTTCTAAATAAGGATATCTTCATACAGAGGCTTAACGTATCAAAGTGCGACCCCTGGATGTGTTTTGGCAACGAAGTATATACAGTGTGGAAACTACTTAATTTCAGTATAAAATATATTTTATAAGAGAGCAAATAGAACGTAATGTCGTAACTCTTAAATATGCTGAAACCTTGTTGTAACAACATGAGATGATCGCAGAGATTGAGATTTATAAGTCAAGAAAAAATGGATCATTTCATAGAGGAATCGGCAGAAGCCCATATGAAGCTGTTTGGTACTACGCTACGTAGGCATATAAATGGTTTAGGAGACGCAGATTTACCAAATGATATTAGAAAGCGAAGAAGACTTGGAAGAAGTCATGAGTGCAGATAAAATGAAGATAATCAAGAGGGTAACTTAGATAATGGAGTAAACTTGGGAGGAAACGGTACAAAGCATCAATAATGAAGATAATCAAGGTGGGAATGACAAAAATGAAAGTGAACTACTAGAAAAAAAGAGCGAACAATCAAGTACAATTCTAAATGCCATGGTTCCCGAACATGCAAAAATAAATAATAAGTATACAGTTATACCGTGCAATTAACAATTATTTAGATCAAAGAAGCCTGAGATTTTGGACGTATGTCCATGCATATACCTGTTTCAATTTAATCAAAGGATGAAAGACTTTCTTATTTTACCTGCTAAAAGTGCTGATCTCAATGTCACTCAAGATAATGATGTTAATAAAAACAATAACTCTTTACTGCATCAAGCTTGCATATTAAAGGAGTGCGAAAAAATTGTATGTATGCCTTTTGGTGAATAAAATATTATGTTAAAAAAGGTTTTAATTATAAGTCGAAAAATATTACAGGATTTGCCGAAAACGATGCAACGACGCATCAAAATTTGCAAAAACAATTCAAACTTTCATGATATCCTCAGCGTTCTGCAACTTCAAGGAAGTTGTGCGTTTAGTTCCTGCAAATAAAATGACTGGGTCAGAACTTCATAAAGTGGTTATTGAAACCATGAAAATGGTTGAAAATCATAATTTTAAAGTTTTTTGCGTCATAATAGACAATAATAGGGTAAACCAAAAAATGTTTTCCCTTCTTGCAAATGAAACCTTTTACATAACTAATCCATCACAGTTGAATGAAAGAATTTTTCTTACTTACGACTTTGTCCATATACAGTGCTGGGCATTATCTATATAATTTGTAAACTGTCTATGATTTATCTGGATATAGATAAAAGTTTTAACAGAAAAACAGATAAATCGTGCAGATAATAGATAAAATTAATTAACGATTTACATCGTCAAGGAAGGTTCTTCAAAACCTCCAGGTACCAAGTTTGTTTCACCAAAAAAAAATCCATTAAAAAGCTGGGTCCAACGAATTCTCTTGATGAGTTTGAAGAAGAAACTGTTAGGAGAGTTATTTATAACTTTACAGTTATTCAAAAAGGAAAACCATCAATGCAGACAATTTCTGATGCAGTGAAACAAGAAGGTGTTTGTTTAGAACGTAAACTAACAACGTTTCGGAATGTTGTAAAAAAGCTAGGTTTTACCTGGGGAAAGACCAAGGACAACAGAATGGTCCTCATTAAAAAACCCGAAATTAGATCGAAACGTACCTACTCTTTTTTTTTGCGACAATTAAAAAAATTTAGAGAAGGACGAAATATAGTTTACAATGATGAAACATATTTACATAGCTCTCATACGGGTCCGTATGGTTGGGATGATGGAAATGATAAGTGCTTAAGAGCACCTGTTGGGAAAGGTCAGCGACTGATTATTCTCCACTGTGGTGGTGCGAAGAGCTTCGTTCCTAATGCACTTTTAACTTTCAAAGGAAGAAAACTGGGGACTATCATGATGACATGAACCATAGGAACATATGAAGTGGCTGGATAAAAAATTAATACCTAACTTAGAACCCAATTCGGTATGAACCATCGATTATGCTTCGTATCATAATGTGACGGTTCACTTAACCCAACTTCTAGTTTAGTGATAATAGTTTATGAATTTTTTTTTTCAGATCACTTAGTTACAATAATAAAAAAGCAGTCAGTTGGGAGAGGAATACCTACTTAACGAATTATTGACAGACGTTTCCGACATTAAAAAAACTGGTTAGCATTCCGGGAAGTACTGTTCTTATTGATGAAGTAGAGTCTATCTTCAAGAGACTCAAATTACCCATAATGTCTGCAGATGACGTGACAATTTTGAACTTTATTTAGAAGATGAAGAAATTATGAAGAGAGATGTATGTCGATTAAATTTGTTCGGATTAAATACTCAGGTGATTTTATTAGAAGATCAATGTCGAAAATAATGGACGACGAAGTTTACAAACTTTACAATTGGGAAGGAAGAAAGGGAAGAAGCAATTTAAAAACTTAAAAACAGCGCAACTTATTTTGGGTAATTATTTTTGAAATATTTTTTTATTATAAGGCTGGATTTATTGACCTTCAAGTAAATCCGGCCAGAGGTTGCTATGATCTAGAATCTGCTATGTAGATCCATGCTAATTACTTTTCAATAAAGTTACTAGAAGGCCTTAAAGTGACTTTATTTTTCCTTTCATTTCATAATATCAATATTACAACATCTAAAATCGTTTCGTAAGAAACTTTGACATATTGACAAGAGAATGAATTGTCAAATTTAATAACACACACACAAAATTTACAATTTTCGATTAATTTTTAGATTATGAAGTGAAAGTTATGGAGCTTTTTCTCAACTCTGGGACACCTGCATGTGAGGAAAACGCAAAGAGCTCCTGGTCCGAGATATCAATAGAAAATGCCGTAAGCGTAGTCTTAACTGGCGAATTGGGCTACAGAAGAGCAGCTATAGCATTTGGAGTGCCCCAAACCACTTTGGAACGGAAGGTCAAAAAGTTCCGAGGGGCTCCTGACGTTCGAAATATCAAAAGCTCATTGGGGCCAATTGCAAAGGTTTTTACTGACCAGGAACAGAACGAACTTGTATCCTATTTAAAATTAATGGAGAGATTGTTTGGTTTAAATAGAAGAGAGCTGTGTGGGCTAGCTTATCAGTTGGCTAAGAGGAATAATAAGCTGCACTAATTTTCAACAAATACTCAGATGGCCGGTAGTAATTGGGTCAATGGTTTTTTGAAACGACATCCGACCCTTTCGGTGAGGGTGCCTGAACGCACATCGCCTGCCAAGGCAAGAGGTTTTAACCGAGTTGTGGTTGGAGATTTTTTTATTTTACTAAAAAGTCTTCTGGACAAGTACAATTTCCTTCCCGTCTTTTATCTCTATTATTTGTACATAATTTTTAATAAAATTTAACAGATAAATAATTCTCCACTCTGATGGCGCGCAGGGCTTCGTTCCTAATGCACTTTTAACTTTTAAGTCAGGGAATAAAACTGGGGACTATCATGATGACATGAACCATAGAAACTATATGAATGGGCTGGATGAAAAATTAATACGTAACTTAGAACCCAATTCGGTATTAATCATCGATAATGTTTCGCATCATAATGTGACGGTTCTACCTAACCCAACTTCTAGTTGGAAAAAAGCCAATATGAATGAATGGCTAAATGAGAGAGGGATTTCATTTGAATTGTATGAAACAAAACCTGAGTTATATGCTAAAATTAAATTGCATAGGCCAGTGCATAAGTTACATGCAGTTGACAGATTGATGGCTCATCATGGCCATTCTGTGCTTCGCTTGCCACCATACCATCCGGAATTGAATCCAATAGAAAAGATTTGGGCTCAGGTGAAGAATTATGTGGCTACTCATAATGTTACGTTCAAATTCGACGATATGCGTAAATCAGCAGAAGAAAAATTTGCCATCATTGGTACCAGCGAATGGGAGAATGTTTGCAGAAATGCAATAAAAATGGAAGATGAGTATTTGTCAAGAGACAAACATTTGTTTTTTGAAACGACATCCGACCCTTTCGGTGAGGGTGCCTGAACGCACATCGGCTGCCAAGGCAAGAGGTTCTAATCGAGTTGTGGTTGGAGGAAACTATCGTGTTAATTTTCCAAAAGGTTAAAACGCGCATATTCACCACTACCTCGTTGCAACCCCCACCGGAGCACCGCACCAGCGATAGAGGGGCGAGTCCGTCTCCCAACGAGCTCCGCACCACGTTGCGGACGCTGCCAGAACACCCCAAAGAGATAGACTGTACGGTCGCTCAGACCCACCATTCGGCCCCACTAAACCACGTGCAACTTTTTTGGACACCACCCGTCGAGTTCGGAGTGGACCGCACAACCCCCACAGTCGCACCATGTGTAGTGCCGTGTTTAGGCAAGCCTCTGCATCGGCAGAAAATCAACATTTTCTCCTCGAATTTTTGTGATGATCTCTCTCGTCCCGCTCCCTGACCTGGACAACCCGGAATTGTTTTGTGGCCGACCTTCTAGGTCGTAATAGTACCTTAGGGCGAACAAACAGTTTTGCTAACCACGCGTTAGTAGTTATGGTTCAAAGCATTTATTCAGGTTGGAAGCAGCCCGTGGCATATTATTTTACAAAAGATAGCATTAAAAGTAAGGATTAAAGCTATCTAATTCGTGAAGTAATTGAGCAGTTGCCGTTAATAGGAATTACAATTGCTTGAACTGTGTGTAATCAAGGTCCCACGAACAGGGGAGGCCTAAAATTATGGAAAAAGGAAAGCAGCTATGATACTGAAGAACCTTTTTTTTCTGTCAACCAACAGAAAATTGTGTCACTGTATGATACGCTTCATTTAATTAAATCCATTAGGAACGCCTTGGCAAGGTACACAATTAAGAATGAGAGATAACAAGGTGACCAAATTTTGTCATTTAATTTCGGCGTTCCGTTTTGACGAAATTCGACGATTCCAAATTTTGAGAAAAATTAGGGAATGCTATCTTCTTATAAATAAATACAAATTAATGAAGATGAAAGTATCAATTGCCGCAAAAACTTTGAGCAATGCAATGGCTGCTGCCACTGAAAGTATGATAGTTCAAAATATCGGACTTGCTTCCAAAGCAATCGACACCGCCGAATTTATTACACGATATAAATGATTTGTTTGACAGCTTCAATAGTAGCAACATTACCAAAAAGCATGCTGTTCTTCCGCTAAGAATAGCTTTAACAAAAAAGAAAAAGAAAACAGCATTATATTTTGGAATAGAATGTTGGACAAAATTAGATCGTGGGAATTCCATTCTGAAAAAGACGGTTCTGCAAAATGAACGCTTCCATGTAGACAGGGATGGATAATAGTATATTAAAGAACGACTTTTATAAGGGTTGATTTGGCGCACGAGTCCCAGGTGTAGAAAACGACCCGTAGGGGAGTTTTCTATGGGACGAGTGCGCCTTCCAGTATTTATTTAAAAGTAGAAGTTGAAGTTGTCGGTCGTGTTCTCGCTCCTATTGTGTAATTGTTGTGTATTGTTTTGATTACATGATATAAACGAATTTTGTGTTGCTGTGGGTACTGGTTATTAGTGTTATAGTGTTAAATCTTTCTCCGCTGTTATTGTAATTTATAAATAGAAGTAATTATACAAAATGCCAAACTACGCCAAGTATACGAGAAAATATTCCAAACTTTGGGAAAAAGAAGATTGAGTCAAAGGTAATTCGAATTATTCTGTAAATGTAAATTTATACATCTAATGTAAAGTAACGCTTAAGGTATAAGATTATATGGCCCTTTAAAAGTATTTGGCCGGAGATAAACGTTCCTTTTGTCGCAATTGCAGTAGGCGGTCAGCCCAACCATAAATCATGCTTCAAGCAATTCTGTGTTGTGAATTCCAGAGCCGGTCTCAAAACAAATGCGTACCCACGAAATTATATTTATTTATTAAATATACAATACTATTACAAATCATCTTTACTGATTGTAAGACACAAAGTGCTAAAGGGAATTTCGTTTCAATAACAAAATTTACAATAAACATCAAAATCATGTTCTTTCACAAATTTTTAATCCCTGCCCTGAACGAAGGAAAAGGGATGCAGCTGCACGACCCCAGACAACCATCTTAACGCCAATATTGGTTTCCATTATTGGGATAATTTTAGTGCTGCCATATAATCTTATACCTTAAGTGTTACTTTATTTTTAGGATGGTTATTTGAAGCACCAGATTCAAGTATGTTAAAAGGTGCTTTTTGCAAAGTTTGCAAAACAAACTTAGGAGTACATAAAGCAGATCTTATGAAACACACCAAATCCAATGTGCATAAAAAACAAATGAAATCTCTGAATCCTGTACGTCATGGACAGTCAACTTTAACAACTCATGTCGTCGTACAAGTTGGTAATAGAGAGAAGGAAAGGGATTTAAAATTAGCTGTCTAAAGTGCTTCTAGCAATAAGTGAGAATAGAGTCAATTGCTTTATTGCGTCCTAACAGCTGGGTATCACTCCCCAACCATAAACTGTTTAAAACCCGTTGCAGCAGGTCAAGATGTTGCGATTTTTTTGCAATGCAGTCAGCAATTCAAAGCATTGACCATTTGAGTGAACTGATAAACGAAATAAACAGTAGCAATAATTCTTTTGCAGACTTGAAACGAGCACGACACACAGAAACAGTAGCCGAAAATCGGGTTACCGCAGCAAAAGAAGTTTGCGATGTGATAACAACACAACTGAAAGACAGATTTGCAGTTCGGGATATAAAACAAATTTTCATGAACACAATTTTCAAACTGCTACACAATGTTACCCTTATTTCGATGTCAGCAAATGAAGAACAGAACTGAATACCCTATACAAAAGAGATGAACGCAATGGACGGAGTTTGCACAGTGTTGAAATTTTTGGAAGAAAATTAACTAAAAGGACCATTTTCAGAAATTTATAAATCGTGCAACATTATTGTCGCTACCACCCCGATGAATACGGCAAAAAGTGAAAAGGTGCTTCTCTACTTGAAAGCGTGTAAAAACATTTTTAAGAAACTCTACGTCATACGATCGACTTAGTGTTATGGCAATGTTGTCAATTGAAAAGACAATGATCAAAAATATTAAAAACTTCAATAATCAAGTAATAGACATTTTTGTGCGCGCCAAAGAGAGAAGGGCTGATTTTGTGTACAAGTAAGAATTTAAGGTGAGTACATATATATTTGAAGATGTGCCCACCTAATCTCTGTGCCTACGAGCAGCCACTGTTTAAAAATCAAAAATCCCATTGTTTATGAATTGGATAAATTAACCTTATTGTTTCAAAAAAATGATGTTTAATTGATGAAGTTTAATTAAAT
Source organism: Tenebrio molitor (assembly GCF_963966145.1). Lineage (NCBI taxonomy): Eukaryota > Metazoa > Arthropoda > Insecta > Coleoptera > Tenebrionidae > Tenebrio > Tenebrio molitor. Next base: position 20,063,423 of record NC_091049.1, read on the forward strand.
TTATTTTCCTTCTAGCGTCAAAAAATATGAAACCAGTATTTTTAAATAATGGCAATGATCTGATTATTAAATCTTTTGATAATCCGTTGGCGTTTGTTAGGGAAAATGAAGCAGATTTCGGCATAGAATATTTAAAGGGCATAGAGAATAATAAATTAGAGAATGCAGATAAATTTAATTTACAATTTAAATGTTTTAATTACATAAAAAGACTGTTAGGTGAGTTGATCAAAAGGCTGCCTGATAATTTGGAAGATTTTGGTAATGGTGACAGAATGTGTTTATGGTGAAAGGCATACACCGCCAGTGGAAACAGGCAGTGTCTTTCAACTTTAGCAGTGGTCCCATAAAATCCCAAAAACTTAAGCCACTGTTACTAGAAATTATCAAAGAATGCAAACAGATTGGTTCGGAAGTAGTAGCCACTGTTTGTGACCAGGGTTCAGCAAACCAAGCTGTAATAAATTCCCTACTGAAAGACACCCATAACAAGTGCATTGAAAATGGGGTACAGAATACATTTTGTGGTTTCACAACGAATGGAACTGATGATGTTATACCCTTATATGATGTTCCTCATTTATTTAAGGAGATTCGGAATAATTTGCTAACAAAAGACCTTCACTTTGAGGAAAACGGTCTGAAGAAGATTGCCCGATGGGATCACATCAAGCAATTTTATATGCTGGACAAAATGGAAGATGTACGCCTGTGTACCAACCACTGAAACGAGGAATATCAGAAACATCTCCCCATGAAGAGTTTTGGATAAAAGCAATTCCTACATAACGCAAAGAAAAAAAAAGTTGTAAAGGTATCTGCTGCAAGACGATTAAAGGTTTTATTAATTAAAAAATAAATTACTGCAGAAGGTAAAGTACATTTTGCCTAGAGCAATAAATCAGGATTGCCTGAAATTTTTTTTTTCGAGTGTCAGAAGCCATAATCGTCACAATGCCTTGCCTGATGTGGCGCATTTCGTGACATCTTTCATATCTCTTTTGATTAACAATTTTTTTCTCGGCATTCTACAGGCGCCAATTGTGAAAAAGACTTCACAGTTGGTGCTCTGGATAATTTACGTTCGTTCTTAACTGGAGAGGTAATTGCCGGTGTCAGCAGATTGGAGCCTGTGTGGAGGTGGTTCTGCCTGATTTACCACTTCATTGCAAAAAAAGCCAAGTGGCTAAAGCGACACTGGCTTATTTGGCTGGGTACATCGCCAAAACACTGTTGAAAAAACATAGTACGTGTATCACTTGCAGAGAAGTGCTGTTACGTACTCTTGGTAATGTACCCATAGAAGTAATTGAGGCTCGCAACTTTAACCAAAACAGGTTTTTGACTCAACCAGGCAGTTTTTTATATTACGTTACCTCTGAGGCATGTACACGCTTGGTTTACTTAATTTCGCGATATTGTAAATATGAGGTCATACACAAAATATTGGAATCAATCTTAGTTAAATTTGAAAATTTTACTCCCTCAAACTGTATAGAGCATAATGATTTGGGACATTTGACAGCAGTGTTATTAATTAAGACAATAGTAAATTTTTGGACTAGGCACGTGAATTTAGTCATAGCAGGGAAGGACCAAAATTTTTTATATTTAACCAAACATGCACCCAATAAAAATTTATTGGACCCTGTGAAATTGGAGGCGCATGAAAAATATGTAAAAAGAAGACACCTCAAAAAAAAACATTAATTGTACGTTTTTTCATATATTTTATAATTGTTTATAACCCCATCTTGGTACTTTTACCTATAAACTACATGACTGTTTGCCAAATTGGATAAAACACTTATCGTTTGGGGGTTTAATTCAACCTTCTGAGTCTGGGCAAAATGCAATCAAAATTTGAATGTGAAATTCCGTGAATAGATCAAAAAACATTAACGAAAAACCTTCAAGGAAATTATAAAAATTATAAATATCGACGAGACAGTCGTAATAATGGTTAATATAATGAGTTCGCGTGTAAATTGGGCCTTTTTTTGGCACAAGTTTCGAAGGCGTTTTAAAGGCCCACGAGTGCCAAAAAAGGCCCAATTTACACACGCACGAGTTGAATACAACGTTCTTTTGTTCGACGAGCCCCTTAATTGTTTATGAACAATAACTGCAAATAAATAAGGTATTTTCAGGAAGAGACGATGTACAGTCGTTGACCAAAATAAAATAGGACAAAGTAAATTTCGATTGTGTAATTCGATATTTTTGCGAAATCCATCTCTTAGGAAACAAAAGTGTCAAAAATAAAAAAAATAAAAAACAATTCTGATAAGTGTCATCACTCGATAATATTTCAAAAACTCACACTCATTCAATTGAACATAGTGACAGTGACGAGATGACAAGTGAAAAAACACAACCTAACTTTTTGTAAATCAATCGTCAAGTCAAATCAAGTTGCAATCTGAGACACATACGCCTCAGTTATACTAGACAAATCTTTGAATTGTGAAACTGTCTAAGGTAACACTTTGTCCTATTTTATTTTGGTCAACGACTGTACCATCGTGATTATAAAAAACGACTACAGTTAACTTGGGGTGCCACTGAGATTTTTGAAAATTTAGGCTGAGTGAACGTACCGGAATTTGTCAAAGTTTGTCAACCTCAATATTTAAAATTTTCAAATCCGTGAAAATAAACCCGCCCGCAACACAGTGCTAGTGCTTAACACCCAGTTCGGCAGCAATGTTTCTAATGGTACCACCATCATGTATTCGGGTTTGCGGAATGGTTTTTTGAAAATCTTTTAATTGAGGAATTTTCCAATTGTCACGATGACATTCATTCCAATTTACACAGCCAAATTAATAGTGTAGTCGTTTTTAATGATCACGATGGTACGAACAAATTTTATCAAAACTCACTGAGGAACAGGGGGTTATAGGGAAACTTTTTAATGAAAAAGAGCTACTAAAAGTACAAAGACAACTAGACAAAATCAAAACAGAGACAGAAAAAGAGCTACTAAAAGTACAATGTCAAAACCAAGTCGTTCAGGTAAAATATGAAACTATGGAAAAAGCTTTAGTAAGTTAATGTGATTTTTGATTGTTGGGAATTAATTTAAAATAAATTGTCATTGTTATCTTTTAGGCTCAAGCCAATTGGGAGAAACTTGAAAAATCAAGTGTGGTTGACGTGAGAGGTTTCATAGATTTTTTTAACCGCAACTGCTTAAACCACGACACCTGTGAAAGGAACAAACGGTTTGAGGTGTTCATTGAAAAAAAAACAACAATTAAAACAATGGGGATTATTTGTAGGTAGGTACTTTCAAAAAAATCTTTCTTTTATGATAAACTGCGTAACTCGGCACATCCTATTTAAATCTACAAATATATTAGTAATAAACAACAATTGTTTGAAGCTAAGTAAGATGAAAATTTTAGGATTTTTATGGGAGGCATATCCATTCCTAAATAAGGGCCATCTCCATATAAAACCTGGTGAACTGTCTGATAAACTTTACAATGTATTTGAAATATGTAAAAAATAAAAATGTTATTTTGAAAATTATTTTGAAGTCCTTAATTTCGTTTTTGTGATATTTTTTGTTCTTTACGAGGTAAGTTTGTGATTAAAATAATTTTTAATAACTTATGTTATGAAATTTTCTGACAATTGCTTCGAAAGGTTGTTTGTAATCAATGTAATAAGTGAAAGAAATTAAAAATTGTCAAATTGACAGGAACATAAAATAACCACAAAGTAACCAGCAATAAATAAACGTACTATTCTGGACAAAAAAATTTCGTCCATCTTTTTCCTGTCATTTCACAAAAATTTGGTGTAGTTTTAAGCTTTATTGTCGTTATGATTGACGTTTGGAAATTAAAATTTGAAATTTATTACTGTCACCCATAAGTACATATACTGGTGACCTAAAATTCGCGAAACAAATCAATGGAGCAATGTCAACTCATATTAGAAAATAATGAGAAAAATAATAAAAAAATTCTATACCTCTTAAATTTGGAGATATGGAGACTCAAAAGGTGCAGCTTTGATCTCATTTATTTTAAATATAAAAAAAAGTTTTGACTATTTATCTTTTACTAGCCAGTGGCATAATAATTCTGAACGATTGTGATCAGGTTTTCAATTATTTGCTTCATTATTTCCAGCATTTCCAAATAGTAATTTTATGTCCGTTTTACCTAAAACAACGTACGGCAACATGGTTTTTATTTTTCTCTCTCATGGATACAACAAAAATGAAATATTTGCACACTATTGGGATACATGGAATGTTTTTAAATGTTGCCACATTTAGTGTAACGAATAGGTCCAAATCTTCCACAAAAACGAAGATTGATTTTTTTAAATATTTTTACCTGATATTTTAATGACTACTTAACAACGTACTGCTAAGTTGTTCCGCGAATTTTGGGGCACCCAGTAGTTGACTCAAGTTGCGAAAAACCACTTGTCATTTGCAACAGCATTTTTTCAATATTTTTGAACCAAATAAAGGCACAAAGGGGCCAGAAAATCATAGTTTGGATTGAATATTTTCCATATAAGTACAGTTTTAAAGTAATTTCAAATGACTAATGCCATAAAAGTGTTGTTGCAAAGGCAAAGTGGTTTTTTGCAACTTGAGTCAACTATAGACACAATTTGATTGACACATGTCAACATGTGAAGTGAGGTTATTCGTTCCTAAAGGCCGCTTTACAGCATATGCGAGTGAAATGACAGTGGACGAAATTTTTTGTCCGCCATTACACTGCTATTTTGTTTTTTTCTGTTTTTGTCGTTTCAATAGAGAGACAGCGAGGAAGGAAATCGTGACGTCACCTCAAAAGGGTAAAAATTGGACTATAGTTCAAAGATACGTGAAGTTACTAGATAATGACGTCAATGATAATTGCGTTAAAATTTGATGAATAGTGTCAGTTGTTTGAAGTTTATTAGCTAAAGATAGCAGAAATACGAAAAATTTGACACTGTCAAAGTTATAGCCTTTACATTTGTATTAATCATTGTCCGTTATTTTCTTCAAAAGATTTTTCTGCAAGTAAGAGATTCAACCACTAAAGTGCACAGATAAATACGCCCAAACTACAAGAAATAAGAAAATCTAAAATTTGCCAAGAAAAAGATTTAATGCTCTTGTAAAATGCTAATTTTATGACTGACGGGTCTCGAAAGGGTACCTGCTGCAGTGTTAGACTGATCCAAGAATTCTGAATTATTCTGCAACTTTAACTACACCTCGCCCAAAAGTTTTATTACTATGCAACAGCCATAATAGAGTGAGTGTGGCAAAAATTTTTGAACTTTTGGGAGAACTTATGGACACATACAAATTCACACCATCTTGCATTTATAATTGTGACGAAACAGGAATGACCACAGTTCCCAACAAGCCCTCACGAATTTTGTCCCGCAAGGGGAAGAAGCAAATCGGATCTTTGTCGTTCGCTGCAAGGGGGACTACATTGCTGAAATATGCTGTAATGCAGCTGGACAGTTTGTACCCCCGTTAATTGTGTTTCCACGTGTTAGGAGAAATCCAGCTTTTGAAGAGGGGTTGCGTCCCGAAACGGTTGCGATTTACCATCCCTCTGGGTGGATGCAAACTGAAATTTTCGCTCCTACCTGGATTAACCATTTTATACAATTTACAAATCCGTCGAAAGAACGTCCTCTATTACTAATCCTTGATGGTCACATGACCCATGTAAAAAATATTTCGTTGCTAGAAATTGCACGACAGAATCATGTGCATACTTTAGTTCTGCCGCCACATACAACACACTGCCTGCAGCCTTTAGACGTCTCTTTTATGTTTCCTCTGAGCAGCTACTATGAACAAGAGGTGAAATGTTGGTTAAGAAAGAACCCCCGCAAGGTAGTGACAGTCCGATTATTTGGGCAGGCTTTTCAAAGGGCTGCAACTGCTCAAAATGCCATAAGTGGGTTTAGAAATACGGGGATATGTCCTCCGAATCCTCACATATTCTGAATCAAATCAATGATTGAAATAAAAAATTTCAAAGCTAGTTCGCAAATCTGCATTACACATGATTTCATTGTTCAGTTAACTTCGTAAGAAAGTAATAATTTCCTTGAATAAAAATAATAATCAAGGTTTGTTTAAAATATTCATCTCGACCACTAGTGGAATAGTCACTAGTAATATCCCGAGTGCATGTCAAATTATCGACAATTTGACATGCACGAGAGGATATTTTGGCAGACTATTTCCTGAGAAAAATTTACCTGATAAGTAAGTACAAATAAATGTAATGATTTTTTAATTAGGACTACGCGAAAATTTAGCACTAGTGCAAATTATCGATAATTGCACTAGTGCAGTATTATCGCTGTAATTCGATCGCTATTGGCTAAAATTCAAATATTCGAGCTTTTTGATTGGCTTAAATTTTTGGAAGGAAACAGTCAGTTATATTTTCACTAATGGAATATTCGCTGGAATTTTCTGTTGCTAGGCTACGAAAGTAAATTTCTGCTATTTTATTGGTTAATATTTGAAAAATAACAGGTGAATTGAATAGTCATAAAATCTCTTAACATCTGTACTCTTAACATAACCTTAATTATGATTTGGTGTATAGCTGGTCCATATGCGCACATTTTAGGGTGGTACAGTAGGTTTTTTACTTGATTTTGACAGTGACAATTGTTTATTACCCTTCTTATTTTAATTATTTGCTAAGAAAATGGATTGAAAAGAGTCCAAGAAATTAGAAGATCATTAACATCAATACAATTAAGTTTTTATTTGTTTGTACGATTCTGCGAACATGTTTTTCTCATGCACATAATAATGTCTTGAGGCCGTTGGGGCTGCGAGCCAGATCACAACAGATAGGTACTGCCCACCAACACAAATAGTGCAACCTTGTATACAAATAAGAGTCTGCTGCTGCTTTACGAACCTTGGCTTCGGGTCATATTTAAAAAACACTTTTCATTGAGTAAATCTTTCCTATTCTTGAAAATTAAATTAAGGTACCTTATACTACACAAATGCATGGTAGTTTCTTACAAACGATACAACTGACATGTCAATTAATTCAACTATTGTCAATGTGCTCCAATAATTACTGGAACAATGACCTGCGATAATTAGAAACATATCCACTTACTAAACATATTTATCACATTCTGAGAAAACCACAATCAAGCGCTTAAAAACTTACCATTTAGCGGTGACTTCCTAATTGTTTCAAGTCTTCTCGAGTGACCTCTTAAGCTGGTACTTCCTTTGTAAAACGTTGGCATTAAAATACCAAATCTTGAACGATAACTCATCTCTCGAAAACCACACACAACGGTCCTTTGATCGGCACAGTTCTTTCTGTAAAATACAACAACATAAATAATACACACGTTCAACAGAAAATTCGATTTTGTTAATATAACCTAAAAATGGCACATCCACAAACAGTAAATTCTAGCCGGAAGTGCCGGAACCAAATAAACTAGTACAATTACGCAACTACTGCCTTTATAATTTAAAACGTTATCAAAAATGAACATAATAAACAAAATATGAAAACTTACAATTTCATTTGTCCCATTCTCACTGTGTGAACACCAGATCTAGGAACACCAGCACCAAAATAAATAAACACGTGCTCGCGGGCCTAAAGTCCCTAGATGAAAGAACGGCAAAGGCAAACGGCACTGATCTCGTGATCTCTATGATACACCATAGACATCAGTAGCGAACTGGCAATACTGGCATCCATTTTGCCTCCGAAATAGCCTCAAATTTAAAATCAGAAATACGGGCCCCAATATACGTTTTACGAGTTTATCAAATAAATCAAAATTGAAATATGTAGTATTTTTAATCACAAAAAAAATATATACAGGGCAAGTCACATAAGGCTTATTTCTGTATTTATTTTGTACGCAACCAAAAATACTAATAAGGCTGAATACTTGATCCCATTTATAATGTCATTTAATCAGCGCAGGTATGTAATTTGGCTAAAAATGTCACAATGACGTTTTCTTGTTCTGATTAATGAAATCAAAAATTAAATTCATCAACTGTCATTTCGACATTTTTAGCCAAATTACATACCTACGTGGATTACTAAATAAAATCACATTATAAATGGTATCAAGTGGTCAGCGTAATTAGTATTCTTGGTTGCGTACAAAATAACTTCAGAAATTAACCTTATGTGACTTGCCCTGTATATTGAGAATAATAAATTAATTTTTTCTATAATTGATTCAAAAAATTGAAATTCACGCATAGTTATCTGTGCATGAAGTGGGTCATTTTCTTACGTGTCTTTTTTTTTTACATTGTTAGTAAGATCGAAACCATAGAAACCATAGAAAACAGTGTGTGAAATGCAATTTCACGCATACGACTATTTCTGTTTTTCATTTCACGCACTGTTTTTTATTAGTTACCTAGCAACATGGTCACTGCATTGAAACTTCAGAGTTCCTTCAAAAATTTGGATTTTTAATTTCAATTTTTTGAATCAATTATAGAAAAAATATTGTTTATATTTCGTGCGCGAAGATGTTTTTGTGCATTCAAAGGCTTATACTGCCTCGACCTTCGTCTCGGCGTAAAAGACCTTTTCATGCACAAAAAACACTCTCTTCGCGCACTTAATATAAAAATAACTATTTTCGGCCTCCGTCTAGAAACACTGATTTTTCATTCGTCTAAAATCTAAATCATCTGGAAACTAGCATTTCCCTTCCTAGGCACAGATTACTCATATAAACAGATAGTGGACTCGCACCTCGAATTGTTTCCAGTCTCAGTGCGCAAGTCTCTGTTTTGGTTCGCACGAATTTAAAAACCTGTTTAGTTGGTTTTGTTAATAAATACGATAAGGAAGAATTTTCCCTTAGATTATTCTCTAAGAGTGTATGTCCACATGAGAATTTATTCTATTTTGGTCAATAATCGTCTTTATACGCCCCCAAATGAGGGCATAAATTGGCCTTTTCGTGCCGCTGGCCGGAATTTGGTAAATTACAGATCTCGAAATCGTCCAGAAACACATGCATTGCCGGCCGAGTCCGGCTAAAAGTAGGGATGTTTGAGTTGTCATCGGTTTCGGTTGGCATTTGTTATCAGAATTCTATCAAACGTCAATGTTTGTTCTGTGGATGGCTCGTTAAAAATGTTTTTCTATTTATAACAACGTACAAACTACAAAGAAGCAATAAGTATGTTCCTACACAATATTCCAAATTAATTTCTGACAAGTTTCCAACTTTACTGATGCGCGTGCGCAAAATTGGACAAATTTGCAACTCGTTCGGGATTTTCTGATGGAACAGCAAACAACCGAGGTAGACCGAACACAGTCGATCATGGAACGGATATTCGCGGTTCTTTTTTGGTTTTCAATAGGTATTTCAATTTTCATTTGTAGGTTTTAGAAAACGTGTCCAAAACGTAACCTACACATTTTGTAACAATTATTGTTTTGTGTTTGGTAAAAATGGAATCTAATACTTTAGAAGGTAGGTAATGATAATGAGTAACTGAGCAAGAGGAGGAAATACTAAATATTGAGTGTTCTAATCACATGTTAAGTTTTGTTATAAGGAGTTAAAAGTTTCTGTTTTTATTTGTGTCGTGATTTTTTTAAGTTATTTGTTTGTCTTAATTCTTGAGTTTAATGTAAAGTTGTTACAATGGATAGTTGCAGTCATATTTTAATTTAAACCAAGTTTTTAAAAGTTTTAAAAGTGATGCGTTAATTTTTTAGTGTAGATTTCCTAAAATTAAAAAACAATAATTGCAGATGAAATCATAATAATAAATGTGGCCGATACAGAAGTTGGAGCTTCTGAAGCGAGACTTCGTGATATGCAACCGCAGCCGCAGTACACGTCCTGGAACCCTCAAAGTACAAGGGTATTGATAGACCTGTACCAAAAGCACAAAAGTAAAGTGGGGACACTGCAGCTACGCAATATTAAAAAACTTTTTGAGCTTATTGCAAAAGAAATTAACATTTGTTGGGGAACATACATACGCGTATGTCTCACTCACACACAAGAATGCGGATGCGTCGGATACAAAATTTCGGGATTTGTCAGAAACTTTTTCGACTAGTTATGAAACAGGTTGAAGTTTTGTTGGAACAAGGGATTTTTAATTCATGGATTTGTGCTGGAAGCTGTTGGAACGCTCAAAACTTCACTGCGCAGAATCCTGACAGTTGCGGATAGTTTCGGATTTCTATAGGAACAAACTTAATATTTAAGTAAAATTAATTAATTAAAATTACGTTTCGAGCCACTTCTTGAATATGGGCTGGTGTATTTATTACAACAAATGTTTCGGGAAAATGTCAAAAACAAAACAAATTAATTAAATTTAATAAATATCAGGATACAAGAGCGATGTTGATTTTAAAATTTAAATGTTTAAATGTAAGTGTTGCCAACACAAAAAAGTCCCTAATACCAATTATTAAAACAAGTGCTTTAACTTCCATTTAACAAAAATCCGCAGAAGTCGGCACGAAAAATTTTGTGTATCACACGTCCAGAAACTGTTTTGCGAACATTCGTACTTACAATACTCGTCTATCGACTCGTATTGCAGTACTCATGCTCGCAAACGTGCAGTTTCTGGTCTTGTGATACAAATAACTATTATGGGCCGGATTTGTCAAAAATCTGCCAAGGAACGGTTGGTTTAATTATTCAAACAATGGTATCAAACATTATTTGATTAAAGAAAATCATAGATTATATACACAGTAACCCTAACAACATCAAAATAGCTAACTCAATTTGCATGGACACAATTTTTATTTAATTTCCTTTAAGGAATACTAAATATTTGTTTGAATCGTTGAGAAATTATAAAATAGAATAAAACGTTGTATGTATACCACGGGCATAATTGTCGATTATGGCTCTCCTGATTATGCCCTTAATACATAAATAACTAATCTTTAGAACCAAAGCCTAATAATAACTTACAATTAATTGGTATAAATAAAACTGTTGTTTAAATTCACTACAACAAAATTTAAACTTATTTCATGCCACAATTAAGTCTGTATGGGTTAGCCCGTTTTCATTTTGACTGTTTTATTTAGAATAATTCATTTGTTTGAATTGTACTATGGCTGACAATAAATTTAGGCCGGCCTGTCATTGGCTTGACATCAAAATGTGAAGCTGGCATTATGTTCAACTAACCCCATTTTCGATTTTTGTCATTCTTGTCATCGTGAAACGATAATCAAAATTAAAATTGGGAAAAGAAGCGTGCTCCAGAGAGAAGTGCTACTACAAATCAGTTATGGTAGTGCGTCATGATCTGTAAGTTACGAAAAGGGCGAAGGAAACGCCAAACAGCTTGAAAACCTTCAGTTTGACAAACTGACACATCAGTCATAATGACAATAAATGGTCGCTTGCATTGACTTTTTTGAAATGTCAGAAATTTGCCGGCCTAAATTTATTGTCCGCCATAGTATTCCTTTTTTTATTATTTTTTCTTTCTGAAAAATATATTACGTTAATATTTTATTCTGGTTTTATTTTCTGTATCATTTTTATGGACATAACATCAATAGAATTGATTACAACTCATATTTTGGTTGTATTTGCTTTAGTTTCAATTTTAGAATTACGCGTCGATCGGGTCACATTTTAAATTCGCGCGAACCAAACGAAAGCTACAAGAATCTTGGACAGCTACAATCAATGCATTGCTGGTCAAGTGCACTATCTGCTTATATGAGTCATCTGTGGCCTAGGCAAGAAAATCGACACAAGAATTTTTAATGAAAGATTTTAGGTTGGCACACAGATTAGATAATGGGTGGTCTGTGGGTTGGCAGCACAAAATGTCAGTGTCACGTGGCATTTTTGTACAATTTTTTAAGTGTAAAATATTGATGTCGGGCAAATTTGTATCCTTTATCGCAAGCTGTACATTGTGTATAGTAGTAGGGGCCGAGGGGGTATCAAACAATGGGTTAGGAATAACAGAAACGACGACGACGATTTTGAATATTTATGGAATTGGTTGATTTTTGTCGTGACAGTCGCTTCTTGAATCCTTTATGTTGCCAATGGAACAAAAATAAATTCCCTATCTGCTTATTTTTTAACACAAAATGATTATAGGTACATATTTTGCTTTAAATAAACTGTTGGCTGAAAAATTTTTGTGTGAATTAGGAGAAGTTATTGGCACGGCGTTTGGCACAAGTCTCTTCATTTTGTCCCCGTTAATATCCGTTTCCCTAAAATGTTTAGCACAAACATGGCTGCTTTTCCTAATTCTCCACTCTTCAATTTTTAAAATGTTTTTCCAAATTTGTTTCGTCTCTTCATTTGATGGAAACTTAAATATAGGTACGTAATTTGAGGACGAAGACGCATAGTTTGTGTTGCAATTTGGTACGCAACACTTAAAGGCATTTTTAATTCAGTTTGTCAAATTTTACCAAGGACTTGTCAAAATTTATTTTAAATGTCAAATTAATTTCAAAATTTTAGGAACATCGTAGGTCATGGAATGGCCTACCAGGGAATGTGGCAACACAGCCAGTGTCCTGGCCTGTAACTAGAGATCGCCTTGGTATTACTTCAAAATAAACGTCAAAATTTTCCTGATTTTATTTAAATCAGGAATGAATAGAATTAATAGAAAACTTTCCAGTCAAGATTCTTTAGCTTTTGCCGCAATTTCACTTACTTTGCTCATTATTACAACTAGAAATAAGGACGATTTCAGTTCGTATTTCAAACACAAACACTGTTCGCTTTCAAATAAATAGTAATAAATAATTTCGTAACCACAGAAACAAAAACAAAACACTTCGAAATTATCGTAATTTTTAGAATCTATTAATTTTGTATCTAAAAGAAACTTAACTTCACAATCGAACATAAAGCTTTGTATGTAATTCGTACATAATTAGGCTTTGTGAACTTGCCCTATTTATTAGCCTCGCTCGCAAGCTCGCTCTGCCATAAACTATAGGGCTCGTCCACAAAGACCTATATTATGTACTTATTACATAAATAGCTATTAAGTAATATGTACCTATTCTGTAAAAAATATATCATTATGGACGACTTGGAGGAATAAGGAGCAAGGCATAAATAATTAATGTTATTTAAATCCAATGCTGTTTTTAAATAAACATCAAAAATTTGTGAGGTTAGGTTTGGATGTTTAAGTTTTATTTTCTTGACGATGATATTAAATACAAGAGAAGTTTTTATAGCAATACCAATACCCTGTATTGTGATATAGGGAATAAGTGTGGACTATGTTCAGAGTTAAAAAAAATATCCCGGTATATAAAAATAAATCACCGTTCGTTAGTCTAGCTAAAACTCAAAAACGGCTTGAACGATTTGAATATTTATTTTTTTATTTTGTTCGCTTTAATACAGGGGTTGTTTAAAAAGAAAAAAAATTGGAAAAGTTGCCCGGAAAATTGGAAAACTCGGGAAAAACTGAAAGTGCTTTTTTCTATGGGAACGGCTGGAACGATTTGGCAATAGTTATTTATTTAACGAGTTCGTGTGTAATTTTGGCTTTTTTTGGCATGAGTGGACCAGTTTAAAACTCGAGTGAAACGAGAGTTTTAAAGGTCCACGAGTGGCAAAAAAGCCCAAATTACACAAGAACAAGTTGAATACAACGTTTTTTTGTTCGACGAGTCCCTTAAAGGCTCCAAATCGCTAAAAATCTTTAAAATTAGCTTGACGTTTCGTTTTGACAAGTTGTCAAATTTATCAAAATCCGTTCACACAGGCGAAAATTCTCAAATTCTGACAGTGTCGAACAAAAAAATTATTTTTTTTTAATGTTCGTATGAGGTTTTCATGTAAAGGAAAACTGGAAAAGTTGCCCGGAAAATTGGAAAATTCGGGAACAACTGAAAGTGCTTTTTTGTGATGAATATGCATAATTATTTTTTTGTTTTGTTCGTTATAGTCGTGAGAAAGTTTTCAGGAAAAAAAAAATCGGGACAATTACAAAGGAAAGTCGAAAAATTCGGGCAAACTGCAAAAATTAAATTTTTTGTATGCATTCTCGATCATAACTGACGATAGGAACGACATATTTGATTAATTCTTTTTTTTTGTTCGATATGCCCCGGGATGGAAATAACTGAATGTTTTCAATAGAAAAAAAATCTGGAAAAACTAAATTAAAATAATTCGGGGAAAACTGAAAGTGCTTTTTTGTATAAACTCAAGACTCAAGACGAACGATGGCTATGCGTAATTCTTTTTTGGTTTTGTTTGTTAGAGTTTTGGATTAGTTTTCGGAAAAAAAATTCGGGACAATCACAAAGGAAAGTCGGAAAATTCGGACAAATTTCAATAATTATAATTTTTGTATGCACTTTCGATCATAACTGACAATACATATTTGCTTGATGCTTTTTTTTTTGTTTTCAATTGAAAAAAAATCTGGAAAAACGCTATCCAGTAAATTAAAATAAAATTACATTTGTTTTATTTCTATTCCAATTTTTTGCGTATATGCACAAATGTCATTTGACAGCTGATTATGAAATTGGGAATCAAACCGATCGGATTGTTTACTTGAACATCGATTTTGCAATCGAAATCGAAATGTAAATATTGGGTGATTCAAAATAATTGTGGATAAATCTGGCCATAAATTTTCGTATATAGTTGCGATACTTATTCACAATCATTTTGAATCACCCAATAAAACTGCTTGAAATTCATTGTCATTTCAAATTTAATGGAAGAAAATAAATCATTGGTTTGGACATGAAATTCTGACTTAATTAAATTGTGACTTAAATTCTGGAACAAAACCGCATCACATTCCAGGGACATCACACATTTCCAGCATTTCAGCAGTGTAGAATACTGCCGATAGAATTCATCTCCCATGTAAAATTCCTCATTTTTACTTTGTTTACACATTTCCAATTGCTTTTCACAAATTCACAAAACGATCACAAACAAATTTAGGTATTGAAATTTGGACAAGACAACGTCTGTCGGGTAAGCTAGTTTTGAATAAATGTAGATATGTATTATGTTCTAAATTGTCTGTTTTTTTCTGTTTGTAATAGTTTATTAATTATAAAAAAAACTTACCTTTATTAGATCCTTTAATACTCTCACTGGAGCCGCACAAACTTGTGGTACAATTATAGATATAGTTGAATCAGATACTTTAAACAAGTACATCAATGACCTGTACGAATCACCACTAGCCAGAAACCTTATTGTTATTAATAATCTCACAGAAGCAGGAATACTGTTGCGATAGTTCGTGTCTTGTTTTGATATAAAAGGAGCTACTTTATTTAACAAACAATGGAAGTCAGTTAAACTCATTCTTGTAAAGTTTTTAAAAAGGGCTCCGTCATCTGTATTTAACTGAGACCAAAAACTTTCTTGGGATAGGTTTCGTTGTGCAAACAACTCTCTATTCCACCACCTTCGTCTTTTTTTCTTTTTCACTTGTTGGGTAAACACTAAATATGCCGCAGCTGCAATCATCGTATCCGATATTTGATACGATTTAAACGTAAATGTTGCACTGATACTGAAGCAGAGCTGAAGGCAATAATTAGTTGCTTGGGTATAAAGTCGCAGCAACCTGGTTTGTGCGACCGGCAACATCACCAGAAAATGTTGCCAATTGTTGCCTTGGTGTAAGGCCGCCTTTAGAATAGCATTGGCAGGGAGTGATTAAGGCGAAATGACGGTTGAGGGAGTACTATGACGTCATATTTTGCGTTGGTACTTCTGAATTCACTAAAATATCCAATAAAATGTTGCTAAAAGTGCATTGTTTTGATTGTGAAGTTTGACAGAAGACAGATTTGGCAAACAATTAAGTCAAAGTTAGTAGTAATCGTAGAGGGATATGGAGGGAGCACTCTTCAAAAAAGTGGATACGACCGCGCTTTTCTGTAGACCTAATAAAAGGTCTCCAGGATGAGCCGAGCGAAACCGAAGTAAACGTAGATAACCGCAGATATTTCATCTTTCCAGTGGCGTCCCTTTAACTTTTTTTCTGGGGACAATTTTTGTAGGAATTGTAGGAAGACGACCGTAAATATTTAGTTCAAAATAAAAACAGATCAGAGTTATACAACTGAAAAAATACAAACACAATTCAGCAACCGGTTCACGTGTAAAAAACCAAATCCCAGTAAAATGACGGAACACCGACGCCTATGAAGCACCTGATGCCCAACGACCCTCGTCACGAAATTTCACGAAGTACTGGCGGTCATTTTAAAAGGCGTCATAAAAGGTCTCCGCACAGGTCTCGCGACGTGCCGCTTTCTTTACATTGCCAGCATAGGCAGTGCTCCCTCCATATCCCTCTACGGTAGTAATGGTAGCAGAGATGGTAGGTACTAGGTAGTAATTAAGGTAAGTAATTCTGATACCATGTTATATTGTTGTATTATGTTTAAAGGAATGATGTATCGACAAGGGTACGTTATCAGAGAAAAGACAAATGGTGGTAAGAGTTTATTTTGTTTGTAAGTAGAATATAATATAATACAGGGTGAGGAACAATAACTGTTTCAGTTGGCAATAAAAAAATTTACATTAAATTTTCAAGACTGTGAATTGTACCTATTTCGGTTTGTTTTATTGACACTATTGACAGCTGGTATATATTTCATATTTAAACGTCTTGGTTTTTGTATTCCTTTATTAATAAAATGGTTTTTTCGTTGGAACATGACATAAAAGTCACCAGAATGTATTGCCAACTCAATCAGTAATTGTTGTTCACGCGGTATAACAGGGGGTCCCTGTTAATAAAGGCTGTTGTTATAATAAATTTGTTAAACCAGTCCTAAACTCTGAAACAAATGTATAATAACAACAGCCTTTATTAACAGGGAACCCTTCTACTTCAATTAGTATAAAAGAGTAAATAACTTAATTATAAATTAACTAACACAATTATAAAGAAAAGTTACAAATAATATTAATTAAGAAAATTAGTAAATCATTAACATGGACATAGAATTATACATGGTATGTAAAGCAAAGTTCTACAAAAAATATCTCTTAACATAAATCTAAAATTTCTCAGTGTCAAACCAAAAATCTCAATCTTATGCAAATTAACTTCACAAGTGATATAATTATAATTATAAGTGTGTAAATATAATTGTTCTCCTTTCCTTTTTAGGCAAACTTTTTTGTGCCCTATTATGACGTTTTAATGTATGAAAGATACGTAATCTTACATACAATGACACAAGATAATCTTTTGGAAAATGTTGACAAGGATGTTGGAATTCCAGATGGATCATATCATTTTTCATATTTAATCCGGGCTGGGCAAGTATTGCAATATTTGGAATTTTGGTGATGAATATGTTCTCAAGTTGTGCCGCGTAATGAGCAAAAGATTCATGTGGCATTTTCAACTGGCCAAAAGGTATGTCATCATCATAAGCTTTAAAATAACAAAAAAGAGTGTCCTGCGATAAGTTTCCGCAAGCAGTGGCATACTCGAAACAAACAGCGCAATTATGTTTATGCAAACATTTACCTATTAAGTAGCCACAAATATATCGTAAAATATTCTGCATCCATATGTCCCAATTTCGGTATTCTGTTGAATCAATTGCCACAGGCTGGTATAATGGTTTGTGAAATTTTATTATATTGACTAATTGACGAGATTCATTTATATTGGAGAAATCTTCAATGGCACTCAATACAGAGGCCAAATCAGCAGCACAATTACCAGCAGGATTATGCTGAAAATATCTTAAACAAAATTTTTTTAAAGGCTCTTTTAAATTGTATGGGTGTTGGATTATAACAATTACCACTTTGTTTGCGAATAGTCCCAAAGAAATGTTCAATGATGTTTTGATTGAACCGTCTGATTATTAAAGGTTTTTTTAAAAAATTGTGAATAGATACTAAGCTGTTAATTGTTATTTTCCAGCACCATAATGATTTTATTCTTTTAGTGACATCAGCCCCAGATGCATGTACTGTAACTAAGTCAAAGAAGTGTAACATATTTTCAATAAGTTCTATTTGCTTTCCAGTACCTGAGAAAATTGCTTTGTATGACATTTCATCAACTATGTGTCCTGTTAAATTATTAATATTAGAAATAAATTCTATTGTGGCATTAGCTGATTGTGGTAAAATATTGAGTGCCATTTCAGCCTCCATGCCAGTAGCAACTGAGTGGCTAAATAATTGAGCTGCCAATTGAACTTTTAATTTATCAAATGGTCCCGGACAAATATGGGTTCTCGTCAATTTAGGGGTAAATCGCAAACTGCGTTCAAAATCGCGTTCACAAAATTGGATTAAGTAGCTTCTGTCAATCGCTTCTCCATTTTCAAGCAGAAAAATGTATTTAAAAAAATTATTTCTGAGTGCCTTCAGCAAATATCAAGGATCAAATATGTAAAAATTTTTATTTTCATCTAGCAAATCTGAATCAGCATAGAAAAAAGGATGCTCTGGCGAAATATTTAAAATATTACAAAATTACACGTCGGCGATAAATACTCGTACTTTAAAATTGATTTTTACAGCATCAAAAATAAGTTTTTTTTAATTAATTTGAATTGCAGGATTGACATAAACATAAGCGATTGGTTGCTTCCAATTCCGTCAGCCTTTGCAATGTTCTAATGGTTGGCAAAAAAAAGGTTGTTCTAAGAAAACGATATGCCATTGGAGACAAAAAGAAAAGATGCAAGGCAAATTGTTTATATTCATTTGAATATCTCAATTGACTTCTGTTTTACTGATTTAATGTAACTTGTGTCTTAGCAATTGTAGCTAAATTAGGGGGTAATCATTTTTCATCAAGATGATTAAATTGCATTACCATTCCTCCATTGACTCTTTTTTTTGACTTGATTTTTCTTTTTGCTTTTGCAGTGCCCTACGTAATCGTTGCTTTCGTGGTGTCCTGGCAGAAAGGGTTAATCCTGTTAGAGACGCACTTGTCCCATGGGAAGGATGGCTTACGTCGGATGAACTTGCGGGGATTTCCAGATGTATTTGTTTTGAAGTGGAAGGAATGGCACGGACTTCTTCGGCAAATATTGAAGACGTTACTGTGGAGGGTTTCTCAGCAGAAGGCTGTACAGTTACTTCAGTCTGATTGAAAGTCGACAAAGTATCTCCAAGTTGTCTTTTTGGCGTTGCATCCAAACGTAGTCGACTTTTTTGCGAATTCGTCAACATCTCATTATCAAAATGTGCAGCACAAAGTCTATAATTCTCAGGATTTTCGACCGCATGTTTTGAATCTATAAAGCAAAGAAAAATGTATGTATTAAACAAATATATTGAGTGCAGGGATGGGAGTTATAATGAAGTCTTTTATTGAACTTAAGCAGTGAATTTGCATAAATCATGTTTTTTAAACAGTATTTCATTTTCCGTTATCTGTTTTAGAAAATTTATGCAAGATACCAAAGCCGTTGCGTTTTCTAACAAATAAGTTGTTAAATCTTAGCTTGATATATCACTTGGAAATCTAAAGAAACTATAGGTACTTGTGATTGTATTATTATTACACTGACGGGCAGCACAGTATTTAGGTTTGGTTTTTTTACTTTTATTATCACTCATTGTCTCTACACCTATCTAAAAACTCGTCTCACTTAACACTAAACTAACTCTAATTTGATACACTGTTCAAAATATATAAAAATGAGAGCACACAACCGCAAGCGATGAAGACTGATCTTCAAATGAACTTCGTTGTTGGTTTCATTTCAATTTTGTTGTAAACAGACCATGAGGCAGTTATTTCAAGTGTTTTATTTTTCTCATACGAAATTAAATTTTTATTTGATACCTACCCACTCCTTTGCCCACTTAATGCTGAAACGAACTTCGTTGTTGATTTCATTTCAATTTTATTCTAAATAAACGATGAGGCAGTTATTCAAGTGTTTTATTTTTCTCAGACGATATTGAGATCTTTATTTGTACTTAATGTTAAAATAGTGAAACGCTTTTATGGGGAAATATTTATATTTTAAGCGAAAGAAAACCTTGCACTGTCAACAAACTCTTTATTCTTCGGCTGTGTGTTACAGAAGTGAATCAAGAATTATAATATTATCAAATGTTTATACAGGAACTCGAGAATTATGACCCAGCTGGGGGACTCCAAAAGTCGACACTTCATGATGGTGGCGGATTTATTTATTTATTTATTTATTTATTTTGAATAAACCGTGCAGGCAAATGTCATTCTTGCTATCTTATCTTGTGTTTTTGTGAGTTTGCGAACTAGTACCTCCGACTTTCCCGCGCATTTTTGTGATCAAATTTAGGGTAGGTACATCCGTTAGAGTGTACTTTACTTAACAATAATACATTCTAATATTGTTTGCCGCAAAACCAAGCAAGTGTCAATTTAATGGTTGCCTTTCAAAAAGGAGCCAGGAGATGAGTCAGGAGAAAATATCCCTTTGAACTTGGACTGCAATTCGCCAAACTTTATATGGAAAGAAGATTGACTAAGCCGCTAACGAAGGAACCAAAATCTTCAATTTAGAAGTTTCTAAATGGCGAGCAAAGAAAACAACAACCTCAAGACTTACCCAAACAAATAAGACTTCAGAAACAAACTCCCTGTGCCTTATGTGAAGGATCGTTAAATCGAAAAACAAAGACTGCTTGTGCTAAGTGTTCAACACCAGTGTGCAATGAGCACCGATACGATATTTGCCCAACATGTATCTAAAGAGTGTTGTTTCAATAAAGTTTACTTAAAAAAAATGCACCCTTTTTCCTTCAAAAATATGTGGATCATCACATGGGGTTACGCGTAACCTCGGTTAGTATTAATAGGTAGGCCATTTGTGATAATGATCCAGGGTTAAAGTTGCTTATCATCTTATCAAAAAGCAGCGACCAGTATTACAGCTGAATATGGTTTGGCAAACACAGGAATATTTCCATTTAATCAAGACGTCTTCCCAGATTGGATGTTCGCACCAGCTGATGCTAGCTACTAACATTTCTGAAAATCTAGAAGCGAATGGCACTGTTACAAAATCGCACAAAGAGTGGCAGTACTACAATTCTTATGTCGTGTGCAACAGCTTCGTCTTCGTCGAGTGATTTCATCTCCATTATGAAAATGTTTCCTATTCCAAAAGCAGAGGCGTCTACAATAAACCGAAGAAAATCAAAGAGTGGAAAATCTAGAGTTTTGAACAATGATGCAGCGCTAGGTGTTTAAGCCCCGATTTTGTGTAGTTAGGTTAGATTAAGTCATTTAAGTTAGACTAACTTAGTTAAGTTAGGTTAAGTTTGTACATATAGTTAACACGTTAACTGCGTTATCGGTCCCTGGAGACCGATGCTAGACTTTTGCAGGGTGCGTATTCATCAATTGTTAATTTTCCCTTATTTGCGTAGCTTGTAATTTCGTAAAAAATTGGTCTACGATGCTGTTATTGGTAGCAATAAGTATCTTTTGCGACAAATTTTCGAAAGAAACTTAAAAATCTTATCGGTCTCCGGAGACCTATACCGCACTGAATAAAGAATCTTATCACTCGTTTGCGGCATCGGTCTCCGGGGACTTTATGTGTAACAAGTTTATTCTTGTATTTACTCGTTCATTAGTTAGTGTATAAAGTGAGTGGTGTCGTTTGGTCTTAAACATGTGTTCCCGTGCCAAAAGAATACTAAACTAATCAAAATAATTAAGGTGTTGGGTGGCTGGTTAGTTGTTGCTATGACAATCTTTTGTTAATCAGGAAAACTTAAATTGTCAAAAAAGCTTTACTTTCTAAAAAATTCCAATTAGAGTCATTTCGTTGCAAAAACAAAGTGATAATTGTGAATCGAGTGATTTTATTTTTACTGTTCCGAAAACGTTCTGAAGAGATGGAACGCAATGGAGGGGTCCATCAAGGTGGACGAAGACAACTAACGTCAGTAGAAGTTTCTCGAGCTGTTACTCTTCTAGAAGAAAACAAAACACAGCGATATGTTGCGGAACAGCTGGGAGTAAGGCAATCCGTCATATGGAGGCTTTGGAGACGGTTCCAAAACACTGGAAGCGTTACTCGTCTTCCTGGACAAGGTCGCCACAGAGCAACGACGCTGCTTGATGACCGTTTTTTGCGTTTATAAGCTCTTCGGAAACGTACAAACACAGCACGCACTTTACAAAATGATCTTTTACGTGCCAGAGGTGTACAAATTTCTGACCAGACCGTAAGAAATCGACTACGAGAAGCAGGCCTGAGATCCAGACGTCCAGCGAAAGTAATGCGTTTGACGAGAAATCAGCGGCAAGCGCGAATGCACTTCGCCCAAGAACATCATAACTGGCAAATTCGTCACTGGAGAAGGATTATGTTCACTGACGAGTCTAGATTTGCTCTGTGTTCGAATGATGGACGAGTCCGAGTATGGCGACGCGCAGGAGAACGATTTTTGCCCAGTACAGTCCAAGAAGTAGTCCCGTTTGGCAATGGTTCCGTCATGGTGTGGGGCGGTATTTCAATCGACGATAAAAGTGATCTCGTCGTCATAAGAAATGGTGCTTTGAATGCACGGCGTTACATTGACGAGGTGCTGCAGACCCAGATACAACCTCGTGCACATGCTGGCGGTGAGAACTTTGTCTTAATGCAAGACAATGCCCGACCACACGTAGCGAGAATTGTTACTGATTACCTTCAGGAACAGAACATCGCCATAATGCAGTGGCCAGCGTGCAGCCCCGACATGAATCCCATCGAGCACCTTTGGGACGAACTGGGCAGACGAATTAGAAACCGTCAAAACGCACCAATCACACTGCTGGAATTGGAAAATGCTCTTTTAGAAGAGTGGAGACAAATCCCCCAAGAAAACATCCGCAGACTTATCCGCAGTATGCCAAGACGCTGTGCGGCTTTAATTCAAGCAAGAGGGGGTCCAACCAAGTACTGAAAAGTCAAAACCGAAAAAATAAACACGAAATGGCATCAAAAACAATTATGCCAATTCAGCACTATTTGTTAATTTTTGGAGTTATTTTTTAATTATCTGCAATTTGTTAGAAACTGTTGGTACCACTGTAAAACTGTTTTAGGCTTTTGATCATAAATGTTCCTTCTTTTCGAATTTATCATTTTTATTAAATTCAAGATTAATATGAAATATAATATATTGCCTTTCAAAAGTTTGACCCTTTAATTATTTTGAGTAGTTTATTAATGGCTCTTGATAATGAAACAGACTCTGAAAGTGACCCTAAACCTTTAGGGAGCGATACAAGAGACGTTGAAAATTTAGATAACCAATATGAAGATTGTAGCAGCGACGATTCGGTGGCTGATAAAAATTATTTGCCATTTTCTAATTCTTCATACACCGATGCTGATAACGATAATAACTCAACATGCGATTCGGTTTCCGAGTCCGAAGACCAAAGTGGTAATATCCATACATATTTATTTTTTGGCACAAACAATTTATTTTTGAATTGTCCTTAGTCGTGGATGATGGTGACCCAACGACCAGCCGTAATGCTGACCAAAATATTACAATTTTCCAAAACCAGAACGCCTGGCATGCTATTACACAATCGCAATCCAGCTTCGTTATGTGTCCCGATGCACCTACATTGAATTTTGATGTTAGTGACATGAAGGATCCATTAGACTTGTACGGTTGGCTTCAAAAAAAACGGGAACTGTCAGAAAAAGTTCTGTCAGATTTTATTAAATTTTTATAGTTTGAAACGGTCTTTTAGAGTTTAGGTTAAAAAACTGCACTTATATGACAGAAATACTACTGTCAAACGGACACAAATTGACAAATTAAATTTCCAATTCACATTAGGTCAGATTTCAATTCCCGTTTTTTTTTAAGCCAACTGTATCGATTATTTTTGACAAATAATCTTTTGGATTTGATTGTTGAGGAGACAAACAGATATGCTAGACAGTGTTTAGAGCTTCTTCACGTGCGAGACGTACCACTCCCCACACCCACCCCGCTGCAGTGCCCTAGGTGCTTCCAATTCGGCAATGGTCAAGCCGAATGCACCAACAAACCCATCTGCCCCAAGTGCCCCGAAAAACATCCCCTAAACAAGTGCTCCGCCAAGGAGTCCTCTTCCCTCCACTGCAAGGGCACCCACCCAGCGCGGTCCCGTTCATGTCCCATTCTCAAACAAATTGAAATCACCGACCAAACCCCCGTCCCCCTTGTTAAAATCGCCAACCCCCCTTCAGAGCTCGCCGAACCGGCGGACATCGAAACCGATCCAGCGGTCTGCGAACCCCCCGTCGGCATCATCAGGGGCTTGATTGCCTTCGTGACCAAGACCTTGTTTGACCTCTTCCCGATGCAGAGGGCCAAAATCCAGGTAATCCTGGAACAAACTTCAAAGGCGGTCTTTAAAGTCGTGACCAAAATGTCACATTCCGGACACAACATTCACTTTACCTACGACCCCAATTTCTACATCGAAAATACCCCAACTTCACGTCATTTTTGCTCAATTAGATAGCGTCATTTTTATTTTAACCACGCACAATGCATCCTTGTCTGATGCACGGTGTGGTGCGCTAACTCTCTTTCGCTCTTATCTATTTTTAATAGTTACCCCTATTTGCGGCCACTTTTCCATAAGCAACCGTATTCCATCGTGTAGAGAAAAAAATTAGCTTTAGTTTGATATATAATTTATGAGGATACGTTATGAAGTTATAAATTAAACAGAGAGGTACAGTGGCGGCCAAAATAAAGTAGGACACCTCTTGAAAGGCTTTGTTCAAGAAATTTAGTTGTATAAACTGGGCTCAAAAAACAATTCATTGACAATGACATTTAAACGTCAAACAAATTTGGAAGTTTTTGCTTCAAAATGCATCAAATTCCAAAAATTATGAAATTGAGGATTATATCAAAAAAAGAGGATGGATGGTCGGGGCGCCAAATTGCTAGACATTTTAATTTGAATAAAAATTCGGTTTGCAAAATTTTAAAAAAGTGGAGAGAAGAAAGAAGTGTAGAAAGGAATCCAGGGGTCGGTAGGAAAAGAATTTCATCACAAGTTGAAGATGAAAATTTAATAAACGTGCTAAGAGAACATCCATTTCATAATGCGGTAAGAGCTGTTCAAGAGTCAAACTTTCCTGGGTCAAGCCGAACTGCTAGAAGGCGGATACAGCAGAGTGAACTCCGTTGTCGCGCGGCAGCCAAAAAATTTTTGCTAAAATCAGAGCATAAAGAAAGTCGTGTAGGATTCGCTTTAGAGCATCTGGCTTTTGGACAAAATTTCTGGCACAACATTGTCTTCAGTGACGAAAAAACGTTCCAATCCTCAGCTAGTGGTAATATTCGGGTTTATCGCCCGCAGAACGTTAGATATGAGGAACGTTATGTAAATCAGGTAGAAAATCGTAAGTTTTCGGTAAATATGTGGGGCTGCATCTCCGCACGTGGACCTGGCGTTTTATGCCACATTGAAGAACGCCTCACCAGCCATGTTTATATAAACCTGTTGCAAAATGTAATGGTGCCCTCAGCCACGAACTTATTTCCGGAAAATGACTACGTTTTTCAACAAGACAATTGTCCTGTGCACACGGCAAATATTGTTTCAGAATGGTTTACAGACAACGACATTTCTTTACTTAATTGGCCCAGCAGAAGTCCCGATCTAAATCCTATGGAAAATGTTTGGGCAGAACTTGTAAAAACTATAAAACGGCAAAACGTAAGACCACAAAATGCCCAGCAACTATTAGAAATCCTTACTAATGCATGGGAGACCATTACACAGAACTACTGCTTAGGTTTGTGTAATTCCATGACGCGAAGGTTAACTGCAGTTATAACTAAAAATGGTGCGATGACCAAGTACAGTGGAAGTCGTTTATAGCGACGTCGCTTATAACGACAAGTTGCTTATAACGACCGAATCTTCGACAATTGGTTGGATTCGTATATCCGGCAACGCTTTCGAAGTCGTGTATAACGTCGTCGGCTATAACGACCAAGCCGCTTTTAACGTCCTGCTGAGTTCTGGGTCAGTCGGGATATAACGGCGTGCGGACGAGAAACGTCATGCTGCCACGTGTGAAAGATGTTCTAAATGCTCCGTCGTCACTTTTGTGATTCCCCGAATTCCCGATATGTATAGAAATGCAACAACAGCAATATTCTTTTACGCCAGTTAGGTTGTTCGAATTGGCTTATTCTTTAGTTGTATGGTGGTCTGATTGGTGTTCCTCAATTAAATATTGTGAACTACGAATACATACACGACTCGTAGGTATGCACAGTTTGGTGAATAATGAGAATACATGTTTGGCTAACTTTTACGATTTCATAGGCTAAATCTATGTATGTATGATGGCAACACCTGCAAAGAAAAGAAAAGCTTTGTCCGTCGATGAAAAATTCGCAATAATCACACGCATAAAAAATGGTGAAGCTACCGTGGAGGTTGCAAAAAGTCTCGGTCTATCACATTCCACCGTATCCACGATTTGGAAAGACCGACAAAAATTTGAAGATGCTTTCAAGAGTAATGTCCAAAATAAGAAGAAGTTGAGATGCTCTCATTATGATGACATAGACAAGTCACTTTTAGGATGGTTCAAGGAAAAACGAAAACAAGGTATCCCTATATCAGGGCCCATCCTACAAGCCAAAGCCAAAGATTTCGGCACTTCTGGGAATGGAAAATTTTGAATGCTCAGAAAGCTGGATCAAACGATTTCGAAACCGTCATAATATTGTGGGTGGCACCGTCTCTGGCGAATCTGCATCTGTATCTGAACGTACAACTGAAGAATGGCTGAAAAACGTTTTTCCAGAAATACGTAAAAACTACAGGGATGAACAGATATTTAACGCTGATGAAACAGGATTGTTCTTCAAAATGACTCCCAACAAAACCCTAAAATTTAAAGGAGAGAAATGTTCCGGGGGTAAAATGTCGAAAGACAGAATCACGGTATTGGTGGTCGCTAATATGACCGGCACCGTCAAAAAGAAGCTGCTTGTGATTGGAAAATCGAAAAATCCTAGGTGTTTCAAGAACGTGAAGAGACTTCCTGTCGATTACAAATCCAACAGACGTGCCTGGATGGTGTCCGAAATATTTGAAAAGTTTTTACGAGATTGGGATAAAGAGCTATGTGCATCAAAAAAGAAAATTTTATTGTTGGTGGATAATTGTAGCGCTCATCCCAATGTTCAGCATTTGAAGGCCATCAATTTGTGTTTTCTTCCACCAAATACAACATCCGTTCTACAGCCCCTTGATCAAGGTATAATAAGGAACCTCAAAGTGCATTTTCGAAGGGCTTTAGTCATGAAAATGATAGAAAATGCAGACAAAAACGATGGGGCCAAAATTGATCTTCTAGACACCATTATAATGATATCAAAGGCATGGGATGCGGTTTCACAAAACACAATTGCGAATTGTTTTCGACATGCTGGATTTTGCTCTTCAGCTCTCTCCGAAGCAGACTTTGACGATGAGGATGATATTCCGTTGATCCAATTGATCAGAGAAGCGAACGTCATGGACAATTATTTCAATGTTAAATTTGATGATTTTGTTGACGTAGATGAAAATTTGGTAACATGGGGACAACTAAATGATGAAGATTTCCTTGTCAACCCCAATACTTCACAAGCAGAACAAGAAGCACACGACGCCGATGAAGATGAAGATGACCCTGACGTAGAATTTGAACCACCCTCGACACTTGAGGCCATTGAAGCCTTAAAAGTAGTACGAAACTACATTTCATTCAATGATAAGGTGAATGAAGATGCGATTAAAAATGTAATAATATTGGAAAGGGCTTTAGAAAAGAACTATTTTTTGCAATGTAACATTCAAACAAAAATTACGGATTTTTTTAAAAAATAACTCTCTTATGTATTTCGCCTTATGATTGTATTATGTATCACTTACCTATATGTTTTTGTATTTAATATATTTTTCGTAATAAAACGCATATAAAAAGTTGCCTATTTTACCTTTTCATTAAAAAATAGTCAGTCGTATGTAACGACGTCCGTTTATAACGACGGGAATTAGCCGGTCCCTTGGCCGTCGTTATAACCGACTTCCACTCTACTGAGTCCACAGTTTCTCTCGCTGCAATGGCTATTAATTAAATAAAGTTCTTTGTTCTCCCTTTACTTTTCCTTTACCTCTATTCCTCTTAAGCAGTGACCATAGACCATAATCCCCAATCTTCAGAGAATCTAACCAGTATATACCCTAGGCCTAGATAAACCATCACAGAATATTAATGGAAATTTCTTGATTGTAATTCTAACCTTACTCTTTGTCCACAAGTCCACAAAACATAGAAGCATTGGAATGGTGTTGGTTGCGGATATTTTGGTTAAATGTAACCAGAAGACCCGCAACCAACATTACTTCAAGGTTTCGAAGGTTGTTGCCACAAAACCTAACATAACCTAACAATTCTAAAAAACAAACGTCAACAAGTCATCGTTACACTGGCGGAAAAAAAGTGTCTTACTTTATTTTGGCCGCGACTGTACATGTTTACACCCGGTTGCCAAGGGGTTGCGGCCAACTGAGAAATGGCAACCCAAACTTTTCAAGTTCTTTACACATCTCTCTTTGAAATGAATTATAATTTATGTAAAAAACAAGTGAACGAAACTGTTTGGAAAAAATTAATTGATTTAATTTTAATTAAAAAATACTTGCGGCCATATTTTGATAGGCAACCCTGCAGAAACATATTTCTCTATTCATAATTATCTATAATAATGGTATTTTGATTAAAAAACAAATGAACGTAGAAATCATGCAGTGGGATCGTAGAGTATTAGTGTATTACGGTCAAAACAGGTCATACCAAACGCTCTACAAGTTAAAGATAACTGGAAATTAATAACGGTGGTTGAGTATCTACAAGATGTTTCCAAAGGAAGTTACGATGAAGATGAAAGAGAATTTTAGCTGGATTTTTAGATGTTTTACCAACACAAAAGGAAAAAAATGTGGAAATTACACTGCCAGAAAATATTCCGGAACCAAAAATGAATTTGAATATTGGCGAATTAAATTCGTTCTACAATGTTTGTGGCTATTTGGTGAATAGTATCAATAATAATTTTAAAACTTGTTCCACGTGTATTTTGTCTGTGGGGTCAAAAACCGCCAATAACCTACGATTTTCGAAATAAACACAAATTAAAAGATACAAACAAAATTCCTTATTTTTTTGTAATGAAATAACTTTTTTAAATTTTTATAGATTTAGAAGCTGTATTTAGAAAATATTATGATGCTGTGTCTATCATGAATATTGATAGATATTAAGAATTTTTATTTATGTAAAATGTTACATTTAGATGTATTCTCACATGTATTAAGTTGCCATAATTTAAACCATTACAAACGATTGGAAATTATTTCTACACATAATTTTAATCCGTTAAATTGCGTTTGGGCAGCTTTAGTATCTAATTTTTTAATATTAGGTGTTAAGGCGCATAAGCGCCAATACTCGGCTAGCAAACAAATTGCTATATGGCCACACTGTTCTTATAGAGTCACTGTACCCGGGACCATGGTATAAACATATATGGTATAGCCACGCGCATGACCTTGTGACGTATAGTGGCAGCAATAATAATAATAATACTCTTCGCTTCATCTTTGGCGCCAGATTTTAAATTCTCTATGGGCGGTCGCAAATTTGCGCCACATTTAAATTTCTATAAAACTAAACAAACACCCTGGTCCAACCCTATTAAAAACTGCTTCGTCTGCATTTTTATAGTAAAATGGCGTATTGAGCGGTTGTAAATTGTAGAAATAACCAAAAGCAATCGAAAGACATTCGCTTTTATAGATTTCCGAAAGACCCTATAATTTGTCAAGAGTGGATTAAGTTTTGTAAAAGCGACCACGTCATAAATCCGAAAAATGGTAAAGTGTTTAATTAAAATCAGTCATGAGAAAAATTAATAAGTTACCTCATTGTCGGTTATACAGGGTGTCCCAAAAATGGCTTACATTTGTCTTTGCAGATGTTCCTCATTTGCTTAAACTTTTACGAAATCATTTTTTAGATGATGGTTTTGTTTTACATGACAAACCCTTGACTAAAGATATTATCCAAAAGTTTTTGCAAATTGCTGAAAAAATAGAGGTGAAAATGGGTCACAAGCTCACAAAACATCATTTAGACGTGAAGGGGTCGCAACGGCAGAAAGTTAAAACTGCAGCACAACTGATGTCACACACTACTTCAAAACTTATAACTTATTGTGGGGGAAAAAAATTTATTTCATCCTGTGTCAAATTTCAATACTTTACGTCATCAGTTTGAATCCGGGAAAACGCAAAAAACGGCCGGACGCCGGTTAAGTGTTGCTACTGGAAACACAAAAGTAACAATCGCAATAACAATGATTCAGTTTTAAGAAATGTTTTATTCAAAACTACATCTAAATACAAATTAACAATTTTACTATTTCGGCCACAAAGAAGATGCACTTACTTTCTCAGACTAAAAACGGTAGTTCACAAATAAAATAATACAACCATTTAAACCAAATCTAAAAAATAGGCCAGTCAGCATAACCTCTTGCGTAATTTTCTTCACATTATTTTCTGATTTCCATTTACAAAAATGGCTGAATTGTTTTTGGTACCTTTCACCAGACTTGCTAGGTATTAATTCAGCACAGGCTTCTGCAGATTTTCTTACAATTTCTGGAGGATTTGCTTTAGAAGTCATTTTGACGCACAAAATTATTTCAACAAAATAAACAACTGCCAAACAGCCGTTGCTAATCATGTTCCTAAAATGTGACTAGATTTGGAGCTTTTGTTGAATATTTTGAAATTAATTTCAATGTTTCTTTCAAACGAAATTTGAGGCAGGATGAAATAAAATACATAACGACATTCGTCCGTGAACTCTTTTTACAGTACTCGTTTCGAGTTTCAAGACTCGGCTCCTTCGTCGCCTCGTCCTTAAACGTCTAACTCGTACTGTAAACTATGAGTTCCCGGACTTAACGTTAATTACTATATCGAGTATCCTTACTATAAGGAATTAGCAAGCTTCATAGAATTGGTTGACAAATGGTTTGATCTTTTCAACTGTTCCAAAAAATTTGACAAAAAAGGACAAAGCTGTTATGGCGTCAACCTGTTGTCCCAAAATATAACATTGGATGAAATGACCTCAGTGATGACAGATTTACGATCCATTAAACGATCTTCTTTATTGCCTTTTCAAAAAGGCTTTATAATAAGTAATAAATCGCTAAAAGGGCTGTATATGTACTGTTACGATTTAAATTTCGCGGTAAATCGTAAAGGCGAGAACGTTCTAGAACATTCCAGAACGGGCTCTCGGACCCCGACTTCCGGTACCGGCCGCGTCAAGTCAGCGAGAGGAGGGGAAAAAGATATAAAGGTGGAACCGACGCCATGAAAAAGGTTCTCGACTAGTGCAGGTCAGAGGTTAAGACCGATCCGTGTGTGAGTGTCGTGTTCGAAGGGGGAGATAAGGGGGTGTTTTAATGTGCAACAGGAGCTGGCGAACCCGTGGAGGAAGACCGAATCGGCTGGAAAATCATCTTAGAAGAATCCCAACCGAAACGCCGCGGCGGATAAAGGCTTCCTTCACGAGGGTCAACGACCCTACGCACAAGCGGAGTAATTTCGTCACCCTGTTGGACCGGCGTCATCCCCAAGGACCCCTCCGGAGAGCAGGACCTCACACAGGACTGTCCCTGGCCGAGGAACCCGAGTCCAGGAGCAACACGTATCTGGCAAGGTCCTCCAGCGTCATTCTTTCTGTAGTCCGCCATCTTGGCTCATTTCTTTTACATTAATACATGTTATCAGACCGGGAGTGACCTCGCCAGAGACGACGCGCTCGCTGGGTCTCAACGTTTTTTTTTATATGTCATTTATCACTTTGCCTTGTAGTTTTTCCACCTTTTTCACCGGGGCCCAAAACCGTACAGTTCACGTTTTCCCCTGGGAAGTGTCGAGGGGAGGAAGGACCCCGAGGACTATCCGAGGATACGGGCGGCGTGATTGACCAGCGGCGGAAGAAGGACTCGGAGGACCTTCCTCCAGCTCCGTTCTTCCCAGGACTCATCTTTTAGATTCCAAGTCCCAGGCCCGGTGTAAGGGAAGTTTTGTAAAAATTTTTATCTTTAATTTGTGACTTATTAATTAGAAGTTTAGCCTGGTAGTACCGGCACTTTTTGTGAATGTCATTAGAGTTTAAGCGCCTTCAGCGTGTTAAAATTTTTTGGAACTTTCTGTTCGTCACTTACTTCGCATTCAATTTGTTAACATTAGGCAGATCTATCTAGTATCAAGGACCATTTCTTTAGTTTGTTCATTATCAAGAATACCACTTGGTTTATGCCCTAGATTAACTTTATATTGACAACTGTTTTCGCCCGCAGCGGCATCTAAGTTAGAATTTATTAATTAATTGTTGTATGTAAAGGCTGGGTAAACGACAAATTAAACACCGTTATAATTATACACGAGTTTCTGTCCAACACCTGATACAACACTGTATTTGTGAAAAATCATTTATATTTCCGACGGTCTTGCTCTCGAGACGTAAATGTGTTTTGTGCAGGACCTGAAGCCAATCAGTTTCCGAAATCGTTATTTTAAATTTCCCCCGGTGAAGTTGGGAAATTTAAGTTTTCTCTGGTGGACGTTAGAGTAAGTTGTATGAAAGGGAAAATAATAACGTAACATGGGGGCTCAACCGGGATATTTATTGGACTGATTGGCTCCGGTCTTGGTGGTTACACGCCTCGAGAGTACAGAGGTCACGGTGTTGCCAGGAGTTGGAGGGAACTTTTGTAAGATTCCTTACTAAAGTGTTGCCTTGTTGACAAAATTTTGGAAAACCTGACAAGAGGAGATCGAGTCAGTCGACTTTCGGAACGAGAGTCCAGCCAGGTCGAGGAGATATCCGGAGTACGGGAGCCGCGATTTCAGGACCGATTATCAGGGGCCAGACTTAGAGGCTGCGAAGGACTACACCATCAGTTCGGGAGCAGAAAGGGTGAGTCGAGAGCTTTTGATTGGGGTCTGGTTCCACCTATTAGAGCGGTCTGATTGCGAATTCACCGTAAATCATGGATATAACGATAACGCCTGATTGCCTCTCTCGCGAAGAATTGTCATACGAATTGGCGGTAAGGGGTGTTAAGGTCACCGACACCGACTCGGCTGAATCCCTAGCGTCAAACTTAAAGGGTTTTCTTTCGATGGAGCGTGACGGAGTTTGGTTCGAGATCGACGCGGTTTTGAATCCGGATGCAGAGTTGGAGCGATGCTCGCTGATCTTGGAGGGAGTACGGGAGTTACTCACTCGCGTATTGGACGAACCTAACCTCCGCATCATAGCGTCGAAGTTGGCGCACCTAAGAAAGCGTTTAAGTAGAGTCACGGTCGAGCCGGGAGCCCAAACGGAGCAAAAAGAGAAGTTGAGCGTGGGCACGGAGAAGGCGGTAGAGAACTTTATACCTCGCGCCAAGTACTTAGCGGGAACCCAACATACGTCGTTATTGCTAGGTCACGGAAATTTTCTTCCGGCCACGTCCACTCCGCAACCAGGACCCGTTGACGACCCCCTAACTTTTAGAAGTTACCGGAATGCCGCGCAGGAAATCGGGAGTTGGGGCATTACCTTCGGAGGAGACCGAAAGGATGATCTGGCCGTGTTTGACTTTATTGTCCGGATTAACGAGAAGTGCGACTCGCTCGACCTGCCGCACGACGCCCTGCGTCGGCACGCGAAATTGCTATTCAAGGGCGAAGCTCTGATTTGGTTCAGAATGATAGAGAGTAGCGTGTCGAGCTGGACGGACATCTGTGACAGGTTGAAGGAGGAATTCCTACCGATAGGATACTACAACACAGCACGGGATAAACTTTTGAATTATCGTCAGACCGCCGGACAAACTATCGGAATGTTTCTAGCAAAATTCGATCAGCTGGAGGGATATTTGCCTAGACCGTTACCCTTCGATGAGAAAATGGCCGCGATCAGACGGAACATTTTACCTTATTACCAAGATCGCCTGTGGGATAAAGAGATCGTTTCGCCGGACGAGTTGTACCGTCTTTGTCGTAGGTTGGACGCCACTCGTTTCAACATAGATCAACACGCTGCAACTCAGCGAAACACAAAGATCGCTACCAACTGCGCGAAAAAAGCGACACCGACGCCCGACGACGCTTCATCTCGTTCGCGGGACGTTTTCTGCCCTCGGTGCAAGAGCACTGGTCACGACGTAAAGTATTGTCCTTCAAGGCCAGAAATAAAATGTTTCGGCTGCGGTAAACCCGGCTATAAAAACTTCAATTGTCCGACCTGCAAGTCACAACCGGGAAACGGACGAGGAGGACAACGAAAATAGGTCGCCCGTTGCCCTCCGTAGTAAAGTCGACCAAATCAACTTTAGACTACTTGTTCGCGATCACGAAAGGCAACGAGTGCCCCAAGTTGACCGTTAGCGTGTATGGTTGTGAATTTTCAGCGTTATTAGATTCAGGTGCCAACCGCGTGTTTGTAGGATTAACAGGATGGGATAAGTTAAGGGCGCTGGGCTTTAAGTTGCACCCTACGGGGATAGAGTGTTGTACTCTCGCGTCCGCGTCCGAAATAAATTGTATAGGAGCCGTGAACGTCCCCTTGATGTTAGAAGGTAGAGTGGGCATTTTCGAGGTATTAGTAGTACCAGAGGTCCGGCATGAGATGATCCTGGGAGTAGATTTCTGGGCCGGCATGGGTATAGTTCCGAATTTGCGCCACCTAACTTGGGAGTTCACAGACTCTCAGAATAAAACCTGTTTTTCCCAACAAATCACGAGTTTAGTCACACGGGACGACCTTTCTTCGGAACAGCGGTCGAGGTTAGAAAAATGCGTCAAAGTTTATTTCGACAGCACTAGAGATTCGCCTTTAGGTTGTACTGACTTGATATCCCACAAAATCGTGTTGCTCGAGGATGCGAAACCGTTGCGAGCACGAAATTACCGGGTAAGTCCTTTTATTCAACGACTCATCGACAAGGAGGTCGACGAAATGTTAAAGTCGGGCGTGATAGAAAGGGCCGAATCGGAATGGAACTCGCCTTATCTCATGGTGCCGAAGAAGGACGGCACGTACCGGTTTGTAATTGATTTTCGAGGGGTAAATGCCAGATCGAAGAGGGTGTGTTATCCTCTCCCCAATATCTCCCATATTCTCGACAGTTTGGGAAACGCGAGGTATTTGTCCAGTTTAGACATTAAAAGCGCGTACTGGGAAGTTCCCTTGGAGGAGGCTAGCAGGCCCTTGACGGCATTTTCGGTGGCTGGCCGCGGTCAATTCCAATTCCGTCGGATGCCCTTCGGTCTACATTCGGCAGCCGGAACCTTTCAGGCCCTCGTAGATAGATTATTTACACCCGATCTCGAGCCGTACGTATTCGCGTATCTCGACGACATTATCGTCAGTACACCGGACTTCGAAACTCACTTGAACATTCTGAGAATAGTTTTCGATAAACTAAAAAAGGCCGGACTAACCTTAAAGGAATCCAAGTGCGAATTTTGCAAGCCGGAGTTGCGTTACTTAGGGTATGTGGTGAATCGTCAAGGTCTCAATGTAGATCCCGCTAAAGTCAGCGCCGTCGTTGACATGCCGCAACCTAAAGGAGTCCGCGACGTCCGCAGATTGATAGGAATGATGAGTTGGTACCGCCGGTTTGTGCCGAATTTTTCGACAATGGTCGCGCCACTCACGAATTTGACAAAAAAAAAGACACGCTTCACGTGGACTCCGGAGTGCGAAGGAGCCTTTTCCGAAGTCAAAAATGCCTTGGTGAACGCGCCCATTTTATCGTGCCCCAATTTTTCATATCCCTTTACGCTACAGTGTGACGCCAGTGACGTCGGAATCGGAGCGGTCCTTACTCAAAACATCGATGGCAAAGAACAAGTCATTTGTTACCTGTCACGCGCCCTCTTGCCAGCCGAGCAACGTTACAGCACCACCGAAAAAGAGTGCCTCAGCGTCATTTACGCCATAGAGCGCTTACGTTGTTACCTCGAAGGTACACGCTTCACCGTCGTCACCGACCACTATTCTCTACTGTGGCTTAATAACTTAAAAGATCCGTTGGGACGCGTCGGTAGATGGGTCATGCGGTTACAAGCGTTCGATTTTGACATTGTCCACCGTAAGGGAAAAGATAACGTCGTACCAGATTGTCTATCGCGAGCCGTGGTACCTGTTCAAGCTCAACTTGATCAGCTAGAGGTAAATTCGGGTTCGGGGGATAAGTGGATCGACAACTTGATACGAAAGATTTCTACAAACCCGCTCAAGTATCCGAATTTTAGAGTCCGTGAAGGTCATGTGTTTAAGAAAGTCAAAAGCCGTGATGGAGAAGCCAACTCGGATTGGAAATGGGTAGTGCCGAAAAACTCGCGAGCGCAATTACTGAAGAGATATCACGACGAAGCGTCCACGGGAGGACATCTAGGGGTTTACAAAACCTACCACAAAATTAGTAATAACCATACATGGCCCAAGATGAGAGCCGACGTGTGTCGCTACGTGCGGAGATGCCCAGTTTGCGCTAGCGTGAAGCCCGAACAGCGTTTTCTGGGTTCTCGCCCAGTAATCTCGCGCCCGTGGCAGCTGATCAGCGCCGATTTATTTGGACCTCTTCCAAGGAGCACGAACGGTCACGAGTACGTTCTAGTAGTCACGGACTATTTTAGTAAATTTCCGTTATTCGTCCCGGTACGATCGCCAACGGCGCGCAAAATCATTGATGAGATAGAACGAAGGGTGTTTTTGATGTTCGGAGTGCCCGAGTACATCATCGTCGACAACGGGGTTCAATTCGGGAGGAGTCGCGAATTTCAGGATTTCTTAGTTAATTACGGGGTGAAACCGTATTACAACTCCTTGTACACTCCTCAGAACAACCCCACGGAACGAGTGAACCGCACCATGAAATCCCTCATCGTTTCGTATATCGACCAGGACCAACGGAAATGGGATAACGACCTAGACCGCGTCGCTTGCGCCTTAAGAACTGCCAGACACGAAGCCACCAGGCAGACTCCATATTTCTTAAACTTCGGTACGGAAATGATAGACCACGGTTCAGAACACGAACGTCGCAGAGTACGAGAGAGCTTAGACGAGGCCCCGCCAGACGATAACGCTGCGGAGGACCAGGAGCGCGTCCGCCTGTCAGAGTCCAAGTTAGATCGGATCCGTCGATTAGTCACCGGTTTAATAAATAAGTACAGAGACAAGGCAAAACGTTATTACGACGCGAAACGTCGCGAGATCGAGTACTCGGTGGGAGACCTGGTCTGGAAAAAATCGTATCCAACGACAGACAGCACTAAACACTTTAGCGCCAAGCTCGCTAAGCAATTCTCGGGTCCATTTAGAATCACGGAACGAATTGGCAAAAACGTGTACGCCTTGGTAGACGACCTAGGGGTGTTCAAGGGGAAATGGCACGTAAAAGACCTTAAACCGGACCGTTCCCGAGAAATAGACAATGAGACGGGATCTAGTTCACCGGAACCCTCCGACGGAGAGCAAGATGACTCCGACGGTGATCCCGGCACGGATACGGACTAGTCGGCCCGTCAAGTTCACGTCGCGAACGGTACTCCAGCGTTACCTAGTTATCAAAATTTATTTGGGAGGAAGGAAGGGCGAGAGGCAGGTCACACGGGGTTGTCTCAACGCCATGACAACAAAAGAGACCCCTCAAATTTATTAGGGCGGATGGATGGAGTGCGAGGCAGGTCTCAAAACGCGCAATTCACATCTCAATCAATTTCGGTTGTGAGAAAGATATCGATGCGCGACGGTAATGAGATAAACATAGGACGGTGATCGCCGCGACGCGACGTGTGGTATCTTGGACGCGACTCGACGCTACGTGATGAAGTACTTCGGTGTACAATACGTGTGGAGACGCCACAGGGGCGGTTCCTACCCCGAGTTGCTCTCGTAACAGTACGAAACGAGAGTAGTTGACAAAGACGTTCGGTCGTCGTAGGTGGAAGTACTCGGAAGATGGCCGCGCCCCGTGTGCGATGATACGTGGTCGAAGACGTGCGCCAAGAACACCAAAAATTTATTCGGATGTGACTTTTTAAATTTCAATCTCAGATTGTCAAACAGACTCGTTTTATTAAATCGCAAGATTTTGCTTCGTGCGGATGCATCGTCGTCCGGACATTTCTTTTCGTGAGTGGTGTCGGAGTCGCACTCAAAAATTTTCATTACCGGATTCGAGATCCTTAAGAGGTCGAAAAGTCCCAGCATTAGGCGTAGGGCCGGGCCGGGTCGCGACGCGCGTAGAGGGTGGACCTGGTCAGTGTCGTTATATGTTTATGTGTTTGTGATGGCCCACGAAAAGGTGGCGGCGTCAGCGTAGTCCTCTCCCGAGGGTTTGGTCACCTCTCGCCGTCGGTCGTGTGGGCACGTGTGGACCAGACGCGATGTCTGCGCGCGGCGCGACGCGACCCGATATATTTTGTTATAACTTCAGATAGCGGATGAAAAGGTGTCACGGGGGATGACTCGATTTGGTGTGGCCGGTCGGAGACGGCAGCGTCTCTCAGGGGTCGGTCCTGCGCTTTTCCGGCGATTCCTGGGATTCGCGGGGTCCTTTCGGTGGGGTGTCGTGCGTCCACCAGGTCGGCGACCGACCACGACGCGTCGTTAACATCCATTCGCGAGGAAGTCGTCGACCGGACACACGGCTCCCACACCGGAAACGATACCACCGGCTCCGGGCGGTCCCACTTGCGTCGTTTCGGCCCCCTCGTCACCCGGAAATTCGATTTTAGCGGTTACGGCTATACAGTAGCAAAGGGGGGGAGAGTTTTGTTTTCTTTTCGTTTGGGACTTCAACCTAGTAATAGATCCTTCAGATCGTATCAGTACGGCGGTACTATAACCCGCTAGGTCGAATCCAGCGACCTGGGGCTTCACCCCAAACTGCAACCATCGCCTGGACATTTAATGATAATAAAAACACTAT
This sequence comes from Tenebrio molitor, assembly GCF_963966145.1. Lineage (NCBI taxonomy): Eukaryota > Metazoa > Arthropoda > Insecta > Coleoptera > Tenebrionidae > Tenebrio > Tenebrio molitor. The sequence continues at coordinate 20,102,519 of NC_091049.1, forward strand.
GCGAACAATCGACTTTACTACGTTTGGGCATCGCTCAACTTTCGCTCGGAACCGCTTTTATAAAAATTTCGCTCCGCTCAATTTTTATCATTTAGGGGAGGTCGTGTGTTACGATTTAAATTTCGCGGTAAATCGTAAAGGCGAGAACGTTCTAGAACATTCCAGAACGGGCTCTCGGACCCCGACTTCCGGTACCGGCCGCGTCAAGTCGGCGAGAGGAGGAGAAAAAGATATAAAGGTGGAACCGACGCCATGAAAAAGGTTCTCGACTAGTGCAGGTCAGAGGTTAAGACCGATCCGTGTGTGAGTGTCGTGTTCGAAGGGGGAGATAAGGGGGTGTTTTAGTGTGCAACAGGAGCTGGCGAACCCGTGGAGGAAGACCGAATCGGCTGGAAAATCATCTTAGAAGAATCCCAACCGAAACGCCGCGGCGGATAAAGGCTTCCTTCACGAGGGTCAACGACCCTACGCACAAACGGAGTAATTTCGTCACCCTGTTGGACCGGCGTCATCCCCAAGGACCCCTCCGGAGAGCAGGACCTCACACAGGACTGTCCCTGGCCGAGGAACCCGAGTCCAGGAGCAACACGTATCTGGCAAGGTCCTCCAGCGTCATTCTTTCTGTAGTCCGCCATCTTGGCTCATTTCTTTTACATTAATACATGTTATCAGACCGGGAGTGACCTCGCCAGAGACGACGCGCTCGCTGGGTCTCAACGTTTTTTTTTATATGTCATTTATCACTTTGCCTTGTAGTTTTTCCACCTTTTTCACCGGGGCCCAAAACCGTACAGTTCACGTTTTCCCCTGGGAAGTGTCGAGGGGAGGAAGGACCCCGAGGACTATCCGAGGATACGGGCGGCGTGATTGACCAGCGGCGGAAGAAGGACTCGGAGGACCTTCCTCCAGCTCCGTTCTTCCCAGGACTCATCTTTTAGATTCCAAGTCCCAGGCCCGGTGTAAGGGAAGTTTTGTAAAAAATTTTATCTTTAATTTGTGACTTATTAATTAGAAGTTTAGCCTGGTAGTACCGGCACTTTTTGTGAATGTCATTAGAGTTTAAGCGCCTTCAGCGTGTTAAAATTTTTTGGAACTTTCTGTTCGTCACTTACTTCGCATTCAATTTGTTAACATTAGGCAGATCTATCTAGTATCAAGGACCATTTCTTTAGTTTGTTCATTATCAAGAATACCACTTGGTTTATGCCCTAGATTAACTTTATATTGACAACTGTTTTCGCCCGCAGCGGCATCTAAGTTAGAATTTATTAATTAATTGTTGTATGTAAAGGCTGGGTAAACGACAAATTAAACACCGTTATAATTATACACGAGTTTCTGTCCAACACCTGATACAACACTGTATTTGTGAAAAATCATTTATATTTCCGACGGTCTTGCTCTCGAGACGTAAGTGTGTTTTGTGCAGGACCTGAAGCCAATCAGTTTCCGAAATCGTTATTTTAAATTTCCCCCGGTGAAGTTGGGAAATTTAAGTTTTCTCTGGTGGACGTTAGAGTAAGTTGTATGAAAGGGAAAATAATAACGTAACAGTACCTACATGAAAATTTCAACTTGGAGTATATTATAACAAGAAAGTTGAACCAAGATATACTGGAAAATTTCTTTTATCATGTAAGAGCCATGGGTGGAGCTAATGACAATCCAAATCCCATTGACTTCATGCATGGCCTCAAATGGTATATCTTGGGAAGAAATTCTCAAAGTGATTTGAGTCAAAATAAGAATTGTCAAGTCGATGACGCCTCACAATTAACAGCTCCTCTAGAAGATCAAGAACAAATTTGTCTCACAGCACCTCTATTATATCCCTAATTAATACCACAACGGAAACTTACAGGAAGACACAGATACTGACCTTGCTGCAAATTTACAGTTCATTAACATTGAGTGTGATGTCAATACTGTAGAGGCTCAAACAGTTATTAATACACAGGGGTTAAAATATTTGGCAGGATATGTTGCATACAGGTACAAGTCCAAATATCCAGATCTTGGTATTCCAACAGCTGAAGTCCACGAATTACCTCAATCTTCAAATATGGACTGGATAGATCATCTTTCACAAGGTGGATTGATGCAGCCTTCTTCAGGGCTTTTCTATGCAGCTCAAATTATGGAAACTCAATAAATACCAAATGTTATTAAAACGTTAGTGCATTTAATTAAGCAAAAAGCTAAAGATATGATAAGTGTTCCCCAGGAAGTAGTCTTGTTTAGTGCGAACTAGAACCTACATTAGAATACACGAATTAAACAAACAGTCAGTGCAGCAGATTGCACAAAGACAAAAAACCAAGAAAATGGCTAAAATTCTTGGAAAATGAGTTTTTATTGTAAAATAAGTGTTCGTGATAGAATATTACCTTAAACGACTTTGATGTGTTATTCTCTCTTCATAAAATGTGTAAAACAGTTTTATGGCACTGTGTGGACACTGAAACCTGCTGAATTCTACTATACTTGGGCCAACCAACAGATATAGTAATAAAAAAACGGGGATGTGGCCTAGTTGCGTAGAACGATATACGCCGAAGCCTGTTTCACAATGAAGCAGGTTCTTTGCCATTTGTCATTCTTATAAGTCTTGAAAAAAACTATTTTGTAATACAAATCGAAAAATGCCAAGGAAAACAAACAAACATAAACACGTGGTCAAACTCCCGAAGCGAGGTTAAAACGAATGAGATGCCGGATGCCGTCAAGCAATTTTTGTGGATGTACATCAGGCTTTCGAAAATCTGCGCTCGTTTTGAATGAACCAATTGGAAGCTGCTATTTAAAATACGCGGGCACTAGGGGGCGGTTTTATTACTATATCTGTTGGTTGGCCCAAGTATAGAACTTCGATTTGCTGCAAAATGAACCAGTTTAGGTAAGTTGGCGGAAAGTTGAATGACCGCTCTGCCCAAGTATCAATTTTGAATTTTGACGCTTATCATACTCCTGCCTATTTGATCATCGTTTCGGATTATCACAATTTTCATTTTATCCATTTCACATTTCCCTATATCTTTATCAAATTTTATTTATACGAGAGAAAAAACGCTAAAATAGAAAATTGAGGTTACCGGTTAAATTTGACGTTTGAACGGGTGTTTACAAAATGATGCGATCGTGTCCTGGCCTTAGTGTACGATGACGTAGAGTGGCTGCTTTTTACGATGCGCAGTACGGGACATTTTTCGGTTCCTCAACTGCACTTACCATATTTATTTATACCATGGGTACGACAGGGATTCGAGGCCAAGGGACGAGCGGAAGTAGTTACCAATACACCGGCAATTAGCACGGATAAATGTTACTCAGTAATACCCATTATACTTAAATGGTCATGATCTCTTCATTAATAAACAGTTTATACTGAAATATTCAGCATTAATTTAACATCAGGAGTGGAATTGTAATCCACGTGCGCAAACAAGACTTAAGTGGCCCTAGGTGAAAGTGCAATACAGTGTGTGCACCAAACCAAGACAATGCCACGATCCCATTCGAGATCCCGGTCTCGCAACCGGTCCAGGCGAAGCCACGCGAGTTAGTCCAGGTCCAAGACAAGGCGTGATTGCTCCAGGTCGTCAAGGTCCCCTCGGAGGAGTTATGGACGAGAAAGGTCTTCTACGCACTGGAAGGGGAGCTCTGGAGATACAGAACTCAACAACAGAATGGAAGCCATGTCCCTGGTCGAAGTGGGAAAAGCTATTGTTGATGCGTTTACAAAATTTATACAGTTATATGTAATAAAAAGTACAAAGACAAGATATACCGTTGCAGCGTTGCGCGAATTAATCAAATCATTTGGAGTCCCGAAGCGAATCATAAGCGATAGGAAAACTTCATTTACTTCAAATGAGTTTAAAGTATTTACAGATCAATTTGGTATCGCCCATCATTTGAATGAGGTAGGCATGCCAAGAGGAAATCGGCAAGTTGAACGATACAATCGTACCATTCTCAACTCCCTGTCTACAATGGGATGACAATTTGTTGAATATTCAGCTGGGATTGAATGGCAGCGTTAATTCAGCCATCGGAGTAACCCCAAGTGAAGCTCTCATGGGATTTCGGGTTATGCATACCGGTGCGCTGAATGATGCCCATGAAGTCGTCGACGTCATCAAGATTCGCGAGAAGATCATGTTGAAGACGAAGGAATACCAGTTACAACAAAAGAAGCGGTTTGACAGTAAACGCAAGGCACCGCCAACCTATACACAAGGTGATTTGGTAATGATCCGCGTGACGAGCAATCCAGCTACGGGTACCAGTCAAAAACTCTTACCAAAGTGGAGGGGGCCATTTCGAATGACGCAAGTTCTGGAGAATGAGAGATACGAAGTTTCCGATATTTCAGGTGTGGTTCGATCCAGAGTCAAGTATGTAGCAGAGGCGGCAGCAGAGAATATGCAGCCTTGGGATTAATTTAACAAATGGGTTAATATATTATGTCTGACAAAAGTCAGTCCGAGTTTAACTTTGGTGGAAATCGGATGTGTTTCGTTTGAACGAGATCCAAACGTTTCCAACAACTCTTGTGCGTGATCGCGACGATTGTTACCGGGCGCTGTTCGCGTCCTGGTTTTGTTCGTCAGGATTCTGCTCTCCCATTGGCCGACCAAAGAGAGGGCTCCGTTCGCGTCGCGCTTGGGTTCAACTTTCCGATAAATAGTCGACGCCGGCCGAAACTCGGTCGCGAATGGTTCAACGGTAGCAGCAGTTCGAGTTTTACGCTTGTGAAGTTCGGACGTGTTTTCTGTGTTCTGTGTGAAAGCTGTGTTGTTACAGGGCGCTGTTCGCGTCCGGTTTTGTTCGACACTGTTCTGGCTCTCCCATTGGCCGACCAATGAGAGTCCTCCGTTTGCGTCGTGCTTTTGGCCCAACTTTCCGATAAATAGTCGACGCCGGCCGGAACTCGGTCACTTTCGTTTAAGCTTCAGACTTGAGCGTTTGTTTTTCCTCTCCTCTCCCTCAACCAAAAAAGACTGCGGCTCCGTAAAAGCGAGCTGGGCAGAAAGACGATGCTCTTGTTCGAGACATGCACTTCCTGAGATGGGAGCCAATCGGCACATCCTCCAGCCGCCGGCGTGGAAGCGACATCGATCCCCTCATCTCGACACCGGCCCCGAAGATGGATTCGACAGCTCGACCTCTCCAGAGGGCCGGTGGTAACAGTTGTTGTTACCTCCGTGAGGGCGTGGCCTCTATTAACACTCGCGACATCGCTGAGTGGGCGGCCCTTAAGTGAGGACCCAACAGACGGTAAAAGCAACCACCGGCCGTCGCACTGGCACACTCTCTCGCTTGCTCTCGAAGTGTGAACATCGTGTTGCTTGTGACCAATTTTTTTCTCTCGTTTTAGATCGTCTGTCTGGCTCAACATCGTGCTCCGCCGATGAGTCGGATGACGCTCCGCTCCGAAAATTCCCGCAAGGGAGAAAGAAGACCTACCTCAGGAATGGCCCCCAGCCAAGTCTCTCACGCTCCCAGCCGCGACTCACGGGCTCCCGGCTCCAACGCCTCTGGCTCCCGCGCCTCGGGCTCCACTACCACAACCGAGGAATCCGACAGAACGAGTTCCTCTCGAAGATCTTCAACCGGTGAGTCTACTCAAACAAAAAAAACCGTAGCCTCGCAAAACACCCACGACCGCGTAGTTCAAGCGCTAAACCGCCCCGACTCGCCCACACCGAAACCCACCCTTTATAAATATACTATAAAAAACATTCCGGAAGAATTCGCGTCACAAAAAAAATTCTACAACCTCTTAACTACTCACCTCGTCACCCGAAACATCCAAAAATTAATAGTCAACTGGAACCGTACCGCGCTCCTTATAACTTCTCTGCCAGTTGACGAAAAATTCACGGCCCAACTAAATTCAGCCACCGGATCAAAGAACATAACGTGTGCCCCCATCAATCAAAAAACCGCGACCAACCCCAACCCGGACGACCCCCGCAAGAAACCCCAATTCTCGGTCGTCATCACTCAGGTCGAGCACGACATCGACGAGAATGACATAAGCCAAACCCTCGCGTCTCTGGAGCTTCCGTTCGTAAGGCTCTGGAGAATCAAATCGCGACAGACAAATAAATTCACGAAATTAATTCGAGTCATCACCGAAGACACCGTGACAGTAGACTTTCTACTGAACAACGGTATAAACCTGTTCGGCAACCACCATCAGTGCGAGCCATCGAAGCCCCCGGAACCCACCCCCCTTCAATGCACCAAGTGCTACCAACTCGGACACCCCGAGACCGCCTGTACAAACAAACCCGCGTGCCCCAAATGCCCCGAAACTCACGCCCCCAACAACTGCGAGGCCGCGACCCCTAAGTGTCTCCTCTGCGGAGGCGCTCACGCCGCCTGGTCACGCAAGTGCCCCAAATTCAAAGACACGCCCATCACTGACGAGACCCCAATAGCCCCCACGTACATTATCAACCCCCCCGCCGAGTTTGCCGACCCCGAAGTCCTCGTCGACGAATCCGCGGAATTTAAAATCAATACTAAACAGACCGTCGTTTTTGTTACAACCCAGACCAGGACCAGGAACAAAAACACAGATTTATATAGAGCCACCCAAATCATTGCATTGTATAGAGTCACTTAACCTAGAACTTTTTTTTTTGCACTACTCTTGTTAATTCATTTTCATTCACATATTTTCTTTTTTTTATTTTATTTTCTATTATATTTAAATTCGATCTCGTTTCCACTCTGCTGAAAAGGCCATAAGCCTCAGCGGCAGCTTCACTATATATTATACTATTACGAAAATTTATCTTGACATGTATTACAAAAACAACTGAATAAATGTATTTGAATCTGAATCTGAGTCGCACTGGCAGTTGAGTCCAGGCAGTCAAAGTGTGAAGACGTGTTTTCTTTCACTCCTTCCGGCTCTTGTTAGAGCCAACTCCCAACAACAAAAAGGCGCAAATCTGACTCGTCGTCGACGGTCCACCAGGTGCAAGCTTCCTCCTGTCACTCCGGAGCATCACGGCCGTCCAGCCCCGAGCCCCGAGGTAACAAATTGGCGCCCAACGTGGGGCCAACTTCGACAAGGCGTCGAGAGAGCCCTCCAGGAAGCCCCCTGTCTGGGAGCATTGATGATCACGAGATTCCGTTCCCGTCAATTAGTGGGAGTTGTAGAAGAGGCTGCCATGGACGACGCCCAACCGACACAGACCAACACTGAAGGTGAGTCGAGTCAGAATTCGCAAGTGACCCCGCAGTCAGTAGTCGTCATGAGTCACGACGAGACCCTCCGACCGGTACTGCCCACTGGGGGCAGTGCCACTCCCGCCTCGTCGATCACGGCGCCAACGGCTGTACTCCGAAGCGAAGAGTACCTGCCCACCTTCAGTGGCGACCCAGATGAAGACCCGGAGGACTTCATCACCGCCCCAGCGAACGCGATCTTACCTGAACGGGTCAAAGCGAAGATCGCCCATCGACAACTGCGTGGGCAGGCTGCTCGGGTGAACAAATTTTTCGCCACTCGAGACCGATGCCTCAGCGACCTGGAGACACGTCTGAGGGAGGAGTTCGGCGTGGAGGCCAACTTCACCAGTCTCTCTACCAGGAATTCCAAAGGGGGAACCTTGGTTGGGAAGAGCCAGTGGAAGTGTTTTTCGCTAGGCAAGCAGCTCTCTACCAACGACTCTTCCCGGAAGCACCAGAAGCCAGGTTAGTGAAAGAACTCATCGGGCAGTTGCCCACTCAGGCCCGACCCATTTTGGCCGGCCAAGGCCTCCGGAGTTTGGCGGACCTCCGACGCGCTGCCAAACAGGTCATCGCGTATCTAAAGCCAGCAGCCAAAAAGCAGACCCAGGAAAACTGGCGCAGGACCGACGGGAGAACCCCACCGCGGTCCGAGCCAACCGCTTAAGCACCACCAAACCCTCACTTCCCCGGGTCGAGGTGTGTGGAGGTGGAAGAGGACGACCGGATGCTACTGCCGATGAGGGACTCACAGCATCGAGAGGTCCTCAACGCCATTGACGTTCCCACACTCGCCGACGAGGTGAAGGCAGCACAACACGCTGACCCGGACTTTCCTGGCATCGTCGCCCGACTGCAACGAATCCTGGCGGATAGGATAGTTAGGTTTTAAATTGTTTCTTTATTTTGTGCGTTGTTTGTTTGTAAGCCCATTCTTGTTTCAATCACTCTTGTTCCATGCGATTCATTGTTTTGTGATGTATGTTTGACAATAAAGAGGACGGTCAGGACGCCACCGGTCGTTTGATCGATGTTGGGTTCTCTGGGGGAGGGCGTGACCTCCATTAACACTCGCGACATCGCTGAGTGGGCGGCGCTTAAGTGAGGACCCAACAGACGGTAAAAGCAACCACCGGCGGTCGCACTGGCAGTTGAGTCCAGGCAGTCAAAGTGTGAAGACGTGTTTTCTTTCACTCCTTCCGGCTCTTGTTAGAGCCAACTCCCAACAACAAAAAGGCGCAAATCTGACTCGTCGTCGACGGTCCACCAGGTGCAAGCTTCCTCCTGTCACTCCGGAACATCACGGCCGTCTGGCCCCGAGCCCCGAGGTAACATGTGTCGACTCGGTGGATGTGTGTTCAGTCCTCGGTCGTCATCTGTTTCGTTTAAGAAAACGTACCAGTGCGAAAGTCCGTCATTCGGATACCGACGTAACATTTGACGCCGACCGCACGGGCTGGGAAGGGCCCGTCAAAGGAAACAAGCGTCTACCTGACTCCAACAAAGGCTTTCCCCCGCTGAAGATTAGAAATTCTTTTGAGCCCCTCAACCGTGTCCCGGAGACAATGGATTCCGCAGCGGCGGGAACTAGCAGCAGGCCAATAGAGACTAGCAGCAAGCGCAGTGACGCCGGAAATACAAATAAAGAGAGACCACCACCACCAGTGATCATTCACGGCTTTGTTGAAAATTTTAATGATCTTGAACAAATGCTCCGTCGCAACATTGGAAAAAAGTACAGTATAAAATTCACGAGAAAAACACCACCATCTACACCCAAAACAAGGTAGATTGGAACAAGGTTTAAAAACGTCTTATCACAAACCGAAACGAGTTACCACTCGTTCACCCATAAAGACCGGAAAACCCACGCATTTGTTCTACAAGGGCTGGGCCAAAACCCGTCAGTGGAGGAAGTGCAAAATGCCATCAAACAAGAGCATGATATCGAAACCATAAAAATGTACAAAATGAGGGGAACAAATCGCCCAAAATATTTAGTGATAACAGACAAAACTATTACATAGAACCAACTTGAAACACAAGCCAGGACGTCTCACCTCGGACATTCTCAGTGTAACCACCACTTCCTGTCCCCCGCGATGTTTTGTCCGTTGCTTTTGTTTCAGAACTCCGCAGTAACGTGTAGCCCCTTCGAAGCAAACTATTAATTGAACTCTTCCGAGTATGTTTCAGATCACCGAGGGGTTTTTTCTGCAGTTTTTCCCCTCGTTGTAACGCATAAGCGGGAGCATTCCGTCGACGCCATCTGCAGCACCCTTTCTTCTCGCGATTTGTTTTTCCAACAACCCCCCCCCCCCCCCCCCGTACTCTCGACCTGCTGGGTTCGCAACTGGAGACCGACCAGCAAGGGGGTACGGTAACTCGATACTTGACAAGTCTGTCACACAGCCCTACCATTTCACCCGTAGGTGCCTGCCAGTCAGATTGGGGAAAGGTGAGTCTAGGACTCGAACCCCGTAAAACGTCAGACAAATTATTTAATTAACTCGGCGTGTTCCGTGTGTCATTCTGCCCTGTGCATCCGTGCGAGTCGGATGTATCTCAGTGCGGAACAAATTTTTTTTTATTTTTTAATTTCAACCGAAATAGTGTCGAGTGAGCATGAATGCTCGAAGCTCGGTACGCATACGGAAAAAAATTAAAATAAACGCAAAGAAAACCGTGGACCAGGTCCCACGTCTCCACCAACAATGGACCAACCTGAGAAGAAAAAGACCGCCGCCGAGGCCCTCAAAACCCCAACTACCCGGCTGAAGGCTCAACAAAATCCTGGTGAGTGGAAACCCAACCCCACAAACCGGCCCCCATCACACCAACCTCATCTTCAATAAATTCGCCCACTTCTTCTTCAGCGACAAAAATCCCCTCAACACAAGCAGACAACTTACTAATAACCACAATGGGATTAAAAAAAATTTCCTCCCCACGGCATTGAGGGATAACTTCCAAAAATCGCTGTAGACAGCCACCAACATCGTAATAACCCCCATCAACAGAAAAAACCCTGGACCCAACCCGTCTCAAAGAAACCAACTTTCTCGGTGGTAATCCGCAACATCTCGCTGGATATCACCCCCGACGACATCACAACCCTCTGCCCTTAACTATCAATAGTGAAGGCCTGGAGAATCATCTCCAGGAAAACAGAGCGCCCCACGACTCTAATCAGGGTCCTGACCACAAACAAAGTGCGAGCTATTGTGTTAGAAGAATGTTAGAGCGGTGTGTGGCTATTGCTCAGCGCCCTTTGGCACTACTTCTGATCCCTGAGAATCGGCATGCATATGAAAGAGTTTCGAACGACACGCTCATCATCGGAGTCAAACTTTTCGGCCGCACCTTTGAGTGCGAAACCTCCCACCCTCCAACCCCAACCCCAATTTAGTGCTTCCAGTTCGGCCACGGACAGGCCGACTGCACCAACAAGCCAATCTGCTGCCCGAAATGCCCAGACAGTCACCCCCCCAACAAATGTCCAGCCAAAGAGCCCTCCTGCAAGGGCTCACACCTGGCATGGTCCCGATCATGCCCCAAATTCAAAGAGGTCGAAGTGACCGAAAAAACCCTCGTTCTCCCAGTCAAAATCATTGACGAGCCCTCCGAACTCACCGAGCCAGCTGACATCGAGTCAGACCCGGCCGAAAGTGAAACTCCAATTGCCATAATCAGGACCTTGATCGCGTTCATGACCAAGGCCCTCTTCGACCTCTTCCCTCTCCAGAAAGCCAAAATCCACGCAATTCTGGAAGAAACTTCAAATCCGTTTTCAAACATTCACCAAAGTCGAAACATACACTTTACATTCAACCAGTAAAGTGACCCCCACCCCCCACTCTCAAACATCAGACTAAATTCGCTCCAATCCAAGTCGGATGCATCAACATCTGCCGCATAGCCCGCAAATATGCCCACTTAAAAAAACTTTCTCGCACAGGACAAAATATCAATAATTGCAATCTCCGAAACTCACGCCACAAAACCAATCGGCCTTCCCAAATTCCATAGCTATCAGAGAAACTCCGAAGTCAATCGCAGCGGAGGCGTCGCACTTTTCATATCCGATAACCTCGCCTCCACCTCCCACATGCTCCCAGACCACCTATCCCACCTAGAAGCCGTCGCGGCAAGCCTTTACATCAACAATACCTCCATCGTCATCATATCCTACTACAACCGTCCCAACCATAAATTGTCAACCGCCCTTCTACTCTACGCTGCCCAACTTAACCACGCAATTGTGCTGGGCGACTTTAACGCCCGGCACACCGACTACGGAGACACTCTTAGCAATCCCAGCGGTAGACTATTAAACTCGCTTTTAACCGACCTAGCCCTGTGCCGTATGCACAACATCAATTCAAGCTTTATCAGCCACCAAGGATGTTCCATCCCGGACCACATATTAATTACCGAAAATTTGACCCCCTCAATCAACCTCCACTGCAACATAGGAACAACTGTGACCTCTGACCATCTGCCCCTGACACCCCACTTCCTATTTGATGGCCCACCACCCCCTCCCGATAACAGACTTCAAACAGGCCGATTGGAAAAAATTTCAACAAATTATCTCCGAGAGCCTGCCGGTCATGACCCCCACGATCGACCCCCGACGTGGACCTCCAGACCGCCCGGTTCACGGAAATAATAAAAATAGCCCAAACTCAAGCAGTCCCGAGAAAGTTCATTCCAATTAATAAACGACCGATCCTCAACAACTGTCTTCAGGTCCATCATTTTCCCCCAGCTTGGAAATATGCCACCACCATCATGATCCCCAAACCGGGAAAAGACCCTACAAATCCCCAATCCTATCGACCAATCTCCCTACTAAACATAACAGGAAAAATTCCTCTCAAACACGTCCTCGAAACTAATAACCTTCTCCCCCCGGAACAATTTGGGTTCCGCTCTCAACGTTCCACCATCAACCCAATGCCAACCTGAAAGAGTGCACTCTCGCTGTCTTCCTGGATATAGAAAGAGCCTTCGACAAGGTCTGGCATGATGGACTAATTCAAAAACTCATTTCCCTTCGCCTCAACCCCAACTTCATCAAAATCATTGATTCCTTCCTTACCAACCAACCGAAAAATGCCAAGGAAAACAAACAAACATAAACACGTGGTCAAACTCCCGAAGCGAGGTTAAAACGAATGAGATGCCGGATGCCGTCAAGCAATTTTTGTGGATGTACATCAGGCTTTCGAAAATCTGCGCTCGTTTTGAATGAACCAATTGGAAGCTGCTATTTAAAATACGCGGGCACTAGGGGGCGGTTTTATTACTATATCTGTTGGTTGGCCCAAGTATAGAACTTCGATTTGCTGCAAAATGAACCAGTTTAGGTAAGTTGGCGGAAAGTTGAATGACCGCTCTGCCCAAGTATCAATTTTGAATTTTGACGCTTATCATACTCCTGCCTATTTGATCATCGTTTCGGATTATCACAATTTTCATTTTATCCATTTCACATTTCCCTATATCTTTATCAAATTTTATTTATACGAGAGAAAAAACGCTAAAATAGAAAATTGAGGTTACCGGTTAAATTTGACGTTTGAACGGGTGTTTACAAAATGATGCGATCGTGTCCTGGCCTTAGTGTACGATGACGTAGAGTGGCTGCTTTTTACGATGCGCAGTACGGGACATTTTTCGGTTCCTCAACTGCACTTACCATATTTATTTATACCATGGGTACGACAGGGATTCGAGGCCAAGGGACGAGCGGAAGTAGTTACCAATACACCGGCAATTAGCACGGATAAATGTTACTCAGTAATACCCATTATACTTAAATGGTCATGATCTCTTCATTAATAAACAGTTTATACTGAAATATTCAGCATTAATTTAACATCAGGAGTGGAATTGTAATCCACGTGCGCAAACAAGACTTAAGTGGCCCTAGGTGAAAGTGCAATACAGTGTGTGCACCAAACCAAGACAATGCCACGATCCCATTCGAGATCCCGGTCTCGCAACCGGTCCAGGCGAAGCCACGCGAGTTAGTCCAGGTCCAAGACAAGGCGTGATTGCTCCAGGTCGTCAAGGTCCCCTCGGAGGAGTTATGGACGAGAAAGGTCTTCTACGCACTGGAAGGGGAGCTCTGGAGATACAGAACTCAACAACAGAATGGAAGCCATGTCCCTGGTCGAAGTGGGAAAAGCTATTGTTGATGCGTTTACAAAATTTATACAGTTATATGTAATAAAAAGTACAAAGACAAGATATACCGTTGCAGCGTTGCGCGAATTAATCAAATCATTTGGAGTCCCGAAGCGAATCATAAGCGATAGGAAAACTTCATTTACTTCAAATGAGTTTAAAGTATTTACAGATCAATTTGGTATCGCCCATCATTTGAATGAGGTAGGCATGCCAAGAGGAAATCGGCAAGTTGAACGATACAATCGTACCATTCTCAACTCCCTGTCTACAATGGGATGACAATTTGTTGAATATTCAGCTGGGATTGAATGGCAGCGTTAATTCAGCCATCGGAGTAACCCCAAGTGAAGCTCTCATGGGATTTCGGGTTATGCATACCGGTGCGCTGAATGATGCCCATGAAGTCGTCGACGTCATCAAGATTCGCGAGAAGATCATGTTGAAGACGAAGGAATACCAGTTACAACAAAAGAAGCGGTTTGACAGTAAACGCAAGGCACCGCCAACCTATACACAAGGTGATTTGGTAATGATCCGCGTGACGAGCAATCCAGCTACGGGTACCAGTCAAAAACTCTTACCAAAGTGGAGGGGGCCATTTCGAATGACGCAAGTTCTGGAGAATGAGAGATACGAAGTTTCCGATATTTCAGGTGTGGTTCGATCCAGAGTCAAGTATGTAGCAGAGGCGGCAGCAGAGAATATGCAGCCTTGGGATTAATTTAACAAATGGGTTAATATATTATGTCTGACAAAAGTCAGTCCGAGTTTAACTTTGGTGGAAATCGGATGTGTTTCGTTTGAACGAGATCCAAACGTTTCCAACAACTCTTGTGCGTGATCGCGACGATTGTTACCGGGCGCTGTTCGCGTCCTGGTTTTGTTCGTCAGGATTCTGCTCTCCCATTGGCCGACCAAAGAGAGGGCTCCGTTCGCGTCGCGCTTGGGTTCAACTTTCCGATAAATAGTCGACGCCGGCCGAAACTCGGTCGCGAATGGTTCAACGGTAGCAGCAGTTCGAGTTTTACGCTTGTGAAGTTCGGACGTGTTTTCTGTGTTCTGTGTGAAAGCTGTGTTGTTACAGGGCGCTGTTCGCGTCCGGTTTTGTTCGACACTGTTCTGGCTCTCCCATTGGCCGACCAATGAGAGTCCTCCGTTTGCGTCGTGCTTTTGGCCCAACTTTCCGATAAATAGTCGACGCCGGCCGGAACTCGGTCACTTTCGTTTAAGCTTCAGACTTGAGCGTTTGTTTTTCCTCTCCTCTCCCTCAACCAAAAAAGACTGCGGCTCCGTAAAAGCGAGCTGGGCAGAAAGACGATGCTCTTGTTCGAGACATGCACTTCCTGAGATGGGAGCCAATCGGCACATCCTCCAGCCGCCGGCGTGGAAGCGACATCGATCCCCTCATCTCGACACCGGCCCCGAAGATGGATTCGACAGCTCGACCTCTCCAGAGGGCCGGTGGTAACAGTTGTTGTTACCTCCGTGAGGGCGTGGCCTCTATTAACACTCGCGACATCGCTGAGTGGGCGGCCCTTAAGTGAGGACCCAACAGACGGTAAAAGCAACCACCGGCCGTCGCACTGGCACACTCTCTCGCTTGCTCTCGAAGTGTGAACATCGTGTTGCTTGTGACCAATTTTTTTCTCTCGTTTTAGATCGTCTGTCTGGCTCAACATCGTGCTCCGCCGATGAGTCGGATGACGCTCCGCTCCGAAAATTCCCGCAAGGGAGAAAGAAGACCTACCTCAGGAATGGCCCCCAGCCAAGTCTCTCACGCTCCCAGCCGCGACTCACGGGCTCCCGGCTCCAACGCCTCTGGCTCCCGCGCCTCGGGCTCCACTACCACAACCGAGGAATCCGACAGAACGAGTTCCTCTCGAAGATCTTCAACCGGTGAGTCTACTCAAACAAAAAAAACCGTAGCCTCGCAAAACACCCACGACCGCGTAGTTCAAGCGCTAAACCGCCCCGACTCGCCCACACCGAAACCCACCCTTTATAAATATACTATAAAAAACATTCCGGAAGAATTCGCGTCACAAAAAAAATTCTACAACCTCTTAACTACTCACCTCGTCACCCGAAACATCCAAAAATTAATAGTCAACTGGAACCGTACCGCGCTCCTTATAACTTCTCTGCCAGTTGACGAAAAATTCACGGCCCAACTAAATTCAGCCACCGGATCAAAGAACATAACGTGTGCCCCCATCAATCAAAAAACCGCGACCAACCCCAACCCGGACGACCCCCGCAAGAAACCCCAATTCTCGGTCGTCATCACTCAGGTCGAGCACGACATCGACGAGAATGACATAAGCCAAACCCTCGCGTCTCTGGAGCTTCCGTTCGTAAGGCTCTGGAGAATCAAATCGCGACAGACAAATAAATTCACGAAATTAATTCGAGTCATCACCGAAGACACCGTGACAGTAGACTTTCTACTGAACAACGGTATAAACCTGTTCGGCAACCACCATCAGTGCGAGCCATCGAAGCCCCCGGAACCCACCCCCCTTCAATGCACCAAGTGCTACCAACTCGGACACCCCGAGACCGCCTGTACAAACAAACCCGCGTGCCCCAAATGCCCCGAAACTCACGCCCCCAACAACTGCGAGGCCGCGACCCCTAAGTGTCTCCTCTGCGGAGGCGCTCACGCCGCCTGGTCACGCAAGTGCCCCAAATTCAAAGACACGCCCATCACTGACGAGACCCCAATAGCCCCCACGTACATTATCAACCCCCCCGCCGAGTTTGCCGACCCCGAAGTCCTCGTCGACGAATCCGCGGAATTTAAAATCAATACTAAACAGACCGTCGTTTTTGTTACAACCCAGACCAGGACCAGGAACAAAAACACAGATTTATATAGAGCCACCCAAATCATTGCATTGTATAGAGTCACTTAACCTAGAACTTTTTTTTTTGCACTACTCTTGTTAATTCATTTTCATTCACATATTTTCTTTTTTTTATTTTATTTTCTATTATATTTAAATTCGATCTCGTTTCCACTCTGCTGAAAAGGCCATAAGCCTCAGCGGCAGCTTCACTATATATTATACTATTACGAAAATTTATCTTGACATGTATTACAAAAACAACTGAATAAATGTATTTGAATCTGAATCTGAGTCGCACTGGCAGTTGAGTCCAGGCAGTCAAAGTGTGAAGACGTGTTTTCTTTCACTCCTTCCGGCTCTTGTTAGAGCCAACTCCCAACAACAAAAAGGCGCAAATCTGACTCGTCGTCGACGGTCCACCAGGTGCAAGCTTCCTCCTGTCACTCCGGAGCATCACGGCCGTCCAGCCCCGAGCCCCGAGGTAACAAATTGGCGCCCAACGTGGGGCCAACTTCGACAAGGCGTCGAGAGAGCCCTCCAGGAAGCCCCCTGTCTGGGAGCATTGATGATCACGAGATTCCGTTCCCGTCAATTAGTGGGAGTTGTAGAAGAGGCTGCCATGGACGACGCCCAACCGACACAGACCAACACTGAAGGTGAGTCGAGTCAGAATTCGCAAGTGACCCCGCAGTCAGTAGTCGTCATGAGTCACGACGAGACCCTCCGACCGGTACTGCCCACTGGGGGCAGTGCCACTCCCGCCTCGTCGATCACGGCGCCAACGGCTGTACTCCGAAGCGAAGAGTACCTGCCCACCTTCAGTGGCGACCCAGATGAAGACCCGGAGGACTTCATCACCGCCCCAGCGAACGCGATCTTACCTGAACGGGTCAAAGCGAAGATCGCCCATCGACAACTGCGTGGGCAGGCTGCTCGGGTGAACAAATTTTTCGCCACTCGAGACCGATGCCTCAGCGACCTGGAGACACGTCTGAGGGAGGAGTTCGGCGTGGAGGCCAACTTCACCAGTCTCTCTACCAGGAATTCCAAAGGGGGAACCTTGGTTGGGAAGAGCCAGTGGAAGTGTTTTTCGCTAGGCAAGCAGCTCTCTACCAACGACTCTTCCCGGAAGCACCAGAAGCCAGGTTAGTGAAAGAACTCATCGGGCAGTTGCCCACTCAGGCCCGACCCATTTTGGCCGGCCAAGGCCTCCGGAGTTTGGCGGACCTCCGACGCGCTGCCAAACAGGTCATCGCGTATCTAAAGCCAGCAGCCAAAAAGCAGACCCAGGAAAACTGGCGCAGGACCGACGGGAGAACCCCACCGCGGTCCGAGCCAACCGCTTAAGCACCACCAAACCCTCACTTCCCCGGGTCGAGGTGTGTGGAGGTGGAAGAGGACGACCGGATGCTACTGCCGATGAGGGACTCACAGCATCGAGAGGTCCTCAACGCCATTGACGTTCCCACACTCGCCGACGAGGTGAAGGCAGCACAACACGCTGACCCGGACTTTCCTGGCATCGTCGCCCGACTGCAACGAATCCTGGCGGATAGGATAGTTAGGTTTTAAATTGTTTCTTTATTTTGTGCGTTGTTTGTTTGTAAGCCCATTCTTGTTTCAATCACTCTTGTTCCATGCGATTCATTGTTTTGTGATGTATGTTTGACAATAAAGAGGACGGTCAGGACGCCACCGGTCGTTTGATCGATGTTGGGTTCTCTGGGGGAGGGCGTGACCTCCATTAACACTCGCGACATCGCTGAGTGGGCGGCGCTTAAGTGAGGACCCAACAGACGGTAAAAGCAACCACCGGCGGTCGCACTGGCAGTTGAGTCCAGGCAGTCAAAGTGTGAAGACGTGTTTTCTTTCACTCCTTCCGGCTCTTGTTAGAGCCAACTCCCAACAACAAAAAGGCGCAAATCTGACTCGTCGTCGACGGTCCACCAGGTGCAAGCTTCCTCCTGTCACTCCGGAACATCACGGCCGTCTGGCCCCGAGCCCCGAGGTAACATGTGTCGACTCGGTGGATGTGTGTTCAGTCCTCGGTCGTCATCTGTTTCGTTTAAGAAAACGTACCAGTGCGAAAGTCCGTCATTCGGATACCGACGTAACATTTGACGCCGACCGCACGGGCTGGGAAGGGCCCGTCAAAGGAAACAAGCGTCTACCTGACTCCAACAAAGGCTTTCCCCCGCTGAAGATTAGAAATTCTTTTGAGCCCCTCAACCGTGTCCCGGAGACAATGGATTCCGCAGCGGCGGGAACTAGCAGCAGGCCAATAGAGACTAGCAGCAAGCGCAGTGACGCCGGAAATACAAATAAAGAGAGACCACCACCACCAGTGATCATTCACGGCTTTGTTGAAAATTTTAATGATCTTGAACAAATGCTCCGTCGCAACATTGGAAAAAAGTACAGTATAAAATTCACGAGAAAAACACCACCATCTACACCCAAAACAAGGTAGATTGGAACAAGGTTTAAAAACGTCTTATCACAAACCGAAACGAGTTACCACTCGTTCACCCATAAAGACCGGAAAACCCACGCATTTGTTCTACAAGGGCTGGGCCAAAACCCGTCAGTGGAGGAAGTGCAAAATGCCATCAAACAAGAGCATGATATCGAAACCATAAAAATGTACAAAATGAGGGGAACAAATCGCCCAAAATATTTAGTGATAACAGACAAAACTATTACATAGAACCAACTTGAAACGCAAGCCAGGACGTCTCACCTCGGACATTCTCAGTGTAACCACCACTTCCTGTCCCCCGCGATGTTTTGTCCGTTGCTTTTGTTTCAGAACTCCGCAGTAACGTGTAGCCCCTTCGAAGCAAACTATTAATTGAACTCTTCCGAGTATGTTTCAGATCACCGAGGGGTTTTTTCTGCAGTTTTTCCCCTCGTTGTAACGCATAAGCGGGAGCATTCCGTCGACGCCATCTGCAGCACCCTTTCTTCTCGCGATTTGTTTTTCCAACAACCCCCCCCCCCCCCCCGTACTCTCGACCTGCTGGGTTCGCAACTGGAGACCGACCAGCAAGGGGGTACGGTAACTCGATACTTGACAAGTCTGTCACACAGCCCTACCATTTCACCCGTAGGTGCCTGCCAGTCAGATTGGGGAAAGGTGAGTCTAGGACTCGAACCCCGTAAAACGTCAGACAAATTATTTAATTAACTCGGCGTGTTCCGTGTGTCATTCTGCCCTGTGCATCCGTGCGAGTCGGATGTATCTCAGTGCGGAACAAATTTTTTTTTATTTTTTAATTTCAACCGAAATAGTGTCGAGTGAGCATGAATGCTCGAAGCTCGGTACGCATACGGAAAAAAATTAAAATAAACGCAAAGAAAACCGTGGACCAGGTCCCACGTCTCCACCAACAATGGACCAACCTGAGAAGAAAAAGACCGCCGCCGAGGCCCTCAAAACCCCAACTACCCGGCTGAAGGCTCAACAAAATCCTGGTGAGTGGAAACCCAACCCCACAAACCGGCCCCCATCACACCAACCTCATCTTCAATAAATTCGCCCACTTCTTCTTCAGCGACAAAAATCCCCTCAACACAAGCAGACAACTTACTAATAACCACAATGGGATTAAAAAAAATTTCCTCCCCACGGCATTGAGGGATAACTTCCAAAAATCGCTGTAGACAGCCACCAACATCGTAATAACCCCCATCAACAGAAAAAACCCTGGACCCAACCCGTCTCAAAGAAACCAACTTTCTCGGTGGTAATCCGCAACATCTCGCTGGATATCACCCCCGACGACATCACAACCCTCTGCCCTTAACTATCAATAGTGAAGGCCTGGAGAATCATCTCCAGGAAAACAGAGCGCCCCACGACTCTAATCAGGGTCCTGACCACAAACAAAGTGCGAGCTATTGTGTTAGAAGAATGTTAGAGCGGTGTGTGGCTATTGCTCAGCGCCCTTTGGCACTACTTCTGATCCCTGAGAATCGGCATGCATATGAAAGAGTTTCGAACGACACGCTCATCATCGGAGTCAAACTTTTCGGCCGCACCTTTGAGTGCGAAACCTCCCACCCTCCAACCCCAACCCCAATTTAGTGCTTCCAGTTCGGCCACGGACAGGCCGACTGCACCAACAAGCCAATCTGCTGCCCGAAATGCCCAGACAGTCACCCCCCCAACAAATGTCCAGCCAAAGAGCCCTCCTGCAAGGGCTCACACCTGGCATGGTCCCGATCATGCCCCAAATTCAAAGAGGTCGAAGTGACCGAAAAAACCCTCGTTCTCCCAGTCAAAATCATTGACGAGCCCTCCGAACTCACCGAGCCAGCTGACATCGAGTCAGACCCGGCCGAAAGTGAAACTCCAATTGCCATAATCAGGACCTTGATCGCGTTCATGACCAAGGCCCTCTTCGACCTCTTCCCTCTCCAGAAAGCCAAAATCCACGCAATTCTGGAAGAAACTTCAAATCCGTTTTCAAACATTCACCAAAGTCGAAACATACACTTTACATTCAACCAGTAAAGTGACCCCCACCCCCCACTCTCAAACATCAGACTAAATTCGCTCCAATCCAAGTCGGATGCATCAACATCTGCCGCATAGCCCGCAAATATGCCCACTTAAAAAAACTTTCTCGCACAGGACAAAATATCAATAATTGCAATCTCCGAAACTCACGCCACAAAACCAATCGGCCTTCCCAAATTCCATAGCTATCAGAGAAACTCCGAAGTCAATCGCAGCGGAGGCGTCGCACTTTTCATATCCGATAACCTCGCCTCCACCTCCCACATGCTCCCAGACCACCTATCCCACCTAGAAGCCGTCGCGGCAAGCCTTTACATCAACAATACCTCCATCGTCATCATATCCTACTACAACCGTCCCAACCATAAATTGTCAACCGCCCTTCTACTCTACGCTGCCCAACTTAACCACGCAATTGTGCTGGGCGACTTTAACGCCCGGCACACCGACTACGGAGACACTCTTAGCAATCCCAGCGGTAGACTATTAAACTCGCTTTTAACCGACCTAGCCCTGTGCCGTATGCACAACATCAATTCAAGCTTTATCAGCCACCAAGGATGTTCCATCCCGGACCACATATTAATTACCGAAAATTTGACCCCCTCAATCAACCTCCACTGCAACATAGGAACAACTGTGACCTCTGACCATCTGCCCCTGACACCCCACTTCCTATTTGATGGCCCACCACCCCCTCCCGATAACAGACTTCAAACAGGCCGATTGGAAAAAATTTCAACAAATTATCTCCGAGAGCCTGCCGGTCATGACCCCCACGATCGACCCCCGACGTGGACCTCCAGACCGCCCGGTTCACGGAAATAATAAAAATAGCCCAAACTCAAGCAGTCCCGAGAAAGTTCATTCCAATTAATAAACGACCGATCCTCAACAACTGTCTTCAGGTCCATCATTTTCCCCCAGCTTGGAAATATGCCACCACCATCATGATCCCCAAACCGGGAAAAGACCCCACAAATCCCCAATCCTATCGACCAATCTCCCTACTAAACATAACAGGAAAAATTCCTCTCAAACACGTCCTCGAAACTAATAACCTTCTCCCCCCGGAACAATTTGGGTTCCGCTCTCAACGTTCCACCATCAACCCAATGCCAACCTGAAAGAGTGCACTCTCGCTGTCTTCCTGGATATAGAAAGAGCCTTCGACAAGGTCTGGCATGATGGACTAATTCAAAAACTCATTTCCCTTCGCCTCAACCCCAACTTCATCAAAATCATTGATTCCTTCCTTACCAACCGTACCTGTAGTGTAAAAATCCAAAACTCCAAATCCGCTCCAATTCAACTCCAAGCCGGAGTCCCCCAAGGCTCCATCCTCTCCCCTCTGCTCTACATCACATACTGCAGAGACTTTCCTGTTTCAGAGGACCCAAGGACGAAAACTAGACTGTTCGCCGACGACACAGCCGTGTGGACAAGCCAAAGGAACCCGTTGACTGCCAGAAGGATCCTCAAGACCATCTGGAGGCCATCGAATCATGGACCAACTCCTGGAGAATCAAACCGAACCCACTAAAGTCCCAATCAATCCTAATGACTCACTCCAGAGCTTCTCGCACAAGATCCCTTCTCCAAAACCAAAATCTCATCTTGAACAACTCACCAATCCCCATACTCCAAAACATTCGCTACCTCGGCGTCACGTTCTCCCAAAATTGCACCCTAACCCAAGACCTAAAAGAAACCCTTAAAAAAAAACAGAAACCGTGCAAACCTCCTATACAGGGTTCGAGGGCACCTCCGCGGATGCGACCCGAAAACTCTGTTCCACACCTACAAATCATTCATCCGTCCAATCACCGAATACCCTGCCAGCCTCAATCAAATTTCCGCCTGCGAAAGAAGAATTCTCCGACGCATCTTCCGACTCCACTAGACTTTTCCCTCTGCGCACTTACACCAGAAAACCAAAACAACCCCAATCCAAGATCGACTACAAGACCTCCAAAGACGCTTCGTCATCAGAACCTTAAATTCAAATAATCCCACAGCCATCCAAACTCGAACAACCTCATACAAATTCCCCGGCCGTAATGGTAATCTCCTAAATCGAATCCCGAAGATCCCCCGACGCAAACTGAAACACCCCTAACCGCCCTTCTCTCCACCGCCTACGACGAGCTACCAGACAACCGCCAGGAGTTGGTGGACACCACCCCCTTGACCATGCGCTGACCGGACGATAACGGCCCGACTCGACCCTGGACACCGTTCTCCAAATCTTCTACCCCTCTTCTCCAGCCAACGAGCTCCAGCCCAGAACATACAGGACCAGCACAACCCAAACACTCAAAACACACACACAAGAGAGACCACCACCAAGCACCCATTCCGTGCCCGACTCCGTCGAAGGTTTTTTCTGTTAGTTTTTCCCTTCGTCCACAGCGCGAATGCGGGAGTCTCCTCCGAAGACGGCTATAGACGCACCCAGTTCCTGGTGAGAGCAGGACATCCAACAATCTACCAAATTCACTTTTTTGCTGAAAAGGCCCCAAGCCTCAGCAGCCCTACACTTACGACTATTGTAATCTGTAACATACATACTAGACTGTACTGAAACAAAAGGAAAATAAATGTATTTGATTTGATTTGATTCTGCCCTGTGCATCCGTTCGAGTCGGATGTATCCCAGTGCGAAACAATTTTTTTTTTAATTTTTTAATTTCAACCGAAATAGTGCCGAGTGCGGAGCTCGTTACGCATACGAAAAAAAAAAAACAAATTAACGCAAAGAAAACCGTGGACCAGGTCCCACAGTCTCCGCCAACAATGGACCAACCGGAGAAGAAAAAGGCCGCCGCCGAGGCCCTCAAAACCCCAACTACCCGGCTGCAGGCTCAACAAAATCCTGGTGAGTCGAAACCCAAAATATCCCTATCAATTTCGCCAGCCAAAAAAATTTTTACAACTTACTAATAACCACAATGGGATTAAAAAACATTTCCACTCTCATTGTGAACCCTAATAAATCAGCCCTCCTCATCCTCCCCACGGCCCTGAGTGATAACTTCCAAAAATCGCTGCAGGCAGCCACCAACTGCCCCAACATCGTAATAGCCCCCTCCATCAACAGAAAAAACCCTGGAAACCAACCCGTCCCAAAAAAAAACAACTTTCTCGGTGGTTATCCGCAACATCCTGCTGGATATCACCCCCGACGACATCACAACCCTCTGCCCCTCACTATCAATAGTGAAGGCCTGGAGAATCATCTCCAGGAAAACAGATGGCCCCATGACCCTAATCAGGGTCCTGACCACAAACAAAGACACCATCGATGACATGCTCATCAACGGTGTCGAACTCTTCGGCCGCACCTTTGAGTGCGAAACCTCCCACCCTCCAACCCCAACCCCAATTCGTCCAACCGCAACAACAAAACCCGTCACCGTAGTCACCCACAGCACTCGGTGGCACCCTCTACGCAGTACTTCGCCCCTTGGTGCTCCGCCCCGACGACGCCCCGTCCTTGATAACAACAGCACCCGAAACAGAGTTATTGAAAGAAAGAAAACAATAAATATATCTGAAGAAACTTCACGAAATATATTTTAAGAACCCGAAATATCATCCACAGCTTTCAGTTTCAAGTACACCAATATCAGAAGTACCGATGATGGTGTTTTCATTAGTAAAAAGGATAAGAAATCTTGCATGAAGAATCTGTGTTCAGGCTCTGTTGCACGAAAAAGAATAGCTACAAGTTTGACTGAAGCAAAACACAACAAACAAAAACGTTATGAGGAAAAAATACAGCAAAAAATTATCCTCGAGTGGTTTCAGCATAATTTCGGGAAAGGAGAATAACATTTTTATTGTTTAACTGTTTAGTTCCTGTGCAGATGTTCCCAATCAAGATGCCAGAAAACCAAACATTATTTATAACTTTTTATGAAGAACTGGGGGAAGTTATACAAAATTGGGTAGTGACGTTTACAGAGAAAGCGTGTTTTATGTTTAATTGCGACGACACTGGGTTTTGTTCTGATCCCAGTAGGCTTAAGCCATTGGAGAGAAGGGAATCCCATTGGCTATCTAAAGTATCTGGAGGTTTCGGATGGGACTCTAGCTCATTCCACATGTCTTGCAACTAAGAATTCCGAAAAATATCCCTGGCCAAACGGCTATCTGATATATGATTGACGTATGACGTATATCAACTACAGAATCATAAAAGCCACAATGGAGAACAATATCCAGCTTGTGAAGCTTCTTCTTGCTCACCTATCTGGCAAATTACAATCACTAGATAAAACAATTTTTAAGCCAGTTAAGGACGATTGGGAGAAGAGCTTAATCAGCTTCGCTAAAGAAATTAGAGAAAAGAGAATCTGGTCGTGTCTTAAAGTGTAAGTTCGTTGAGATGCTAGGAGCAATCTGGAAAACATCTATGAAACCTCAAAATACTGTGAAGGGATTCTCATCCACAGAAATATTCCCCTGTGATCCAACCAATGTTCCAGAATCTTTATTTGATCCGGTACAGCTAAACACCTATAAAAACAAAAGACTGGGTTTTGTTCCTTGGGACACCCAAAAAATCCACTAATAAGAAGGTGTTTACTAGAATATTTTTCCACATGGGAGTTTTATATTCAACTTCAGGGGCGTTTTCGGCCTGATATTTTCTGCCCAGTCTTCATCATCATCATCTGATTCATCCCGACATAATACAAAGTTAAGAAGGCTGTCATCGTCCTCAACTGTTTGCTTGTTTGATCGTTTACTCTTAATTTTCTTCTTGCTTGGCTTTCTTGTCTTCTTATTGGTTTTCAACTCTTTGGCCTCTTTTTGTCTAAGTAGCACTTCATGTACTTCAATGGTTTCAGGCGCGGTATAGCTTCCTTTCGTCTGATCATAATTGGATCAGGTGAAAAGGACTCGACGCAAAGATATTTATGATAGTTTGAGGTGAAGGTATTGAACGAGACAGCCCATACTCAGAGACTTTTGGTATCCCTGAATCAGGTATAATTTTAGGCTTTAGAGCAACCTGAAATGTGGAAGCCAGTTGTTCATCGTTCGGTGTAGGCTCATTATGATACCAAAGTCCTTTCTTTATCGTCGATTCTTGGCTGTTGTGGACAAATTCAAGGCGGAAGTTGAAGGAATTTCCGGGCTGTTAGCAGTATTAAGTGATTTTGACCCTGATTCTGAAGCCAAAGGACCTTCGTCAGTGCTTCCTACGGCTTCCGCGGCGTCGCAAAACGTGGAGAACCAGCTGCTGACGCAATTTGTGAAACGGAAGGGACGGGGTATACGCCCTGGCAGACGAGGCCGAGTGTTCGGACGATCGTGAGTACCACAAATGCAAGTGCTTTACTACGTGTGCATTGTAGCTCCGCGACACAACACAAGTGTGTTACTTAGGCCTGCAGATCACGTCAGGACTAAAACCGGGACCAGAAACTCGACCATGTACGTAGATTCCTTGGGCTGACCGGCTTCTTCCGTAGGTTTATCAAAGACTACCCAATGACAGCCGACTATTATCAGACACGCTGCAAAAAGAATGACAAGTGCATCAGAGAACGCCCGTCAGGTAGGTATCCTTCAAAAGCGACCGCATTTATGACGCATGTCAAATATTACGAAAATTCTTGATGTGTTCTTTATTGTTAACAACAGTTGAATAAAAATGGAAGAAGAGGCAGCAGCGCCATTTATGTATGAAGTACTGTTTGAGTCTTCGTCTAGCGAGTCGGATGAAGAAATGGCATTGGAAGAATTATATTTTCTAGAAAAGCACAAAAGAAGAAACATTTCTAATTATTTTGATGACGTACTCGATTATTACGATGACCAAATGTTCAGGAAAAATTTTAGGATGTATAGGGAAACAGTTGAGTTTTTACTACACTTACTGGAGGACAAAATATTGTCGTCCGTCGTCGATGTAGGCCGTCACATCAGCGAAAGCAGAGTTACGTGTACTTCTGACGATTTGGTACTTTGCTACGCCAGATTCGTATAGGTTGATTTCGTTGTTGGGCTATCTACTCGTACAAGGAAATAACCTCATACATGTTTCCAGGTCCATTTGTGAACGATTTAAAGTTGGTAAAGCCACTGGCTTACGAAATGTATTTGTATATTTTGATTTTGGAATTTTTAAATACTAACACTAACAGAAAGATGTCTTGCACTTCACTAACCTTTCAATTACTTATAACAAGTATAATAATTTCATTATTTTTTATTAAATTTACTATGTCGTTCCAAGAGGCCCGATTTGAATCCTATAGAGAATGTTTGGGGACGTATGATGTCTCTAACGTACGGGAACGACTTTCACCCTAACACTGTCGAAGAACTTCAAAAGAAGATTGCTAACACCTGCCAGCAAATTACACCGGCATATATGCGCGACTGCAAATGGTCATCGACAGTAATGATGCCATTACCAAGTATTAGTCCTTAATTATTCGCTTTGATGTTTCTTATATTACTCTAAATATATTTCTATATAATATCTCATACAAAGTTAACCAATTTTACTTTTTTCATGAAAAAATACCATTCCCATTAAACGCCTGTTTTCCATTTTGACAATGGTCATAATTTTTGAATAACAAACAATAAAAACTTCTATATATATTGCAGTAAACTAAGATTCACCGCTACTATGATTCTGGTTAGCCGAGAATTTTTACGGCTATACCTTTAATCAAGCACTGTGATTCAAATCCAACATCGATTTAACCCTTCAGCGGCTGGTGTTACCATATGGTAACGCCTGCAATCACTGTCCAAAACTGCGTCATCTACCATATTTTACGCCAAATTGTCTGTTAGGTTATGTTAATTACAAGCTAAAACTGTGATTTGTTAGTAGTTATAAAAAGATTGGTGGGTTTTTGATAATTAGAGTTATTGATATCTACCCGCAAAACAGACTACATTTTGTGGTCGTAAATAATGGACCTTAATCTAAAGTGACTACATTTTCGTAATGTTTTTTTGTCTTTTTGTAAATTGCATGTTAACTATTGCCATCTAAAATATTAGTTATATCAATATATGCATGACCAATTGTGAAAGAATAATTTGTCAAGTGGGGGATGTAACTTTTTTGTTGGTGTTACCATATGGTAACGCTAGCGGTTTGCATGACACAAAATTGCAAAAATGGGGTGTCTTTTATATCGGTGGCTTATTTATTTTTAGAAGATGTATCACATTGCATAGACTTTAGAAATTGCTTACAGTGACACAGAGCAAATTTTTATTGAGCCGCCTGATTCAAATGTACTAGCGGATGACGACTCTGCTGATAAGGATGGTCCTAGTTTGCTAGATAATCTCAGCGGACCGCAACTTCAGGCGAGTGCTGAAATAAGAACAGCTAATATGCATCATATGGATGATAATTCTGAAGAGGATAGCAATGAAGACGGGGTTGCTACTATTCTGAACTTTGATTTTTCGAGGCCAGGAATTGACGGAACAACGTGAATGACACGAGATCTTATTCCATCTTCTAAAAATTTTCCCATTTTATTTACGGGATTCAATATCACCTCAAAGAAGGAGGATATGGTGCCACTGGTACTATAAGGGAGAACCACATTCCCAAAAACTGTACATTACCTCACAAGAAATATATGAAACGCAAAGTAAGAGGGGAATCTGATTCACATATCAGCAAAGAGGATGGCCTCATGGATGGATAACAACATCGTCAGTGCATCATTCACATGCCATGGAATTGCAGCAAATGTTCAACGTTACTCCAAAGACTGATAAAAAAGTGGTTCAAGTTCAAAGATCTTCTATGATTTCCGAATATAATCGCTACATGGGAGGCACTGATCTGCTTGATCACAACGTGTCTAAGACCGAATTTGTATTAGACGAAAGAAATGGTGGTGGGCGATCTTTACATGGCTGATCGACGTTGCTGTTGTAAAAGCCTGGCTTATTGCTCGTAAAGTCAAACCAAAACTGGCATTTGGACGAGACGTATCTAGCGAGAAACAAGACTCAACCAAAATCTGCTGGACGGCCTTCAACGTCCAAATCAAGTGTCTCTCTGAACAGGGTTTCGGATGACATAAGGTACGCCCTCGGTGCATAATATACTATTTTATGCGTAGAATTATAACGCTCGTTATGCTTGTGCATGTAAAATTCCCCATTGCCAAAAATGGAAATGCTTCATACCCATTTTGGATATTTTTATTTAATTAATAAAATTAATATACAATTTGTCAGTTTCTTTAAGCGGTGCTATTATTATTACACCGTCCTCATCTGAGGTTAACACAGAAACTAAGCAACTAACTAAAAATGGAGTACAACTGCATATAAAAACACAAATTCCACAGCAAATTTACAGCGTAAATTACCATCCTACGACATGGTGGCGGTAGGAATTCGACTTCATCGCATACAGTGAGTAAGTTCGGCATCACTCTTGGATTTGTCAGATAACAATTATTGCGTTCGGCATTGTGTTCTGAGCGCACTCGATTGCGTTCGTGTTGCTTTTCGAGAGATGAAAATAATCGCTCAATTGGCTCGGTGAAAAATGATCGAGCATTCAGATTTTTCCCTACATGCATTGCATATAATTGAGGTTAGGTTGTTACTGTTGTTGTTGTTGTGTTACGAGGGCGGGTTGATAAATTCGCGCGATCATACAGAAACAAAGGAATAATTTAAAAAAAGAAACTTTATTTTTCAACGTAATCTCCTTCTAAATCCATACATTTGGTCCATCTGTGTTCAAGCTTCTTTATTCCGTCTCGGAAGTGATTTTCGTCTAACCCTTCAAAATAATCGTTCACTGTTGAAATTAACGCTTCATTTGTGCAGAATTTTTTGCCCCCGAGGAAAATTTTTAACTTAGGAAATAGGTGAAAGTCAGATGGTGCCAAATCTGGTGAATACGGGGGGTGCGGTACTAATTCGAACCCTAATTCTTTAATTTTTTGTGCAGCAACCGTACAGGAATGAACAGGTGCATTGTCTTGGTGAAAGAGCACTTTCTTCTTATTCATTCCTGGACGTTTTTCAGCGATAGCTGTTTTTAAACGGTTTAGAAGGTTTGCGTAATATTCGCCGTTTATGGTCTTGCCTTTTTGAAGATAGTCTATGAACAATATCCCTTTCGCATCCCAAAAAACCGAGGCCATCACTTTTCCCGCCGATAAAACTGTCTTGGCCTTCTTTGGAGCTGGTTCTCCACGTTTGGTCCACATCTTCGACTGTTGTTTGGATTCGGGCGTATAGTAATGAACCCAGGTTTCGTCACAAGTAACAAATCGACGCAAAAAATCTCTTGTGTTGCGTTTAAAAAATTCTAAATTATTAATCGACATTTGACTGCGAACACGTTTTTGCTCCATCGTCAGTAAGCGCGGCACCCACCTTGCCGAGAGCTTTCGCATATCTAATTCTTCGTGCAGAATATAAAGCACCCGTTCCTTTGAAATGCCCACTGCCTCTGCTATTTCTGACGCTTTCAATCGTCGGTCATTTAGCATCAGATCATGGACTTTATCCACCATTTCTGGAGTCGTAGCCGTTTTCGGCCGCCCACTGCGGGGATCATCTTCTAAGCTGATCCTGCCACGCTTAAATTCATTTCCCCATTTTCTGATGGTTGTGTACGAAGGACAACCTTCACCCAGTGTATTTAGCATATCATCATAAATTTCGGTAAAAGACATGCCTTTCTTTAAAAGATACTTAATCACTGCACGATGTTCAAAATTAGCCATTTCCACTGAATTAGTAGCAAGGTTTAACTCAAAAAATTGCCTACGAAATACGGTTTGTCACAACTTTATCAAACTTTGACAGTAAATTGGTAAAGCATCGGTTGTCAAGATGTGATGTACATTTTTTTTATTTCACGCTCTTCTCTAGGCGATCGCGCGAATTAATCAACTCGCCCTCGTACATGTAATATGTCAAATGTTTGCAATTTCGCGGCAAATACCTGATGCTAAAAATAAAAAGGTAGAGGGTGTAAAAACACAGGAACACAGCGAAAAAACATCTGTGCATCTCTCTGGTATCGTATACATTGCTCTTGTGTTATTTACCCGTCTCGAGCATGGCTGACAATGTGCAATACCAGTGTTTTCACTGCAAGTTTACGAATGAGGAGTACTCGACAATGTTGAAACACATTGAAAATCATGAAGATTCTGTTAATCATGAGGGATCTCTGGATGAGAGTGATAATACCGCTAGCAAAAATACCGAAAATGGCAAAGAAAAAGGTAATAAAAACAATTCTTTGGTGACACCAATGAAATTCATTAAAACTTTGTAGATACAATCAGTGACAATGACTCTGCTTCTTTGCCTACTTCTACTGAGGTCAACATTGAAAAGTCTTCCAATAATATTTCTTTCCGCTGGTCACAGCAGGACACATTATTGTTCATAAGAATTGTAGAAACACATTATAAAAAATTCAGCTCGTGCCTAAAAAAAAATGTGTGGCATATAATTGCGTCAGAGTTGTCTAATAGGACGCACAAGAACTTCGACTCAACCCAAGTGGATTCTAAATGGACGAGTCTTAAACAGATGTACAAAAAAATATATGACCACAACCAAGGAACAGGCAACTCCCAAAAAACATGGGAATATTATGATGCAATGCATCAAATTTTATTTAATAAACCAGAAATTAACCCTCCTGCAACCTGCAGTTCATCAAGTGGCTTAAAAGTTGAACAAAAAGAATTTGAGTCATCTTTCACAAAAAAACGAAAGGCAACTAGTTATAAGGTAAACCAACAACATCAGGAAAAAATGCAAAGACAGGATCGGTTTTTGGACTTATTTTCGGAGCTGGTCCAACAATTTAAAGAAAAAAAATAGACTTTTCACGAATTGAAGTTGTTAAGTTTTTGAGATTTATTTTCAGTTTGAGTTTTTCAGATTTATTTTCAGTTTAAGTTCACTAATGTTTAAAGTTTGTTCAATTAATTAAAATGTTTGTAAAATTTTGAGTCTTGATGTTCATCCTGCTTTATCTGAAGAGTCTGGCAATTCTATCCCTTTTGCGTCGAGCATCAGGATTAAGATTTACATTTTCTTCTTCATGACGTGGATTCATTATGTGTTCTTCTCTCACCTCATTATCAATATCTATATCTTCCCCATTATCTGCATTTAATATACACACATTATGCAGTACACATGCACAGAAGATCATAATTGGTATTAATTCCATTCTCATAGCCTCTACAAGTTTTAGTTTGCGAAACCTTCCTTTTAATAGTCCAAAACATCGTTCTATCACAATTCGTGATTTTGAATGAGCTGTGTTGTAGTTTATTTGTTCCTGCGTCAGATGCCCATTATTTTTAAATGGAACCATCAAACGATCTTGTAGTGTATATGCGTGTATATGCTGAATCTCCAACTAAATGACTATTCTCAGGAATTTGCAATGTTGGCAATCTGACTGACAAATCAGATCTACGAAACAAACTAGAATCATGGAGTGAACCTGCTTCTCCTGTATAACAATCAATGAATTTTAAATTGGTATCACAAACTCCTTGCAACAGTATCGAGTGATATCCATTTCGATTAATATATGAATTCTGATGAAGTGCTGGGGATTTGATGGGAATATGAGTCCCATCTATTGCGCCAATAATTCCTGTAAGTAATAATTTATGGTTTTTCAATATTATGACAAATTACATACCATAAATACCTGGAAAATTTGCCTTTCTTTCAAATGCATCCACATTTCGTAAAGCTTGTCTCATCCCTGGCCAGGCAATGATCAAGAAGCGTCTATTTAGTTCTAGGATCTTCAAGCATGTCTTATAAAAAGATGACCAAGCTGTGGATTTGCTAATTCCAAATCTGTCAGCAACAGACCTAAAATTTCAATAGCTTTTTCTTGGTGAGGGTGACATTAATAATAATTAATTATTTTCACCTAAAACTTTCCAGATTAGCAATGTACCAAATACAAAGAAGAACTTGTTTCTCCAAATCAAGTTCTTGATTGCCAGCCTTGGCAACTTGAGGATAAATAGTGTACAGTTTTCTTAATAAATCTTCAAATATGTGTGGATCCATTCTAAAATGCTGCCTGAACTGTTTAGTAGTCATTCTTGGGATCACTTCTTCCACAAAATTATCCACTTTTTCTAATACATTTTTTACTTCCTCTTCTTCATCAAATATAACTACATGGGCGGTAGCTATAGCGTTGGCTATAATAAAACGATCCATTTTTTCTGGATTGCACTTATTATTAAATTCAATTCTGGGTAATTGTTCACTTTAACTACTTCTGGAATTTTCGCGTTTTTTCTGGCTAGACAGCCTCAGGGCGTCCTCCTAGATCATTTCCTACCATTCGAACCTTGTGCAAATGCCTTTGTTTCTCTCTTGTTGTGTTTCAGGGTCGCGTCAATGCCTTAGGATCTATAACTAAAGGGTAAGGAAAATCCAT
The DNA here is from genome assembly GCF_963966145.1 of Tenebrio molitor. Lineage (NCBI taxonomy): Eukaryota > Metazoa > Arthropoda > Insecta > Coleoptera > Tenebrionidae > Tenebrio > Tenebrio molitor. The sequence continues at coordinate 20,135,808 of NC_091049.1, forward strand.
TTGCAGTATTTGCACAATGTTTGAATGGTGGGAAACGATCTAGGAGGACGCCCTGAAGCTGTCTAGCCAGAAAAAACGCGAAAATTCCAGAAGTACCTAGTTATAGTGAACAATTACCCAATTCTGTTGCAAAATTTACTTATCTGGCAATGGTTTTGTTCTGTTTAAAACAATAATAGAATAACTGATTTTGTTTACAAATAACAAATTACGTTCAACGGAACAAGTGTCAAATGTGTCAAAAATTAAACTGTCGTTTCTCATTTGACGGCCGGGCGCGTTCGGCATTGAAGGACTTCTCTCGGTCATCTGCGATTCATCCTCTCGCTCTAAGGATTGTAATGCCGAACTTACTCAGTAAACCCAACATGGGTAAATGCAAGGAGAATGATATACCGCAGCGACAGCTGTTATAAAGAGTAGTCGAAGATATCCTGTGATAAAATACCGCACAGTTATAAAATACCGGACAGTTATCGGGAGGCCAAGAAATCTCTCCAAAGGGCAATATCCATAGCAAAGAAAAGTTCCTGGATGGATCTGTGCGACAGTCTAGAGAATCTTTGGAGATGCTTATCAGATCGTCAAGGCTCAGCTGAAAGGACGCAGCTCACCCCCAACGTCAACAGGTATTCGGAACTCTTTTCGTGAGCGGAACGGAACTTTTGTACACAACTGTCAAGAAATTTATACAGTGAATGAACACGAGATGGCGAGATGCTGGTTAGCTTTAGGGGCCGCTGTCGTTTCAAGGGGAATTTTCCAAACAAGGCAGAAAAGCAGCAATAATTATTTCTTTAATGATTATTTGTATTCTGGAAAAGGAAGTGATGGACACACTCCCAATCGAAGAAAAAAAAAGAACTTTTCATTCGTAATCTATTATCAGACTGACAAAACCTATTGAAAATACCAACTGCCGACAATTGGTGCTCTTCATTAGAAATTGCTAATGAGCTGACGCAAAGAGGCCTTTTGTACGCGCAAAAATAAGAGACATTCCGTCTGCATCTAAATCAGATGAGTGGGTGAAATGTGTCATTTGTGGCAGATGATTACATCAGTCTTGCATGAAATATGACAATATGTGCGAGAGATGTGGTAAACGATCAACTTAATGAATTTTTTTTTAGTATGTGGGTACACGGTTCATCTATCCCGAACCGGTTCAACTGTCCCTTAGGGGGCGGAACACTTATTTTTATTAAAAAAAGTATTTTGTTTTTTATAATAGATGTTATGTTTGCTCAATATATAATAAAGGACGATGTTACTGACCAAGTTTCGTTATTAAAATCCTTAGTCTAACGAAAATATTAGCTAATTACCAAATGTGGTTCGTCTCCCCCGGAATTACCCTACATCAATACTGACCTTTTTCTTAAGTGGTTAAGACATTTTATTTTGTTTGTTAAACCCAATCCAAATAAAAAAATCATTTTGCTCTTGGATGGTCACACTAGATATTCTCGGAACATAGAAGCTCTAGAACTTGCTAAAGCTAATGGCATTATTTTACTACAATTGCCTGGGCACACCACACACCGATTACAGCCACTGGATGTGTCGTTTTTCAAGCCTCTTCAAACATTTTACAATTATGCTGTTGAAAAGTGGCTACGTGCAAACCCAGGACTAGGTGTGACTCAATATCAAGTCTCCCACCGAATTACTAAAGCATATGGTAAAGCAGCAACAATAGAAAATGCTGCAGGAGGATTCCGTGGAGCAGGCATATGGCCTGTTGACCGATATATCTTCAAAGAATACAAATTTGCTGCTTCGCAAAATTTACAGGACAATCCAGAACCTACGTCCACACCAGAACCTTTGTTCACACCAGAACCTCCGTCCACACCAGAACCTTCGTTCACACCAGAACCTCCATCCACACCAGAATGTCCGTCCACACCAGGACAAACAGTGAAAGATCCGGAACCTTGCACATCGAAATCAACGATACCTATGGAGCAATTTTATCCAATCCCAAAGTCTTCACACGTTAATAAAAGAATGAAAAAAGGATCACAGCATGTGGTGGTTTTAACCTCAACACCTAACATAGAAAAATTAAAAAGGACACCAAAGAGAAATCCCCGAGGGAATCCCAAAGCTAAAAAAGTTAAGTGTTCACTAGCATTAACATTAACCCTTAACTTGTGTTGTGGAGTCCCTGGGACCGCAACGACTGAATTTCTGTTGCTATCCCCGCCACTTTTATAATTTTGCGCTGTGCCATTCAGTACCTTCCGCCAATTGTGTCACCCTACCGCTGTGACTCTCCAGGCTGCGCAAGAAGAATCGACCCCTATAAGATCTGCGACACCCCGATCAGAAGACAGCAGTGGAACAATGTAACTTCAAAGAGATAGAGATAGAAAGGTGATAGAAAAGACAAGAAATTTTCAAGCCCGACCACCGAGCACATTTTCTATCGCGCGTCGGAATCGCTCGGCTCAAGAAACATTTGCGCTACTATCCTTAGGATAAAAACTAAAAACGTCAGTCTACCCCAGTTCCTAACGGATTTTTATAGTTATTTTTGATCATTTTATGTTGGTAACGTGGTAACTGTTCATGTCATTTTGATGTTTGTTTATTAACCTCCAAATTGACGTGCATAAAAAATTGTGTGATATTGGAGATAAATATTAAATAATAAATTGAATAATGCTGGATCCAGTGTATGGCTATTACGTCAACGAAGAAGAAGATCAACAATTAAAACCGGAAAGAAAGGTACTGCGAAGTAGTCTTGATCCATTGCCCAACCAGGAATTCCGAAAATTGTTTCGACTGACGAAAGACGTATATCAAAATTTAGTTGGTGAATTGACGCCTCATCTACAGGCAGGGGAACGCTCCACAAAATTATCCATCGACATGAGGGTTTTGGTAGCGTTAAGATTTTTTGCGACTGGTTCATACCAAAAAGGAATTGGTAATGAATTTCATATAGCAATATCTCAACAAAGTATGAGCAATATTTTCAAGGAAGTTGCTGAGGCTTTGGAAGTATTGGCTCCACCCTGGATTAAGTTTCCTACTGAGGATGAACATAAACAAGCAATTCAGCAGGAATTTATGCAAAAATTTGGTTTTCCTAGAGTGCTTGGTACTGTAGATGGTACACATATTGCAATATTACAGCCTTTGGAGGATGAACACATATATTTCAATAGAAAAGGGTTTCACTCAAAAAATGTGCAGATAATTTGCGAATCGAACCTCACAATAATTAATGTTAATGCAAATTTTCGTGGTTCAGCATATGATGTATTTATTTGGCGAAATTCTGCCTTCTGTAGACATTTAGAAGACTATTATCAAAGGGGCAATCCAAGGTTGTGGTTAATAGGAGATAGTGGATATCCACTGCAACCATGGTTAATGACTCCCATTACGCATACAGAGGAAGACATTCGTTTGTCCTAATGGTATTTCAGGTATTCTCAAAGTAAGATTTCGTTCGTTTTCACCATCGGTTGTGCCGAATTCTCACGATTGGTGTTACATGGTTGGTTTGCGGCAAATAGAAAGAAATAAAAGGAAATTTTCATGGTTACATGGTTCCACTGCAGAACACATCGCTTTCTCGCCTGAGAGAGCACCACCAACTAGGTACAGCCGGGGTCATCTTGGGGAAATTCGTGGTTTCCCAGATGATTGGTGAAGCGCTTGACGCACCCTGACTAACGGCTTGTCGGCGGTCTTGGAGCCTTCCACGTCCTCTGGACTGTTCTAGTGGTTTAACATATATGGTTTCTGTATTTTGATCCCAATAAACATATTTAAACACAAACCAGTGTTCCAAGTATCGCCCAACTAAGAGGCTCGAACTCTCGAAATCATCTGACTTCAAAAGTCATATCAGTGACCTGAAAGTTGCTTCGAACGAATGCAGCAGTTCAATCTTTGAATAAACAGACATACAGAGTAGCTATCTACGAACTAAAGAAAAACGAAGGAGAACAGGAGAAAAGAAAGTTCCAGATTCTCCATATTTCCAAGAAATGGATGCTATCCTGGGCGATAAACATAAAACTCAACCACTATTGGTGATCGATTCACTAAATTCAACTCTAACTTACCAGGATATCCAGCTTTGGCTTGAAAAGCCTCCTCTATTGTAATTGCTTCATTGCCGCCAGGCCAAACCATATATTGATTTTGTAAATTGATAATTCTGCTGACCATGTACTCTGTTGATTTATACACAGTAGACACAGTTACGTCAAATTTATTTTATCTGCTATAGACAATAAAACAATAGCTATTTGTGCAACGAGATAGGAAAAGCCTTTTTTTCCATTCACGACGTCTTTCTTATCTCGGCTTCGCCTCGATAAAAAATCTGACGACTAGAATGGGAAAAAAAATCGCTTTTCCTATCTCGTTGCACAAATAGCTATTGGTTTCAAATTATGAATTATAAATTGTGTGCTGCATTATGAAATTTCATTTGTTATAGGCTGTAATAATTGATAAGTGTACGGGCAAAGTACTCTACGTGGGAGTACGAAGCAAATATTATTACTGTTGTGCTAGAGCTGAAAACAAAAATGAAGCCGTGAAACAGCACACATGTTTCAAGAATTGGACGGGCTCATCAGGCTCAATGGAACAAGATATAATTCTGGAGGGCTTCAGGATTACTGACGAAATGCACCATCTCCGTTACAAGAGGTTTATTGCAGACGGTGACGCTACTGTACATGCTAATATACAGAAAAGGGTTAGTCATGGGTCAGAGGCAAGTAAAAAGAAAAACACGACGTATAAGTAAATCATATCTTTTGTCATTTTAAGGTAACCAAAAAAGAGTGCACCAAACATTGCATAAAAAATTACGGAAAAAATCTACATAAAATGAAGACTGATATTAAAGGCGTACCATTGTCTATCAGAAAATTATTGACAAAAGACGTTATAAAATATCTTACAGAAAAGCAATTTACGCAAACGCCCATGGAGATGTAGCACAACTTAAAAACGATTTAAAAAATTCAATTTTCCACGTTTTTGGCAACCATCAAAAATGTACCGTGCGTATGTGTGACAAGGTTGGTAATTTGGCTAGAGACAGAACGGCAGTGTTAACTGAGACAGGGGCAAATCACCATCTTTATGCTGCAATACACAACGTTTTGGTAAAGAGGGCAGAATGGCATTAATGGTCTTGGAAAAAAGCATTCAAAAAAAGCCCTGGAAAAATTTTAAAACATTATGTTGCTAACAAAATGACTAATAAAATGAAGCGTAAAGAGCCCCCTTATCGTAAGCCAGAATTGGTAAAAAGACTTGAATACGCTAAAGACGACCTACAATGTACTCTCGCAAAAAAGCAGCGGCAAAGAGATTATGGGCCAAATATATCCAGTGTAGAGATGTCTGATGAGGCTCTGAAAGAAGAGGTAGAGGATTTGATCAAACGACTTAAAATACCTTTGCACCAAAATATGTTTTTAGACATACTTAAAATTTTATATTTTTATAGGTTTCCGAGACTCAACAACAACACATTTTTAAAACCACTACAGAACAATTTGATGATAAAAGTGGGAGCTACAGAACTCAGCAAGAGCACAGATTAACAGCCTCAAATTTTGGCGCCGTTTGTATTAGAAAAGAATCTACGTCTTGTCAGTTTACTTACAAGCTCCGAAGAAGATAGCAGCATGGCTATTGAAACGTCAGCTACCCAGCAATCCAGACGACCGCGGCACAACCCGGAGAACAATAACCCTATTGTCACGTTCTTTTGGTGGTAGAAGGTGTGCACTCACCACCCGAGATCATGCCGCGGCAGGTGGTTTATCTGCTCCGCTCATCGGATGATGTCCCCGAAAGGTGGACAGGGGTGGGTGGCCTTAGATCACTCACTTTTGAACTAGGGGAGCAGACAGCTCCCCGAAGTAGTGACAAGGCAATGAAGAGGCAAACGATTTGGTTAACGAGTGGTTTTAACGATGGCCTGTGGCAGGGGCCGAGAGTGGGGCCTTCGGGCCAACATGAGCCGTCCCTGGAAGGTGGACGGGGCGCGGGTCTTCGGGCCCCAGAGATTAGGGGAGCAGACAGCTCCCCGAAGTTGACGAACTTGATGTGAATTGGTTTTGATAATGGCATTCGAGCGGATGACGTGAGGGTCCCCTTCGGGGGACCGATGCGCGTGAGACACTGCAAGGGTTCCCGTTTCGGGGACCGATGCGCGGTGTAACATCTTTCTTGCCTTCGGGCAAGAAGAGGACGGGGAAGACTGCGGTCTAGCCCCCAGGTGTGGTACAGGTAAACGGCAGACCACAATCTGTTTACCCATAAAGCGTTCCGGCAGACTACCCAATCCCACCGCTCCGTGGGCAACGGGGGTCGCGATTCGCAATTTACGTGTGGGACTAAGGGGGGGGGGGGGGGGAAGCTCATCGGCCTAGCCGATGCCCTCCCACGGGAACGGACTCGTAGTGGCAACGTGGACACGCTAGAGGCACATCGGTGCGGCCTTACGCTCTTTGGGCAGAGAGGTTGGGGATATCCCCAACAGCATTACCATGTCACGTTCTTGTCACAATTTTAGTTTTGTTCGTTTATGATTTGGCTTGTTTTTAGTAGAAAAATGATATCACCTGGATTAACGCGGATTTAGAATACGCTCCAAAGCCGTTTCCTCCACCAGATAATGAAAAAATGTCCAGATACAGAACTGGAATTCGATGCAATAAATGGTGGTGGAATCTGTTTACTTGGATGGTCGATGCTGCGATTCAGAACATCTGAATTCTACATAAAAAGTCTCGGAATAAGCTTACGGAACTACAATTTAGATGAGATATCGTCATTACGTATCTACGAAAATACCAAAATCCTCCAAGTCAAGGAGTTGACCATCAACCAGCGTCTCAAGTAGATCTGCTTCGCGGGTTTCGGATGACTTCCGATTTGACAACGTGGGCCATCTACTGACAGTGAATAAGGATGGCAAAAAAAGATATTCTGGCGATAAGAGCAAATCAATCATACGAACCAACTTTTCAAAATGTAATGTGGGGCTCTGCTTAAATCGTAACCTGAACTTACACACGCAGATTTAATGGATACTTTTAAAATTTTTAATAAAAATGTTCACAAGTAATAAACCTGCAGCTCTGTTCGAAAGTAGGCTCTGGTAAGAGCTGGCGTTGCCATATAGTCAATCCGCAATTTTTTGTTTAAATTTATTTTTTTAAGGAAAAGAAAAACTTCGCCTTTTATGAGTTAAAAATGACTAAGTTTAATAATTATACAAATCACTGATTATGGACCTTTGGTGTCAGTTAGAACATTTACAGAAGAACTGCTAGCTCGACTGTTACTATCTGATAATATACTTCGCAAGTACTTGGATTCCCATTTATCAGTCACAAAGCTTCAACAAATTAAAAAAAAACCGTTCCCGGTATGAAAATTATCGGCGTCCGTCGTCGGTCAATTCGACCGAACACTATTCCCGTCCCGTGCCGGGTAATATTGCAAAGAAGTTTGGGTTTGAAAAATTAACCGGATTCTTAAACCATAAACCGGACATAATTTGACCAGAAAGTGTGTGGCCGGTCTAAAACATTTTGAAATTCCCAAGTTATTAAATTTTTTTTTTTTTATGTCTTGGTGCATGTGAATCATGAGCAATTTAACTTGGAAAATAATAATTGCGGCGCCTCTGTAAGTAAACTGCTCGAAAAAAGTTAGGGATATTGCTAAATATTTAAGTTAACTTTATCAAAATGCACCAGTAAGTTTTTTTCCTTTTAAACAGGTGTTTTTATGAAATGTCTTTGAGTTGTATATATTTTTTTTTGCAACGCCAAAAAAGTTATCAAGCGAGATAAACAAAAAGTATAAACCATGTGGGATACGTTTGTTACTTTTCTCAATAGCAACGCATTTATTGTCAAAAATAAGCTTTGTACAATGGAAAGAAGACATTTAACGTAAGCTGACGGTAATAGAGCAATTGGAATGTTGGAAAAAGGCGCGCGTCAAGTAGATGTGGCTTTGTTGTTTAATGTTACCCAAAGTGTTATCTCCCGACTCTATCAGCGATATCGTGAAAGTGGCACGGTTGATGAAAGGCCAAGAACCGTTCGCCCAAGAGCCACAAACAACAGAGAAGATCGGTTATTAGTCCGCGAAGCTCGAAGGAATCCACGAGCCCACTGTAATCTACTGCGTCAAGAGCTTTTACACACTACTGGAACCAGAATAACTGCTAGGACTGTTTTAAACAGTATCATGGAGAGTGAATTAAGATGTAGAAGGCCCATACGAAGAGTTCCATTAACCCCTGCACATATAGGTGCAAGATTAGCTTGGTGCGAGGAAATAGTAAATTGGCAAGATGAATGGGCAGCTGTACGGTATGCAGATGAGAGTCGGTTTGGTGTCCATAGTGACAGCCGAAGTGCACCCGTTTCGAGGAGGGACAGTTATAGCCTGGGGAGGAATTTTTCTGGGAGGTCGTACTGAATTTGTGGAATTCATTTTGCTCCGGAAGATTTTACCAGTGATGGAAGACTAAGTCATAGTGCCTATCCCGAACAACATGCTTTTGAAGGTAAATAACAGTCAAAGTCATTGATTTGTACTTTTGTATTTTTTTAAATGTATTTTTCTCCTTGTAAAAATAAATCATTTTAAATATTAACTGATGTTGTTCTTATTAGAAAAAGTATCCACCTATTAGGTAATTGAAGGTATTTATGAGGCATTTCCACTGGAAATGTGTCGTAAATACCTTCAATACAATTTAGTAAAATAAAATAATAAAATCCATTTTTATTTCTTTTTTTTTTAATACTTAGCCCCAAAAATGCAGAGGGCGCTCTTGTTTTATTTCAAACAAATTCCCTGAAGTTTGCATTCTATATACGATAGCACCGGGTGATTAAGAAGGACTGTTTAAGTTGGCAGTACAATTAAGAAATTTTTTTAATTCTGTTATTTATAACACTGCAATTGTTTTGTTGATTTATTTGACAAATATCTGATATAGGTATAGCATTATCAACGACAAGCCACCAACAACATGAAGTTACTCTTGTTATACGATTTAAAATACGATCCAGTGTTACCAACTTAAACAGTCCTTCTTGATCACCCCGTATATTGTTATATTATCTATGATGGTATGGTCAAATGCACTTTGCAATCTACTTTATCGACTTTACGATTCGTCAAAATTTGAATTTCGAATACGTCTTCACCAAGTGTTTTATTACTATTTTCCGCGTACCGCCTATCGTTTCCGCAGTTATCCGGTTGTGGTGTATATTTTCACTCTCTACTTGTGTGTGGGAAGCTGATAAGTAAACACTAGATTCTTAATATCATGTTTATTTCTAATACGCATGTAGACACTAAACATAGAAGTAATTTTTAGAAATGGCCAAGGGAAAATGTATTGTTCTGGGTTGTGAAGAGAAGGAAAACTTGCACAGATTTCCAAAGTACAGTGAACGGCAAATTAAGTGGGTGGCTGCTATAAAAGATGAAAGTCTGTTGGTTTTATCGGCAACCCAACTTAATGAAAAAAGTATCTGCTCCAAACTATTTGAAGCTAAATATCTGTTGGGGAAAAGAATTTACTTTAGCGGTGTACCACAATTAATTTGCCAGGTAAGAATATTGAGAATATAAGGTCAACTTCAGCAATTTCATGATTTCAATAACATCAAATTTTTCCTAAATGTTAGAAAGGACTCTCAGTGAAAAATTATGTACCTAAATTAATGTAGCGGTTATTGAATTAAAACGAAAGATTTACTCGTTCCATTAAAAGCTCACACCTAGAGAAAAAATTCTCTACAAAGAAGTAATCAGAATGCGAAAGCGGCTGTCTCTAAAGAAAAAGTTAAAGACACTGGGAAGGAGTAGATAAGTTAGATTCTGTAACTGTAATTTTTTTAAATTTCAATTGCGCAATTTAGATGAAAATAAATATAAAAGAACATATTCTTTAGATTTTAGCCTTTGCCATTTTCAAAAAAAGCCGCAAGACATACAGGTTCTTGTCTATCTTGTTTACTTTTCACAGTGCTATCAAGAAAATAGTCAGGTCAGGTCATTCCTATTACAGCGGGCATTTGCAAATTCTTGCTCAATGTTATAAAAATTAAAGTCAAAAAAATTAACAATGCAAGAGAAAAGTGTTGCATTTTATTATTTGATGAAATGGCAATAACGCCAAATTTAAAATATATGAAGATATTGTTGAAGGATTTGCCGATGACGGCATTAATAGGAATTGCCGATCATGTGGCAGTGTGGATGCTTAAAAGTGTAACCACGTCACCATCGTGGAAACAACCAATTGCTTACACATTTTCCAAAGGCCCAGAATCATGGCCAAGTATTATGAAAATGTATAAAAGTATAGTGAGAGAATGTGAAGCAATTGGTCTCCATATTGTGGCATCTGTGTGTGATCAAGGAGTCACAAATTCAAAGGCCATCAAGCAATTAATTTTAGAAACAAAAGAAGTGGCTTTAAGAAAAGGTGAAGTGGAACGCTATGATGTTATAAAGATTGGGAAATCTATCATTATTCCATTATTCGATCCACCTCATCCGAAAAACATGCTCACAAAAAATCTAAAATTTGTGCTTGATGGTCAAGAACGAGTAGCAAAATGATCGCACATAGGGGATGCATATTTTATAGACAGAAGTAGTGGAAACCTGCGAGCTATGCCTAAACTCACTAATGTCCACGTGGTTCCCAACAAAATTAAAAAAATGAGTGTGACCAAGGCGTCACAGGTTTTAAGTACTTCTGCGGCATCTATAATGTCACTGATGAGTCGCAGTGGTTCTATCAGTGTTTGTGATCGAAGACAAATGTCTCGAGAGGGCGAAGACACTGCAGTATTATTGCAGTTCCTTGACAAATTGTTTGACAGTGTCAATGGGGCCACTGGAGGGAAAATAAAGCAATTATTAAGGCAGAGGACTACAACCTACAACATACATAACTATTACTTTGTTAATTAATTAAAAATTTAAAAATAAATCGTAAAATTTACGGAATGTTTAGTGTTTGTGAAACTTTGACGCATGGTTAGTGTTTTAGGGTTAAATAGGCGTGACTACTTGCCCGATAAAGATTTATATTTTGGAGAAAACACATCACGACTTCCTGAAGATATTTTGCTTTCAGCGAATCAACTAATCGAGTTTAGAAATAATTGTTTGGCATATTACGTTGAGTTGTGTGCTCAGATTCGTTCTAGATTTAGCAACATTGAAGACTATTTAAAAACTTTGAGTTATCCTGAAACTGTTTTGCATGAACTGAACACCGTAACGCCTCTACCACGAACTTTTAAACACTTCACCAAGAACAAGCACGAAGATATCAGCAGTGAATATAGAGAAATATTAAACAGCTTTAACGATAAATTAAAGAAACTCGATTTTGTAAGTTTTTGGGAAAAATTATAATCTCTCAAAAATTTTAATCAAGGACTTACTTGTGGCAACATATGCCACTTTCTTTTTAACATATTAATTTGATGAAAGTCGCAGGGATGTTCAATCTGCCACATTTTAGATTAGATGTGTTTTTCATAGTGAAAGCATTAAATGCACACCAAGCCAATTGCAAAAATGTAATCTTCTACTTTCACCACCGAAAAAATACCTGTGGATGCAACCACAGTTGCGGGTCCTTCGACAAGCACAGCTGGGCGCCCTTCGGTAAAAGTGTGTTTACACTATGAGATTTTTCTTATGATTTGTGTGTATACAACTTATCATTTTTCTTAAGATAGACACACATAAGCAAATCTTAACCATAATCTTAAGCAAACATAGAGACTCTCAAGGAATAGGGGATGACCTATTTCTTATGAGCCGTTAAGAGTGTTTTACGAGATTTTAAAGTTCCCGCCGGCGCCGTGCTCTTCTGACCATGTGTCGCGGTTGTTGAGGTTGAGGTTTGTTTATAAAGTTGTAGCAGGACAAAATGCCACTACTTTTTCGGCCGGTGTAGGAGGCCCGTGACTTCCGCAGTCGCAGTTGGAACCTGGTTATACAAAGGATGCACGCGGGACCATGACAACGCTGCAAAACAGAACGAACAAAATCCGTGCCTTTAATTGTTTACGCATTGGATGCGCGGTCCTTTACAAAGTAAAACAATGACGTCATTATGTGAGTCTTATGTGAGTCTGCTGTGCTCATCTCAGTTGCAAATGGGAAGCGACTAGTGAAATATTGAATTTCAGTTCACAGATTTTTACAAGCACTCCAGGACGAAAAAAAAATAGATAGTGAACAGTCTGGATCTACAACCATTGACTGTGTAATTGAGAAGACAGTCCAAGCTGTACACGTTTGCAGTGACAAACTCTGAAAATGAGGATGAATTTGGAAACTTTGGACGATATTAGAAAATGAATTGCGTGTGATTGATGATGAAGAAATCTTAAACGACCTGAAGTTTGAAATTACAAGTGCTATTTACAAAGCAAAGAATCAATGAATTGCGAAAAAAAAGGCTAGCATTGTAATTGTAAACAATTTAGAATAAGTTTGTTTTGTAAATATATGTAACACGTTTTGAAATGTTCATTTGCATATTACAGTTTTCAAAAATTAAATTTTTTAATTGCTTCCCACTACCAGGACACAAACCCAGTAGTGTTAAAATATGTGGTAAAATTTTTCCTTATTTCAACTGGTTCGTTGGCAGACTTTCTCCATTACCCTCGATAAGTGCTGCTGCATCAGTATCTTCAACTTCAATTCCTTTTAAATAATGTTTCCCCTCTTTACATTTTATATAATTGTGCAGAACACAACATGCTGATGCAATACCTTGCGCTTTATTTACCTATACCCGTTGCAAAATACTTGAAAAAAATACGAGTTTTTATTGTCATTTAGTGAAAAATTTACAAAAAAATGGAAAAATCTACGAAATTCATTTGCACGAAAACTAACAAAAAGACGCAATGTGAAGATTTGATCTGAAGCCACAAAACCAATGTATTTTTTGAGCAGTTGTCATTTTTGTTAAGACGCCCTACACATAAAGAGTTATAAAAATTAGTTTAGTTAGCAAGAAATAATAAACTAATAGCTTTTCTTTTAATGTTTTTTTTTTTTGGAACTGTTTCAAACGTCAGCGAGGAAACTCAAGACACCCAGGTTTCGATAACAGAAGACGATACTACAACAAACGAACATCCCCCACGCAAGAAAATGAAACTTTATTCTAGTAGTGATGCCCAAATTGCAGAATTGCTAAAGGAAAGCATTAACCAACGTAATGCAAATGAAAAAATGTTGGAGCAAGATGAAGATCGACATTTTTTTTTTTCTCTTCTTGGAGATTTCAAAAGAGTCCCCGTCGAAAGAAAAATGGATGTTACGTTAACCATTATGCAAGCCATCAAAGCGGCCATAGTACCTACTCCTCCTACTTTCAGTTCATACGTCACTCATCCCCCACAATGTTATTCCAATCCTCCTTCCTCATTCTATCCTCATCATCTCAAACATGTACAGCAAACAGTCATTTCTACTCCCTCTGGCTCTTCTTATTCACATGGCTCCCCTGCTCCTTCAACTGATGGATCATGTATAGATTTACTTACAGATTATCAAGGCAGCGGTGAACGTTTTATTCTTAATAATAATTAACACTAATATTTAGAAATAGACATGTATAATCAAAGTAGATATAGGAGAAAGTTGGGAAATGCCAAGAGAAACGTTACCCTAAAAATGTTCTTTGGACTGAAAGTGGAGCTTCAGTTACCCTCCAGGCAGTGTTAAATCATACAGCCGGAAGAATAATAATGTTACAGTCTGATGTTATTAAGACTCTATGTGAAAAAGACATTTTCATTTGATATGCAAATGAAGATGCGATGGTACTTCCGGTCAGAGCACATATAAACAAACATTCAACGATGGAAGCAGAGCTACATCTGATCCAAATATTTTTTTTATTTCACTTGTTTCCTTGCAAATTACATGTGTTGACAAAGAAACGAATGGAGAAATTATTGTTTGGAAAAATCCGCGTACTTCATCTACTAGATTTTGTCGGCCAATAAAAGTTTTATTCCTGCACGAAACGCCCGAAGCAACTAAAAGAGAAGTTAACAAACTCAGTAAAACCAGAGGAAGCAAATCTTGAACCCTTCAAAATTGAAATGTTCAAACAAACCGTTACCGTTAATTTCAAACTTGCATTTACAATGGTAGATGCAAAAAGTTATTGATTCTGTTACCGAAACATAATCTATGCGTTGTTACCTTTGTAAAGCTACATCAAAAGATATTGACAAGATGGTGCAACAACCAATCATAGAAGAACATTTAGACTTCGGAATTTCATCGTTGCATGCTTGGATACGGATGATGGAATGTTGCTTGCATCCATCTTACAAACTAGATTTACAAAAATGATAGTACCACCATGTGCTCGTGACATAACCTCAAATTTTCAAAGCTAATAAATAATTTAAGGTTTAACGGTTTTCTTGCAATAATTTTTCTAAGCGGTGTATTAAGTGGAGTATTTACGATGATGAGACCTCATGGACCTTCAATTTTATTATATCATTATTTCTCGACCGATCGTGTTGCACAATTTTAAAAGCAATGTTATTTTACAGTTTTCAACAAATATTATGGACTTCCGGCAATTAGTTTCAAAACGGGCCCCTCAGCAGAGCTCAGGTTCGCGCTATTGTGACGTAAGTAACAACTGGGTATTTATTAAAATAGAAATTAATATGTAATAACTTTGTTTCTCCAAGCACATCAACTGCTTCAGCTCAGCATTTGAGGCTGGTAATGCGCTGCTAAAATTTGTGAGAAACGTCAGTAATTTGACAGAAAAATGGCGTCTGAAAATCAGTCATTTGTAGAATTTCCAGTTTATGTTGAAGAGTTTCAAGACTCTATCACCCTTTTCCTCACCCATGAAGATGCGAAAAGAGCCACAGACGGTAAGTAGGTTGCATTTCTACGTTCATTTATTATTAAAAGTTTAAAAATCAATTGTAACCTAACAAATAACAAATTTTGTAGATGAGCTCTTTTTAAGAGATCTAATTTTGCGAGAACAGGAAAAAGCAACATCGGAAAATCTAGAAAAACAAGAAAACGTAATACCAAATGACCAAAAAGACATTAATTTTACAAGTGAGAAGTTAGGTGTGTTGTGAATTTACATTAACTCCAACATTGTATTTTAGAAGAATCAGCTACATCGGACTCATCTGCGTGGGGCGATAAAGCAGTTTTTGCCATTCTAGAACTGTATACAGCGCGTCAACATGATTTTAATGAAACCAAGAGACACAATAGAATCTGGGATTAAATAGCCCGTGATTTAAGGCTTACGTTTTTCACAAAATGGATATTTTTCCATTAATGCGGGAGTATTCAGTACTTACGTGTATTTCTGTGAGTTTTGATTACAGGCTGCATAACACATAACTGAAAACACAAATCTTTACCTGCAAAGTTACTGATCAGTATGACAGAGAAGACAGCAATCGTCCATGAAATTGAAGCCTTGTTGGGATTGTTCCTGCTTGCTGGCGTAATAGTCCAGTCAATAGAGACATAAAAATGGCCCCACCTTGCAAAAGGTACAGAAAAGTTTACACTTGGCAGGTATCTTCTATTAGGCATATTATTAATATTATCGAGTTTGCGACCTTGGGGGGGTTGCCGTTCGCCCCGCCATACTGGAGAATAAGGGTGGAAAATCACATTTCTGCGATTATTTCATTATCCGTGCGAGATACGTCTATCTAAGTTATTATAGAAAATCTAGAGCGTACAATTCTCTGCATTTTTATGTTTTTTTTGTCAGATCAATAGTTTCGTAGTTACAGCGTGTAGAAATCGAGAATTTCTATTATTTTTGTACTTTTTATTCTTTTCCACACCACCACAGAGGTAGAGCAATAGGGTGCGTTCTTTTTTTACGTAGTGTCCCCAATAATTTGTCCACGGTAAGAATCGACCCACCCAATCGAGTATGTTTGGGTTTCGAGAAAAGTGTACTCTTGCGTCTTGCATACTGAAGAATTATCTGCTAATTATAATTGTGCTAGGGTCACCGTCGTTGGTAATTGTCGAAGGAAAACAAGGTTCGAGTGCAAGATATGTAAAAAAAATCATATGCCTCAGCCATATTACAATGACTCCTTCATAATTTTTAATATCATAAATGAGTTCTCTGTCGAATTTTCAATCCAGGGAGTCGTTAAAAAAAATTAAGTATTTTGATTTTTAAATTTTTTAGCGTCCTGACGCTATTTGAAGCGTCTGTTTGAAAAAATAAAAAATTCATGTTGTAGTACTTTCAATCTAGATTATTGACCGCAAAATTCAAATTTCTAGGATGATTAGAAATAGGGTTTATTGAAAATATGCTATACGATGGTCCATCCCGTATAGATGGCATTATCATTCCTTACAACAGTGTTGTATAAAAAAATGTCCAAATCGAAAATGTTCCTCACAATAGTCACAATGGTCACGATGAACAAGAAGACAACAAGGAGAAAAGCGAATACAAACAGATAGAGGAACAGCTGACGGGAAGTTCTGGAACAGAACACCGTTATTTTTAATCGAAAAAATTGAGGAAGCGGAAAAGCAGTTCGCAAAGAGTGTCAAGAAAAATGTTTGGGTTAAAATTGCACAACTATGTACGAAAGAAATCAACAGAAATTTTACTTGCATAATAAAACAACAGGGAAGAACAGAAGACAAGTTTATGTACAAAAGGCCTGAAATTTCACCCTCTGCAACATGTAGCAACAGGAAAGGACTGGAGTGTATCGAAAAAGACACAGTTGAGTCCTTTTCAAGTAATGTAGATGGTGAAAATGAGGTATCCGTATAGTCAAGAGTAAGTCATTAAAAGTTTTAATATATAAGTAGGTTTTGAATGCAACTGATCAATTACTAGTTTGGCAGTACCCTCAACTTCAAAGGCTCCAGATGCACTAATTTCTTCTCCAGAAGAGGAAACTACAGCAGTGAAGACACATTTGGGAGATGAAAAATTGAGGTAGTTATTTATTTATTTGTTTTGTCACCCTTGGTTTTTCGCCCAACATACCTCTTCAGGAATCGTTGGTTGCCTACAAAATTCCCTCTTTTGCTAGCGCGAAGACAAGCGCGCGCGCGACTCCTTCGAGAATATTCCATCTTATCAGGAGAATCTTCACTCACCTTTTTTCTCTTCTGAATCTACCGTGCCACGTGCCTTTGCGGACCGTTTCGTTCGAGTGAAATCAATTTATTACCTGGTGCCAGGGATCTTCGTATTCGTCGAAACCTTGTGGATGGTGTGCTGTATCGTCTCCGTGTGGAAAATTTGAGCGCACCCTTCCAACTCCGCTTAGGGAGGATTTTGGTCCAAACGCTAAGGCTCGTGACGCAATCGAAGTAGACTTCTGCGAGGCATTTCCCTTGCCTGAGGGTATAGGTGAGTCTTCATGTAGACAATGTGCTACACGTAGTACTCCTCTAGGGAACCCTCCATCTCCACCCCCTAGACTTTGACCCCAACCGTCTTACGTCGAGGTCAAGAGAAAACCGTGCGTCGGGCTCATCGTCGACGCGCCCGAGACCTCTGTGGCTCCAGTCTCGTCTCTAGAACCGTCAGCTCCGCTCAAAGGACTTTGCCACCAGATCCCCGAACGACTGGGAAAGGACACGCTCCTCTACGGCCCCTGAGCGCGGACTGCTCCTGGAGACCGGCAAGCCACCCCTCTTATTCGACTCAATTTCATTTTATCTAACCTTTTTCTAAATATCTTACTAACCATATCATAATTTACAAACTAACTCAATCTAGCAAGTGAAATAGCTCACGTACTTTTGTTATATATATCACATTATAACCTTGTTAACATCTCCGCGTAGACATCAGCGAGATTCGCTTATTGTAAAGCTCTGCGGAAATAGCTATTTCGGCCGGATTGCTGGAACCGAGTTTCCACCCCCTTTTTATTGTACATTTTTATATCAATTCACATTTATATTTATATCAATTCAAATATAACTACAGTCATTTCAATTACATTCAATTTTCACTTACATGGTGTGTATCAATACTACCCCCCTCAGCTCGCCCGTCTGTATTTTTTTGGTTTCGCCTGTTTGAATAGCGCCTAGGTCCAGCCACGTCCACTTTGTGCGTTTCTTTTCGTTCTCGCGAACTTCAGACACCTCTCCTGGCCAGGTCAGCAGGCTACTTGCGGGGCCTGCTACCAAAAGAACCCTCGACTTCGCCGCAAGTGGCGCCCTGAGATCGAGCTAGCCCAAGTATTGTGCCCTCTGGCCAGTTTGAACCGTGGCAGTTTAATTTTGTTTTTGATGAAATGCTTATAGCTTTGTGCAACCCTCACCTGCTAAAAGTACATAGAGTAACTCATCCACTGCAACAGCTACAGAAGGTGAGAGTGTAAGTCAACATTTAGTCAAAAAACGTCGCAGAAGTACATCATCAACTTTGACTGCTACATCCTCAATATCTGGCACCCATTATAGACGACAAGTTATTTTCAAAACTCCAGCAATGAGAAAAGAGCCAAGATATTTTGGAGATTGTGCAAGTGAAGTAGTACGTACTCCTAGAAGTGCAAAAAGAAACTGGCAGTTGGCTAAGCAAAATATAATTGCACTAAGAAAAAGGGTGAAAAATATACAGCAGCAGAACAGGAGACTGAGATCCCGTGTTGTGTGCTTTAAATCTTTGTTAGCATATTTAAAGGAACGTCAACTGATCACAGACAATGCAGAACCAACTATTAATGTAAGTATGTAGATATTATACAGTGTCCCAAAATGATTTACATCTAGCATCCATTGAATTTCCCATGCAAAATAAAATATGCCGCCCTCATACAATGCTGTTTTATTAACAAATTGACTATTTGATGTGAATTAGTTCAATTTCCGTTTTAATTTGACAATTGATGAATGACATTAATGACAATAGTGCAATACAAATATCAATATAGCGGCATATACAAATATAACAATTTACAGTGTATTTTTCAATGCCTTTACTTTAAATACATTGTAACTGTTTTAGGCTGCATTACCAGGAGATTCCCAAGAACTGCTCAAAAGAATTTTGGAGGGTCCTTCAAAGCAAAAATACACGTCATCATTGAGAGTCTTTGCACTTACATTGCATTTTTATTCAAGTAAGGCATACAATTATGTGCGACAGAAATTTAATCGAACTTTGCCTCATCCTAAAACATTAACCAAATGGTACTAAAGTATTGATGGGTCTCCTGGGTTTACAAAACAAGCTAAATTGGCACTTGCACACAAGGTGTCCGAAAAGGTTGCAAAAGAAAAGAAGCTGATATGTAACTTAGTTATAGATGAAATGGCGATCCGACGTAGAATAGAATGGAATGGATCAAAGGTCACAGGTTTTGTGGATCTAGGAACTGACATACAATCTGATGAGACACCTGCAGCAAAAGTGGCCTTAGTATTCATGTTAGTAATGTTAAATGATAGTTGGACGTTATCCATAGCATATTTTCTGATTAATGGACTTTGTGGTCCAGAAAAAGCAAACTTAGTGTTGAAACTTTTAGACTATGTAGATAGTGCAAGTGTTATAATAAGTTCTATAACTTTTGATGGAGCCACTTCTAATGTCAGTATGGCTACACATTTGGGTGCCGATTTTAGTAACCCAGATTCTCTAAAGACTTGGTTTGAGCATCCTATTCATAAATATAAAATATTTCTATTTTTAGACGCATGTCACATGTTAAAGTTAATTAGAAACTGTTTAGCCAGCCAAGGATAATGACAAACGCTACAAATGAACTGATAGCTTGGGACTTTTTCAAAAAGTTGGTAGAATTACAAGAAGCGGAAGGGTTACATGCCGCCACTAAAATTAAAAAGACACATATTCTGGGAAAATGAAAAAATGCGTGTAAATATAGCAGCTCAGACATTCAGTACCAGTGATTCTGGTGCATTCATTTATCTGAAAGAGGATCTCCGGTTGCCAGAATTTAAAAATGCACGTCCAACTGCCAATTTCGCTAAATTAATAAATAATTTATTTGATATATTTAATTCGAAAAGCAACTACGCAAAATACAGTTATAAATGTGCACTTACTTTAAACAATTACCAACAAATATTTTCATACTTAGACGAGTGTAAAACTTATATAATGGGGCTAAAATTACAAGATGCACCTATTCGCCTGGAAGGGAGTATCGGTGCGAGCCATCCTTTTTTGACCTTACATCAGGTTACCGTGAAAAGAACGAGAGTGTGTACGGGAAAAGGTCAAAGATTTGTTAGATTCCAGTATCTTCCGCGACTCTGAGTTTAATTTTGCGAGTCCTGTAATACTGATAAAAAAAAACGGGCAACTATGGGGCGTATGTCGACTACAGCGCCCTAAATAAAAAGACCGACTAAAAGATTTATCCTATGCCTAATATCGAGGAACAATTAACTAAATTGGCCGGCAATAGTAGTTTATTTAACGAGTTCGCGTGTAAATTGGGCTTTTTTTGGCATGAGTGGGCCTTTAAAACGCTCGTTTCACTCGCGTTTTAAACTGGCCCACTCATGCCAAAAAAAGCCCAATTTACACAAGAACGAGTTGAATACGTTTTTCTGTTCGACGAGCCCTTTAAGTGTCGAATGTGTCTTAGGTAATTTCGAAAATCTGCTATAGTAAAGTTATGGTTACTTGATTTTTGTAAATGCTAATTTTTTTTATTAAAAACAAATTTTTCATTTTTTATTTTAATGTTTGTGTATTCAGAAGATAAACATCTACCAGAATAAAGATAAAAAAATAACTGTAACTTAAAAAAACAAAGTTAGCTGCGGTCTGTCAAAATATATTACGTTAAAAAAAAGTATAGCATGTCCGGCTATAGTGTTTCTAAAACGATTTTGTTTGACGTATCATTTATTAAAATCGGATAAAAAATAAGGAAGTTATAGCACCAAAGATTTTTCATAATACACCCGGTATGAAAATGCCTTTCGGCCTTGTAAACGCCCCCTCGGTTTTTTAATGCTTTATTGACAAAGCTCCCTGTCCCTAGCGTTATGAGCATGTACTCGTCTACATGGACGATTTAATTTTAATTTGGTCTTTGGTCGAGGAAGGCTTACAATTGTTAAACACAGTATTTGACCTTTTGGACAAAGCTGGATTAAAGTTAAACTTGAAAGTGTTTCTTCCTCAAAACCGAAATCGAATATCTAGATCTAGAGTATAATATCTGTTCCGGTGGTATTTCTCCGGGTCTAAAGAAAACAGCGGCTGTTGATAACTTTAAAGGGCCCACTTCGGTTTACGAAGTACGTCAATTTCTATACCTCACCGCATATTTTCGAAAATTTATTCGCGGATTCGCCTCTATCGCTTTCCCGCTAACCGAATTAATAAAAAAGACAACCTCTGGTGCTGGAATGAAACTGAAGAAAAGGCTTTTACAGAACTTAAAAAAGCCTTGGTAAATCGACCCATTTTAGTTCCGTCTAATTATAATTTATAGAAACTCAAGTGCATACAGATGCAGGTGTCACGGGCCTAGGAGGAGTGATCTTGCAGGTACAAACGGATCAGGCGCTGAACCCGTTGCCGTTGACGGAAGATGACTTAAAAACTGCCACAATCTGGGAGAAAAATTCGAGAAGTAGGTCGAACTTGCAACATTCCAGAAGCCACCCTACGTGATAAACTAAAAACCAACGTTAATACCAAAAGAAAATTGGAAAGAACGTCACTGTTTAATTGTGAGCTGGAAGCTGTCATCAAAAGTCATGTTATGAAATTGGCGAATATCGTTTTCGACATCATACCAATACAACCGTTTCGACAAAGAATTGAACATGGCTGGTCACGATTGGTTAGAACTGTTTTTGAAGCGTCACACGGAAATTAGTCTCCTAAAGCCAGAAGGTACCAGCCAGAAACGTATTTCTGCATTCCATAAAACAGAGGTTGACAGATTTTTCAACAATCTTCTCACAGTTATTGAAACGAACTTGACTTTGTTGTGTTTTACGTTCTGTGTCAATGTTAAGGAATTTCCTCACGATATGACACGAGTATAATAATATACCTTTTTGAATTTTATAATAAAATACCTTTTTGAATTTTATTAAATTATTTAATTAATCACTATTATTATTAAATTTATTATTTAATAGCGTTTTGTCAGATTCTAAACACTCTATTAAAAATGTACAATGTTCTGGCCTGGTTTTTAAATCTCTTTCTGCTGCTCAAGGTATTAACGTATTATGAAAGGAGCATGGACTATTGTTACTTTGGACTTACCCATTACAACACAACAATCTTGTCCAACAAATTAGGTAGGTACTGTTGCGATCAAACATTTTTGGACACTAATGTCATCGTGCTGTCATACATTCTAAAACGACCTTTATGTATTAATAACCTCAATTTTGATTGTGTCAATTTTGAAAATGTGAATGTCAGATTTACCGAGAAAATATTCAAAAAGTTGAAAAAATCAGATAAATGGAATAGAACCAGGTTTTAATTAATAAAAAATATAAAACAAATACCCAAATGTACTCGCTACAAAGAATAATTCTCGAAACGGCCGGTCATAAAACCTTCATTGGTGGTAAAGCATTCAAAGGAGGAGAGGAGCAGATAAACTTCTTGCAAGATATGAAGAATTAGCCAAGACTGCCTAGAAAATTTCTTTGGCACTGGACGTTAACAAAATGGAAATTCTACTAACCCTAGTGCCGTTCAGTTTCGAAGATCTTTCAGAAAACTGTTTATATTAACTTATATTTATACTAAACATATGAATTGCTGTGACGATTTTGCCGTGATATTGACAAGTTTGTCTGATTTTAATGACAGTAAGCCTCGCGCTTTAATCATTAATTCATTAGTGAGACAAATAGACAAGCATCTCAGGTGTCCAACTGTGATTATCATGAAAAACATCTTCCTGAACAAAGGGATTTAAGTACGTTTGTGGATATTTGATCCGTAAATGCCTTAAAATACATACGTACAACATATGTGAGAAGTTCCCCAAAGAAAATGATGATTTGGATAACTAAAATTTATTCTTACATCATAAAGCATACATACGCGAATCATTTTTATTTGTGGGCCTTAAATCTCCACATGAAACTTTTTACAATTACATATACAGTCTACAGCAAACTTTTTTTGCAAACTTTGAACACCATATATATAATCAACCTGGTAATCATATGCATACATTGTCTAAAGCGATTCTGTGATTTCAACATCCACATGATCATTTTCAAGTAGTGAATTACCTGTGACTTGTCAAAACAAATTTGTTTGTTAAAAATTGAGAAAATGCCACGTGGAACTTACTTAACTGAAACTGAAGAAGGAAAGATAATGGCGCTGCATGGAGAAGGATGTGGCCTTCGAGAAATCGCTCCCCATATAAGAAGGCAAAAAATGAAAACAGTTCCCAATCTTACAATGCGGCACAAACAAGCACATTTGGAATTTGCTCAAAGAAACATGAATCGCAACTGGTCCCAGGTACATATTCCATTTCTTTTTTATTGGATGTTCATTAAATCTTTTTTGGTGTTAACGTCATTTTTTCCGATGAAAAGAAGTTTAATTTAGATGGTCTCGATGGATTTAATTGTTACTGGAGAGATCTGAGAAAAAAACCTCGATATTTTTCAAAACGAAATTTTGGTGGTGGTGGCTTAATGATTTGGGGAGGTTTTTGCAGCGAAGGAGTTCTTCGATTTGGGTTTCCTTCGTTCAGAATGAACAGTGCAGAGTATACATTAAACAAAAGTCAAGAAATTAAAGACTAAATGTACAAAATTTAAAAATCAAATGACCAAAGTAAACAAAAGAAAAGTTTATTCCAAATGCTTGAAATGACTAAGTGAGTGTCAGTCACACCATTTGTCAAATCAGTTTGATTCTTTGGTCATAAACTATAACGATTTTTAACGTTTCACCATTACAATGGATACCGGAGAATGTGTGGATATGATACAACTTATTTTGAATGCGGAAGTAACAGTGCAAGAGCTTTGCGTCTCTATAGAAACCGTTTTCCTCAACAAACAGTTCAACATAATCTCAAGAAACATAATTTTTTCCCTGCATACCACGAAAGGTACATGCTCTTTTTGAAAACGACCCTCAGCGTAGGATTGAATTTTGTACTTACTTTATTAGTAAGTTAAAAGAAGATCCTATTTTTACCGTCGTGTGCTTTGGTCAGATGAATGCACTTTCGACATGAAACGCTGTGAAGAAAAGGCTGAAGCCAGAGAGAAAAAGAGACTGGAACTTCAAACCCAACAACATGAGGACTTTAAAGATCTCATGAGCAAAATTAAGTTTGTTATAAGAAAATGGATTTTTGTTATCTGAGATTGAGAAACCGAGAAAGTTCTAAACACACGTCCGTCATGGACACTACCAGGCCAACGGCAATCAATGTCTATAAATGACCTGTCTGCTTTGCACACAGCCTGTAGAACAACAAAATAGAATTTCTTTCTATTAAAATAAGAATCTCCGTCTTCTTTTGGACGATTTATAGCGACATGACAACCATCAATCGCACCAATTATTTGAGGAAATCCTGACTTATTTGAAAATGCCATAGACACTTGGGAAGGTAAAAAGAATATGTACACATAGGTTCACAATATGAACACCACAAAATGGCAGAACGAATTTGGAGCTGAAACTGCCACTACATTACGCTTGACACATTCACATGTATCCGGTCCATCTATCGCATCATCGGAAAACCATAGACATGATCTACCGGGTGATCAAGAAGGACTGTTTAAGTTGGCAGTACAATTAAGAAAAATTTTTCATTCGGTTATTTATAACACTGCAACTGGATATGTTTTGTTGGTTTATTTTACAAATATCTGATATAGGTATAGCATTAACAACGACAAGCCACCAACAACCGAAAGTTACTTCTGTTATACGATTTAAAATACGATCCAGTGTTACCAACTTAAACAGTCCTTCTTGATCACCCCGTATAATGCAAACCATTACGAGATTGTGTCATCGGTTGAAAACGAAGAAATTCGGGTTTGTGTTCATCGAGGATTATATCCGCATACACATTTAAAAACTCATCAACTTTCATCATCGTCATTGAAGAATATAACTTTTATTATAACTAATTAAATCTATTTCCTAATCAGATGTTGTTTTTCTTACCCACACCCAACAAATATTCAGGCACATCCCCACTTTTTCAACCCCCCACCACGTTACCACACCCCCAAACGCCCAACCACGGTTCAAGCCCCCACCCCAAGTACCACCTTTTTCCCCCCAGAAACAGAAACCACACCCCCCTGGGGCCCCCACCACACACAAGCATCACAACAAAAACAAACCACACCCCATCTACTACTACTTCAGCAGCAGGGGTGTTTTCGCCGGTTAGAAAGCGTCTGAGACGGAAAATGCGACCGCCTCAGAGACTTATGTATTTTTGAGTTGAGAAGTGTATTTGGAATTTTGTATGATTTCCGATTCTAACGTTGTAATATTGTAAATAGTATTTCCTCAATTAGCAGGGGAGAGTTGTAGTTGATTTGTTTTTGTGTATAGTTTTATCGAGATTTTTTGTAATATTATTTTGCCGTATGTAAATAGATGTTATTGTGGGCGGTTGTGTTTCTCTTCAATGCTTCCACCACCCACGGCCACTTCAGAAGCACCTCAGTTGGTTACTGTTGAAGAAGCCATTGAAAGCTTCAGAAAAAATATAATACGAAAAGAAACGGAAATTGCTGGTATAATTGAAAGTGATCATCCTTTCTATAGACATTTTCGACTTGAATATGGTGATAACATAGTAATACATATTCGTTGTACTTATGAAGCAAATTATGCGGAGCAGGCGTTATAATTTCTTGTTATTAATATCGTGAATTAGTAATGCAACGAATATTAAGCAACGGAGAATACGAAAATGCATCATCGTTAACATACACACCTGAATATATGGATGCTAGAAAAATGAATCAAACTTATTCAATGACAACTGTTTGAATGTACCTATCGAAACTAACTTATACAATAGAATTAATCTCATTCTTTTTTATTATAAACACCTCTACATAACATAGCTAATCAGACATAAATTCACTTTAGTCTTGTAAAAGTAATCGATGACAAACAACCTTAATTATGCCTGTAGTTATAAAATACAAATGCTTAAAATGTAAAGGTGAAACAGACACGGAAAATACATTATGCAGCATACTGCAGCATGCTTAGTATCATAAAAAGCACAGATGGAGCTAAACATTTGCCTTGGCATTATGTTAATAAATGATACCATTTATAGTTATATAATTTAATTATATCAACTAACAAAATGTAATGTAAACTCAAATATACAGGGTGGAACAAAAGTAACAAATAATCGCTGTAACTTTTTAATTTGATTTATGATCATGCATGATCTGACCTTTTTACTTTGTTCCTACCTTCTTTTGTTTCGCTGCCACGGCTACCAACTTTGGTTTTTTAAATAGCACCCATACATTTTTTGTGTGATTTTCAAACAAGCGTATCTTTCTGTATTCATAAATACAGTTTTGCCATTATGGGGAAAAAAAGAATAAATAAAAAAATAAATAATGAAAAAAAAAATTATTTACTAAGTAATAAAATTGATTTTCGAATGGACTTTAAAATCAAAAAACCACCAACGTCGCATTTTCCTCAATAATTACTATCGGCAACGCTGTCGAGTGTAAAATTTGGTGAGACTTGTAATTTTGAGGTTAAATGTTTATTAAGTGCGTGGAGGGAGAAAAGACTGGAGATGGCACTAATTCAAATAAGTGTACCGGCCCGCGAAAACTACAGAGTCATAAAAGGTTTCTGAATATAGACGCTAGGCCAATGGCTTCCTTCGCCTTCCTTCCAGGCGCATTGTGCTTCTTTATCTAGCGCATTGTGAACTGGGTCATAAAAGGTTGTTGCACGTGCTTTTAGAGGGTTCGGATTTTTAACATGGGAAGCATAGGAAATGCCATCTCCAGTCTTTTCTCCCTCCACGATTAAGTGTCTTGTTTTTCTGGGCATGTTTAAGTAAAAGTAATAAGAATCAATTAATAAATTAAATGTGCTGCTAATAAAACAATATGAACGAAATTCAAAGCAATTGAATTTTATTTTGAACCAAATAAATGTCATAATTTATTGTTACCAACATAGTATGAAAAAATATCTACCTAGGGTTTTTTAAATTTTACCAACCTAAAGCTACACGTGGTTGATTTTTGAATGGACTTTAGTTAATGAATTTATAACCGAAAATTGAAACTGGCAAAATGGCAACCCTTGTTTTCACTGTTTCCAAGGTTATGCGCAAAACTAAAAATTTGACGGGAGCAACTACGCAATGCGAACGTCCGTGATGTGGGCAGACATTTATTTATGAATCTTTGTTATATTTTAAGGTTTTAGGCCTTAATCGTGCATAAAATAGCGTATGTACTGCGGACGTAAACTGGCTTTTATGGCCTTAATACATAAATAACTATTAACACTTTGTTGACATGGGAATAATCAGGCAAGGCTTTTTTTAAATTTGTGAAAATCTAACCAAATTTTGAAATAACATCGATGACCCAAAATTTATTGCTCGCGATTGCACTTGGCTCTAGTATGCAAATCAATGTAACATTTTAGTTAACACTCCTTCGGGTCATATTTAAAACTTTGTTGAGTACATTTTTCCTATTTTTGAATTGAGGAACTTACACTACACAAATGCATGGTAGTTTCTTACAAACAATGCAACTGACATGTCAAATAATTCACCTATTGTCAATGTGCTCCAATTTTCTCTGCAACAATGACCTGCGATAATTAGATACCTATGAGTACATACCCATTTACTGAACATACATATTTATCACATTCTGAGAAAGCCACAATCAAATACTTAGAAACTTACCATACGGTGGTGAGTTGCTAATTGTTTCAGGTGTTGTCTAGTCACGTCCAGAACTGACATCTCCTATTGCTGGCATCAAAATACTAAACCCCGAATGATGATAACTGATCTCTCAAACACCACACACAACAGTCCGTTGATCGGCACAGTTCATTCTGTAAAACACAACAGAATAAATAATAAAGAGGTTCAGCAGAAATTTTGATTTTGCAAAAAATTAAGGTACCTAACCTAAAAATGGCGCTAGACGCTTTACATTCCCAATCAGTAAATTTTAACAGTAAGTAAACAAATAACAAACTACTGCATTTACGCGGCTACTGTCTTTATAATGAAAAATGTAATCAATAAGAAACATAAGCAAAATACGTATGAAAAGAAAAACTTACAATTTCACTTGTCCTAGAGTACTTGTCCCACTCTAACTGTCACTTTTGAACTTTTGAAAGCCAAAACAAAAACCACAGAACCCAGAAAAACTTAAATTGAAAATAAAAACCGAGTAAATATTAAAGATTGTTCAAAAAAGTGACAAGTAAATTGCAAACAATTTATTTGGTAGGAAATTATAAACTTAACAAAATGCTTTGAAATTCGGTGTATAACTGGTCGCCTAACGCCTAGAAATGGAGTCGTATATAATCTTGTCTAAAATAAATTACTTCCTACGATTTGGGGATATTCGTTACTAGGTTGCCATAAATTTGGTTAGGTTGGAGGCTATGTGGTTTCTGGTGACAAACAAAAGATATCGTAACCGTAAGGCAGCGAATTCCTTGTAATAGTTGCATATGGCTCTATTTCTCGCTAAGTGATGGATGTTTTTTCGTTTCACAATCAATTTTGGTTTCTAGCGGCATATTTAATTGGACTTAATCTCTCAATTCATAGTAACCAACATATTCAACATTCAAAATTACTTTTGAAAATTCTAGTTACACACAACATGAAAAACGTTATTTCCCTAAAAGTTCGAATTCTAGGGAGTAATTTATTTTTGACACGAGAGTAAAAAGTAGTTCACACAAAAAAAAGTATAGTCTACTCAGGTCCATTCAAATATTTAAAAAACCATCACCTGTTGCTTCAGGTTGGTAAAATTTAAAAAACCCTAGGTAATTATTTTTTCAAACTATGTTGCTACTATAAATTATGAATTATGACATTAATTTGATTCAAAATAAAATTCAGTTGTTTTGAATTTCCTTCAAATTGTTTTACTATGACTCACCATGTTTCATTTATTTATTAATCCTTATTGCCCAGTATAGAATTCACACGAACCCTCCATAAATTTGAGTAATTTGACTCTTAATAAACACCACTTCAAAATTACACTACACAGCGTTGCGAGGAGTGCTCGAACGAACCAGTTCGAGAACATGTCTTGTGAAACCAGTGTAACATGCTTTTTTTTCTACTTCGGCTTTATTCGTTTCATTTTCCTATTTTGCATCTTTAACCCAGTCAGTATAACACTCAAACGGGTTTCGAAAAGGAGTTCTTTTCGATACCGGTTTCAGGAACATTTACTTAAATGTTTAATGTTGGCAGTGACTCACGGTGAGTATTTGCTAGGCGATCATTTCACTTCACGACAGTTTAAATTCAAAACTTGCAACTGTTCATCTAGTTACCAGTGTCACCAACCCTACATTTATTAATTAATTAATTCTCCTAACATATGTTTTGAACTTGTATTTAATTTAAAATGTCCAAGATAATGTGAGATGTTCTTTATTTATATTAATATTGGCTACGATTATAAGCATAAAACAGTAGGCTTAGTTTTTAATTTACGTAAGTTTGTCATCAAAACAACACGCCTGTAATTGTGAATGTATGCCTGAAGTGTAGAGAAGACACAGAATAGGAGTTTGATGTAGCTATAAAATGAACTGATGAAGTTTTAAATAAGGAAATACGTTAAAAATAAATAAAAAATGTAATAACGAGTTTTATCGCCTCTGGCACTAATGCAAGCATTAACACGTCGTGGCACGCTTCTATTATATTCACTATTCTAACTTAACATTAAAGCTGCAAACCTAAGCGACCTATTATTAAAGTCTAATTTTTAACTTTATATTTGCAATTTTCTTTCTCTTCTAACTTCTTCTAACAACTTTTCGTATCTCTTGAGATCCACAATTCTCGCTAGCGCTTCGTCTATTTTAGCTTTTTCTGCTAGATTTTTGCGAAAACATTTCATCATTTATCTCTTCCAGCGGTTTGTGATTGTTTTTATGAGTACACCTTCGTTTCCTTTAACGTCACTGTCGCGGAGCGCACTATCTCGCATCAACTTATGTTTTTTCACATTTTCCCACATCTTCCCTCCTTCAGGACCTGCACAGGGTGATGGTGGTGTAGAAGAGTTTCCCTTTTCAGAGCTTGTATGTGGTGGTGTGGGTGGCGCTGATGTTCCGTGCCTTGGTGACCCCAACTGAAGGTCATCGTCGAAATTTAAAATGATATTCGTTTGTGACACCAACTTGTAGAATACCAGAAGGATATCTGAAAATATCACAAACAAGATTATTTAATTAATTTATGAAGAGTTAATAAAAATTTAATAGTTATTTATTCAATAAACTACTTTGTTAATCAAGGCGATTAGTAATAATCGAAACTGTTTAAAACACGAACGAGTGTAGCGAGTGAGTGCCTTTAATTGTTGAGATTATTAATCGCCCATTAACAAACGAGTTGATTACAAAATTTTTTCGTTGACCGCAAACTTTTTTTTTGTGACAAAATTTCAAATTAAAGCCAAATCAAAACCTTTTTTCTCAACATTTTCTAATCACTTTTCCACAAAGAGTGTTAAAAGACGTCAACTCCATTCACATTCAATTTCATGTAAAAATCACGGTTGCTAAGAAAACCTAGTTACCTTTGAAAAATATGACATGCGAATTATAACCAAAAAGGTCGGCTTTTGAAAAAGTGAATTCGTAATGGTGCAGTTATGGAGCTATAAAAGATAGAAAACCCTGCTGCACTACCTGCTGCAGTGTTGGTAAGTGCAAACAATGCATGTTCGAGGTTGCTTATACATCAAAATATCATCAAAACGTCAAAATCGCAAAAATCGTTGATTAATGAAAAATAGTGTATTAATGAGGTCCATTAATAAAGTCCATTCTCCTTGGATTTTCCTCTCAAGGTCAAATAATTTAATTTTTTGGCTCTGTA
Organism: Tenebrio molitor; assembly: GCF_963966145.1. Classification (NCBI taxonomy): domain Eukaryota; kingdom Metazoa; phylum Arthropoda; class Insecta; order Coleoptera; family Tenebrionidae; genus Tenebrio; species Tenebrio molitor. Next base: position 20,167,049 of record NC_091049.1, read on the forward strand.
ATTATGTTTTGTAAATAACGACATGCAGCTAACCAACATAATGCGATTTAGCAATGCTCAATCCAACCTACAAAACATAATTACAGAGCCAAAAAATTTAATTATTTGACCTTGAGAGGAAAATCCAACGTGAATGGACTATATTTTAGGCAAAATAATTCATTAATATTGAAATAAATTAACAAACGGTCAACGGTAAAGAAAATTTTTAAAGTCGAACTTACGTCTTCATCCAGGACTGAGAGAGATACCTCCAAATTCCGAGATCTGCACATTTTGGAGGGGGAGGTGGAGGTGGAAGACTGTAGAATTGATGTAATATTTTGTAATTATTGCAAAATGAAAATAATAATTGACAATAAAAATAAAAAATATACAGGGTGTTATTGAAATGCGCGGACAAATTTTAACCACGAGCTACTGGTTTCATGTAGAATTCGGAAAAAATATTTAAAAGATTCTATGTTAAAATGACATTTATTTTTTGAGCTACAATTGTTGTCCCACAACCTCGTAGGTAAAATTTCGGAACATTTTAAAAATACACCCTGTTTATCATCTATACTGGGTGCCCCAAAATTCGCGGAACAACGTAGTAGTACGTTGTTAAGTAGTCATTAAGAGATCAGGTAAAAATGTTTAAAAAAATCAATCTTCTTTTTTGTAGAAGATATGGACCTATTCGTTACACTAAATGTGGCAACATTTAAAAACATTCTATGCATCCCAATAGTCTGCAAATATTTCATTTTTGTTGTATCCATGGAAATGAGAGGGAAAAATCAAAGCCATGTTGCCGCACGCTATTTGAGGTAAAACGAACATAAAATTACTACTTGGAAATGCTGGAAATAATGGAGAAAATAATTGCAAACCTGATCACAATCGTTCAAAATTATTAGGCCACTGGCTAGTAAAAGACAAATAGTCAAAACATTTTTTATGTTAAATTTTAATAAATCTTGATTATGAAACATTTTTTTATTATTTAAAATAAACGAGATCAAAGCTGCACCTTTTGGGCCCCCATATCTTCAAATCTAAGAGGTATAGAATTTTTTAATTATTTTTCTCATTATTTTCTAACATGAATTGACATTACCTCATTGAGTTGTTCCGCGAATTTTGGGGCACCCAGTATATACAGGCTGTCCCAGAACTGGCTCCCCAGAGAAAAAAGGGAGCCTTAGGGCGAATATATGAACGTGTATTTTGAAGAAAAAAAAGTCCTATCTCAAATGATAACGGAGAAAAGACATTCTGAAGTTGACCAATCAGAGTTCAGCACCATTAAGGTGGAATAATCGCAATTTTGCGTTGCCTAGGTTTCCTTTTTATCCCTAAACCTCTATAATTCTGTCCATTTGATTTGGTCCACTACATTTATTAGAATGATTGTTTACGTCAGTTTGACATTTGTTATACAATTTCGCTGCGATATTTCATTCAACATGCGATATTTCATTTAACATGTATTCTTCCTCTGAGTACGTAGATATGATTCTTACTTTTGCACGATGTGGGAACAATGCACGTGAAGCAGTAAGGTTGTACTATCGGCGCCATCGAAATGTGAACGCCAAATTTTCCTAGTGTGTGTTGAAGCATTAATCATAGGCGTGCGTTAATGTGACAGATTTGTGACAATTTTCACAAACATAATTAGTCAACAGATTTAATTTATTTTTAAACAATATACCTGCCACGACACTTGACCGATATAGGAAAAGCGAGGGCTGTTGCCGTCGTTACTCGACGAAAATTGTAAAAATTGTAATAGAAAGTTATAGGTAATAGAAATCTTTTCTTAACTTCCATACATATAGTACGCCAGTGAACAAAGTTTTATTTAATGTAGAACAAAACAGAAGACGTTTCTATGGCACCAGAAATTCGTTCACATTTCGTTGGCGCCGATAGTACCGTGAACAATGTCCGTAAAGACAAAGTCATCCGGATCATAAAACAATCCTGAAATTAATCGTCGAGAGTCGAGAAACGGGTCAGATGCAGCCAGTTCGAAGAGAAATTGGGAGTGCTCCAAGAAATGTACGGACTGTCGAACACGAGGAAGCCGTATTGAATGTCTTTGAGGAAGACGGCACCCGGAGTATTCGAACAGTTTCTCGTGAAATGGGTTTATCCAAGAGTTCGGTGCAGAGTTCTAGCTGATAATAGGAGGCATCCGTACACGGGTACAACATCTTCTGCCAGAGGATTATCCAATTAGTCGAGAATTTTGTCTATGGTTAATAAACCAAAACGATGCTCATCCACACTTCTTATCACGGATACTGTTTTTTGATGAGTCGCTATTTTGCTGGGAAGGTTGTTCCAATTATCACAACCTTCATATCTGGGCAGAGGAAAATCCAAGAGAATTATTTCCCAGAGGTTTTCAACATAGGTTTTCTGTTAATTTGTGGACTGGGCTATTGGGCGATCGTTTGGCAAGTATAAGTGTGGTGGATCCTTCCATTTGATAAAATTCCGAATCTCCCGCTCTAGATTGGACCGCAAGATTAACGGGGGCAAGATATGCTCTGTTCATTAGCACGGAGCTACCTGATTTACTTGAAATTGTACCTCTTGCTCCACCACATTTTAGCAGAAACGTTCGGGAAATGTTCGATAAACAATATCCACAGCGCTGGATCGGTCGAGGAGGACCGCATCATTGGCCTGCCAGGTCTCCAGATCTGAATCTGAATCATTTGAAATCTATCATTTATCGGCGGCCCATAAATTCAGAGGTTGATCTGAGAGTTCGAATTCAGGAGGCTTTTGTTTCAGTTACTGAAGAAATGATAACTAACGCTACTACAAGAAGTTGTTACGTAGAGCACAATTGTGCATACAAATGAATGGTGGTCATTTCGAACATCTGCTTTAACATTATTACCTATTTAAATAAATGGTTCTTTTTAGAAACGTCATTTTTATTGTTTTATTTCGAAGTTAATTGTCAAGTCTTGATATTGATGACAGATAAACGTCAACGAATCTTTATATCGGAAAACGTCAAAATTCCAGTCGCCCAAACATTTTATTGATTTGTGCGATATCAGAGATTTTTTGTTGTTGTTTAGCAACCGATCGGATTTTTTAGTAATACCTGAGGACGAGCTTCTGGGATTGGTGAAATTAAAAACTTTATAACTCGGTAATTTGAGCTAGCAGAAAATTTATTTTAGTCAATTTAGAGTCTCTTTTGTTGTCGGCACATGCCTGTTTTCTCTGGGGAGCCAGTTCTGGGACACCTGTATATAAAACTGAATGTCTGTTTGTTTGTATATTTTGTATGCAAATCTACTGTTTTACTCCGATCTTGATGAAATTTTTTACACTTGATCTTCAAAACAAGAAGAAAATTACGGTCTACTTTAATTTTACAAAAACCAACCCCTACTACCATTTTCAACCCTGTTAAGAAAAAAAGACATATTTTTCGAGTTGGAAATACCCTCACCTTCGCCGCTTCACCCCTATTTCATCCTCTGAGTATATCGTCACCTTCGCCGCTTGACACCCACAAAAAGCAACCCCTATTATCATTTTTAAGCCTGTTAAGCACAAAAAAAGTTTTTTCGAGTTGGAAATCGCGTTTGCATGAAATGTTCAGTTGTCATAGTTACATTTGGTTATTTATAAAAGTAGCAATTTCGCAAAATGTGTTTGAATGATTGTGTTTTACCGGAAGATGTCTTAAATGACGCAAAACAAGCTTCAAATAGCTTAATACCGGAAAAATCAAAAGGCAGGTATCTGAAATCAAACGAGACAATCAAACAATAGGAGGATCTAAATAAGGTTACAACTGAAAATAAAAGTGTTATGTTGGCGTATTTTCATGAATTGGTAAGTGATCATAGTATTAGTTTCTTATCGTAATATTGATCTTTTTGTTTATATAGTCGAAGAAAAAAGTAGTCTACAGTAAAGTTTTAATTATTCTTCGTAAAAAGACAAACTTCATATTGAAATTACTGCGTTTATCACAATATATGAAAGTCGAAACATAATTTTAAAACATTCTGAAATTTGCGGGCGAAGCCGCGGGTAAAAGCTAGTATTTTATAAAACGTACACCAATGCCGTTTCGTTGTTTTAAAACATATTTCCTAGAGTTTACTTCGCCTTGGCGTACATTTTATAAAATATGATATAGAGGGTGTATTTTAAAATATGCCGAAATTTTACCTACGAGGTTGTAGGACACCGTAGAAGATTAAAAGCACTTAAAACAAATTGTAGCGCAAAAAATAAATGTCACTTTATTTTTTGACAGAGAAATTAATAAATATTTTTTCCGAGTTCTACATGAAGCCTAGTAGCTCGTGGTTAACATTTTGCCGCGCATTTCAATAACACCCTGTATAAATAAATCTTACGTGGGTAACTATCGATGGTGATTCTTGGTATATGTACTTCGTCCAGCGAAAGATTGGGAGATTTTAAATTATAGGCTTGTAACCCAACGTTACAAAATGCACTAGAATACTTTAAGTTTAGAGCATAATTTCAGGGTAAAAATGTTACTACTTGAAGGATATATTTAAAATTTTACGTGCGCTAGGTACTAACACTTTCTCTAGGTAGAATTTAGTGATTTTCATATCAACCATTCTCTCGCTGGACAAATTATAGTTCTATTTTCAAAGTGAGATTGAACTTTTTAGACATGTTTTCATTAAACTGTCGAAAGAGTGAGGTGAAGAAATAAATGGAGAGTTTATGTAATAAAGAAAATTCAGCATTTGCAAAAAATGTTGTGTTTTCATGTGGCAGAGGAAAGGTGGCTGCACTCCAATATACAGGGTGACTTTGAAGGTTGTGCAGATATTTGATCCTGTGATAGAACCCCACAAAAAGTAACGATTGAGCCAATAATGCCTTATACAAATGTTGATATTTTTTGAGAAAAAGGAGCTCAAAGTTTTTCAAAAAAAGTTTGGGAGCCACTGAATTTTATGAAAAAATAGGTCAAAAAGAATCATAGACTTTTTTTGAAGTGAAAACTTCTTTAGGCGCACACATACATTTGATTACTGGGCAGTTTCATTCATCACGTCCGTAGCTGGCAGCCCGACCAGAGTTGCCAACCTTGGGGTTTTCCCCCTAGATTTAGGGGTATTTCAAGCGTTTAGGGGTGATTATAGGGGGAGAAATGTTTTAGGATTTTTTTCGGGACATTCGCTCTATTTTTAGTCGCATTCAATAGTTATTTTTATATTAAGTGCGCGAAGAGAGTGTTTTTTGTGCATGAAAAGGTCTTTTACGCCGAGACGAAGGTCGAGGCAGTATAAGCCTTTGAATGCACAAAAACATCTTCGCGCACGAAATATAAACAATATTTTTTCTATAATTGATTCAAAAAATTGAAATTAAAAATCCAAATTTTTGAAGGAACTCTGAAGTTTCTTCAATGCAGTGACCATGTTGCTAGGTAACTAATAAAAAACAGTGCGTGAAATGAAAAACAGAAATAGTCGTATGCGTGAAATTGCATTTCACACACTGTTTTGTATGGTTTCTATGGTTTCGATCTTACTAACAATGTAAAAAAAAAGACACGTAAGAAAATGACCCACTTCATGCACAGATAACTATGCGTGAATTTCAATTTTTTGAATCAATTATAGAAAAAAATATTTATTTACTACTTTCCTTGATTGATATTAGGTTGGGAACAATAATTACTAATACAATTTCGTTCCATATTTCAACCGGACGACGCACGGGTTCCAAACAAAGCAGAAACAACGTTTCTGCTTTGCACAATATAACAAACAGAGACAGAGATAGACAGTTTTGACTGTGGTGGTCTACTTTAAATTTGGCATTTGGCATCTTGGCCTAATTGGGCCTCACTTAACTATAGCACTTGAGCACCTGTGCTAGTCAATACAACAAGTACATACACAGAGAACAATTTACAAACATTTACAGTAGAAAAAAGTTGTATCCTATTACACGACAAAAGTTACTAAAATCACTAGATTTAGTAGTGTATATTGAAAATGGACGGAGTTTACAATGTGTGATAAAAAGAAAAAAGTGTACGTACAAAAGTATTGTAAAGCGTGGGAGAAAGAAGCGACGTTTAAAGGTAAGTCTACTGTTCCTCATGCATTCTTTTTGTTTGATAATTGTTTTTGTTTTTTTTTAAGTGAAACTTTTTATGGGAGGGGTTTGAAATTCTGATCGGCAACCTTTTCGTGTGACGAAAAGTGGTGGGGGTAAACACTGTCTCGCACAACGGTTGCGCCAATATTTCCATCTCACTTAATTTGGAGTCTAATTATGTAAATCAATCTGTTTGACACGATACAAACATCCCTTAAAATTGTGTATACTTCTGTCTTTGTCACACTCACGGCAATTATCGATAATGTCCTCTCTTTTAATTAAAAATGAACAATAAGTTACGCATTTCGATATTGTTTAGTGTTATCGTTAAAATATACAATTTTGTTGTAAATATGCTTAAGTCAGGCGCAGAGAGAACAGGAGCGTGGCGTGAGAGAAAACGTACGATGAAGTGACAGTTCAGAGTGTGAAAAAAAACGGTGTAAATAATAAAGACAATGAATCAGCAACTAGCACCTCGGCTCAGCCACCTCCTCTTGCACCTATCAGTGATAATTTACAATATTCTGATTTTCCTGTAATACAAAAGTTTCACTTTTCTATCGTGCGTCTGTACGACACACTCTCTTTTTAATTTTAGAATTGTTAGGCCCAGACCCAACTGGTGTTGCAAATAAAGCATTTTGCAAATATTGCAACCAAATACTTATATAGGTATTTGGTGTCAAACGCGGCTTGCATTTGGGCTTTTCAGTATGCGGCTTACATTCGAATTCTTTATACAGTAGAGTCCCGATACGCTGAACACCCTATAAGGTGAACACCTCGGTAAGGTGAACACTCAAAATTTTCTACAGAGAATTCTATAAGGTGAACAACTGAAACCTCGATAAGGTGAACAAAACAAACACTTTTTTATTACACATAATGCAATTGCATTTTTATATTTTCCAAAAGCTTCTTGTACCGTTTTTTGTAATTTTAAGTTACTGCGCCTCACCTCCTTAGATTTTACGTTTCTACAAGTCTGCATATGTTCATTTCAATTCAGATTTTTGTGGCATTAGACGTAGTCTTGTAGTGTTTTTAAAATTTGATAAAGGGTCTAGCGTGACTGCACTCTTTCGCTATTAATGTGTTACTAATTCTACAGTTTGTGGCTCTCAAAAATTAATTCTCAGGTATAAATAATGAAAAACGAGTAAAAAAAAACTTTCGAAAATGGAGGCAGCATTATAGGCATGGTTTTTGAAAATGCGACATAGGCATTTTCCAGTTCCGGTGCAATGATAAAAAAAAAAGCCAAAATATTTCAATGGTATTTTAAAGGAAAACAGAAATTTTAATAACAGCCAAGGATGGCGTCACAACTTTGGTCTATACCTACGGTCGCAAAAATTTGCAGTCTACTCGAACTAAAACTAAATTAACGCATTACTTTGAAGGCCAATAAATCTAAAGTGTTAAATAAAGAGTTACACGATCATATTTTGCCTTATTTTTTTGACTTTGATAAGGTGAACAAACTCGATAAGGTGAAAAGGGTCTGCCTGAATTAGTTCACCTTATCGCGACTGTACTGTACTAGTTTTTTTCGAACTTCTCTAAAAAAACAATGCGGCTTATATTCGGGTGCGGCTTGTTTTCGGAACAATACGGTAATAATGTCTGGTCTGTTACGCTTAATATGAATGTCAGTTAAAACTGTTCGATCAAAATATAATTTGTAATTGTCATTTTCCAAACAACTTTCTGGTTTATAACTATGTGGTTGGTTATTCTTTAATAAATTGAATTTAACAGCTAAATTCATACGCATAATTTTAGCGAATATATCATGACGTTTCTTATGTTCGCTTGGAGCCAATGTTAAAATATTATTCAGCAGGACGTTCCACAATTGTTACCACATTTTATAGACTAATTTTGATAGAAGACTGTAGTGCTCAGGGACTGTATGATGCTGTAACAAATCAGTTAGCTGCTGATGGTTTACCACTAAATAATTTGGCTGGAATTGGAGTGGATGGCGCTAATGTTTTACTTTGTGACAGCATGAGTATCGCAATTTATACATAAAACTGGGAAATTTGTCGACATCTAAGAAAGTTGCAAAATTGTCTGGTACAAGATGGTTGGCTAGGGAATCTGCCATCTCAACCATATTACAATAGTGGGATGAACTCTTTCTTTTCTTTACCAAAGCCAAAGTTGAAGATCAATGTTTTTCAGCTGAACAAATTATTCACATCATGGAACGCCCTGCATATAAAGTATATCTTGTATTTTTGAAGTACAACTTAGAGAAAACTAGCTGACCCGGCGAACTTCGTACCGCCTCAGAATCAATAAATGTTGTGTTAACTTATTAGCTGAATTGAATTAAGTTTTTTTATTAAGATAAAATGAATAATCAAAATGAAGGAGATTATTGGTATTCACGTCACGTGATGTGCAAATGTGATTAACTCCGATGAATTTACGACAATTCATTGATAGAGTACTGAAAAATTAAGTTTTTTCGGTAAATTCATTTGCAAGAAGTGAGAGTATAATGAGTACTTAGTAGAGCAAATTGCTGTGTCCCGAGTTGTAACTAACTATACAGTGAACTTTTTATCAATGAACCATAGGAATTGACATGGTGTAAACTTTATTTCATGTCCGAAAAATAATTTTGAAATTAGCAATAGAAACACCATTGACGCGAAATAAAGTTTATACTTTATACCATGTAAATCTCTATGGTTCATTGTATAAAAATAATCCAGAATTAACAATCACCATAAACGGATTGAATATTTTAATGAGTTTGGTTGGAATGCAGTCAACATCTGACGGGAAGAAAATATGGAAAATTAAATTAAAAATTGGAAAGAGAATTACTAAGCATATGCGTGTTTGTTGGAAACATTTTGTAGATGAAGATTTTGTTCCACTGGTTTGTTGGTTTGGACGCACTGTTCACTTGTTTGATAGTTTCGAGGTTAGGTATGCCGCACAGCAATAAATGTTCAACCCTAAAACAGCTTCCCCCGTGACGTAGCATTACCTACTTGGGGTAGCATTTAAATAATTACAGACAGTTGACGTACTTAAATGCATAATTAGTTAGATACAGGTGCGATACACTGAATATGTGAATAAGCCCATTTCTAGCGTTAGCCATGACATAGCAGCGGCTATGTTCGCAATTTCTGCAGGGATGTTGGCCTTGTAGGGTCCTTTGATGGTTGATATAAACGCGAGATTAAAAAAAAAAACACAAACAAAATTGCAAGGGGACAAATCGGGCGAGCGGGCTCTCTACTACAAATTGCCCCTTATTGAGGTGAGACTCCAGTTCTTCGTCTTGTCACACTCCCGGTTTGTCTGAAATCATGGTTTGAACGTAGTGACCCATGTAACAATTGATTTCTGGTTCGCGACACGACCCAACATTGAAGCGATTTCGGAAGGGTTGCGATCACAGAAAATCAGTTTGAAAAGTAGACCTCAACGGCAAACGCACCTATCGGCTGCTCGGCAGGGAACCGGTGGCGGTCCCCAGGGGAGCGGATTCGAGATGGGAGTGGAGAGAGGATCGAGAGGAAGCTCTCGCCCTGGAGTTGCGACGGCAACTCGAGACGCTGCAATAGCCCACGCCGGAAAATGTGAGGCCATCGGGCATGCGTGTGACACCGCCCTGAGAAGGGGACGACCGCCTGAGGGAGGACGCAGGCCGGTGTACTAGTGGACGCCGGAGGTGGAATGTCTCCGGGCCAGGAGAAGGTTGACTAGGTCGAACACACAGGGCCAAAACCAACAGGATGCTCTAAAACATTACAGGGATGCATGGAAAGCGTTACGGCTGCAAATCCGAACGGGGGAGTTGATCCCGAAAGATGACGGGACAGAGGACCGGAAATTCAGGCCCATATGCCTCATTGACACGTTGGGGAAGGTACTTGAGCATCTCATCAAGGCCTGACTACAGAAAGAAGTAGACGAACGAGGAGGGCTGTCGACAACCAGTTCGGCTTTCGGCAGGGTTGTCGACGATGGATGCGATCGAGGAGGTCCTGAAGGTGGCCAAACTTGCAAATTCCGGCTCGTGGGGCCGAAAGGAGTATTGCGCGTTGGTTGCGTTGGATGTGGAAAACAGTGTCAGCGAGTACGTAAAGGAGATGGTCCAGACGTACCTGACCGACAGAACGTTGACGGTGAGCGGAGAGCTCCGACGAGACCTGGCCGTGATGGCAATGGCGGCAACAAAAGAAGATCTGCAGAACCTGGTGGACGGAGCCCTGGAACGGGTAAATGAATGGATGCGTGGAGCGGGGTTGCGCCTGGCCGCGCGAAAGACGGAAGCGGTCTTGCTGACCGGAAATAGACGACCTGGGAGAGTAACTTTCCACCTGGACGGAGAAGAGATCGTTCCGAGGGAGTCTATCAGATACCTGGGAGTACGATTCGACCGTAATACGACGTTTGGGGCCCATGTGGAAGGGCCGCTGCAAAGGCTGGGAGGATGTCAGCCGCTCTTGGTCGCATAATGCCCAACGTCGGGGGCGCCCGTAGTTCCAGGAGAGGACTGAGAGGAATGTTTAAGTATGGACGTGGAAACCGAAACAGCGATAGAGGAAGAAGCGACACTACTAGCTGGGTCGTGGAGCTGCACCCCGGCGCACGTGCTCATTTTATAAAAACTGGGCGCGTGTACACAACCTGGATATGTCATACGATCAGGGATTTCCTACTAGTCTCAAAATGCTTTAATTGTCAATGCTTCGGGCATATAGAAAAGTGTTGCAGCGCGCCGCAACAGTGTGGCTACTGTGCGAGTACGGACCACGAGGGTAGAAACTGTCGACACAGGGAAGACAAACGAGCGCACAAATGCGCAAATTGCACAAGAAGTGGAATAAAGGACGCAAACCACCACACAGCGGAGAACATCTGTCCCATCTATCAACATCGAGCTCAAGAAGCAATTAATTCCACACAATACGACGTTGATGGTTAAAGTCAACGTCATGCAAATCAACCTGCAAAAATCCCGGGCCGCCTGGCCTTAAAGGTCTAAAGTACATGGCCCGCAGCGACGACAAGTTCCTGTCGGCTATCACATACAATGACAACAACATCAGCCCACCTTTTATACCACAGCTGTCTACAAAAAACATCGTGGTAATCTCGGCAAAAATTGATATAACCCAAGTCTTTGTGGTAAGCGTTTACCTGCCAGCCAGCTCATAACTGTCTACGGATTTGCGGACGTTACAAAGAATTTTTACAGAGACGGCCATAAAGTTTTTATTGGAGGCGACTTCAACGTCCGCTCGACGTTGTGGCACGACCACCGAGAAAACAGCCGGGCCCCAACCCTCGAAGAATTTATCATTAACAACGACCTGGAAATAACAAACAAGCCAGGTACCATCCCGACTTTCTGCTCGCCCAAGGGAAGCAGTTACATTGACTTAACCCTAACATCGCAAAACGCGGCCGACGACATTAGTAGCTGGTCGGTGGTTCATGACATCGCGGCATCCAACCATAATGCCATCAATTTCACCATTGACACAAGCCGAAATAACCCCGGACAGCAAACAAAGGCTCCTGACTTCGTCATTGACTGCAACCACATCACGCCGGATGACATCGCAGTGGAAATGCAGGAGTGGAAAGCGAAATTCGATCGCGACTTTCCGACGCTGACCACACCAGCACAAATTGATGCAGCCATAGAGTCTCTCAACAACGACATCAAAACCCACATCATCAAAAGAGGCGTAGATACAGAAATCGACCGGACTGGTGGGCGGACGAAATTGAAAGGTTTCGTAAAATCTACATGAACAAGAAAAATCTCTTTTACCGCAACTGCTTTTGGGAGTATTCAAATTACCTGCACCGGCAAATGACAGCCGCAAAAAACAAATTCGCCGAGAAACTTAGTGCAACCAGACAAAGAAGCTGGCAGAAATTCGCTGAAACTGACCTGCACCGCTGCACGCGGAAACACAATATGATTTCACCGCCGGACGATCCACAATTGACGTACTGTGGCACTTCAAGAATGGCGTCAAGAGGAGTACCAGAAAATACGTCATGACCATGTTCATTGACGTGAAAGGCATTCTGTCCTGTGCTGTCGAACCGTTCAGACGTGTCTTCAGTGTTCTGTGCGTGTGATTTCAACTTTCGGTTTTTAAGTGCGGAGTGAGCATGCCTGCTCGAAACTCGGTGCGCTGCCGAAAAGGGGAAGAGCCCCCAGAAAAACTACTTGCCTCCAAGGTGCCCTCCAGAGCAACTCCACCCCTAGAAATGATGTCGACCCCAGCCGTAATACCATCAACCCCAGTCACCAGGTCCACGACCCTGGCTAAAAAAAACCGGTGAGTCTAAAACCGACCAAAACAAACCCCCTGCATTTCGCCCCTCAACCTCGCAGGCCTCGCCCTACATCTCGAGGGCGTCGTCACCAGCCGCGTGGCATGTCTCGTCACCTGCCCCCTCATTGGCAATTTCTACCCCTTTATCCCCCGCAAATCAACCCGCTCCCGACTTCAGTACACCGTGAGGGATATTCCCGCCAACCTCGCCACCCAGAAGGCATTTTATAACCTTCTGGCCGTCACTCTCGGTCTGAAATCCGTTCAGCTGAAAGTCAATTATAACAAAACCGCGTTGATTATACTACTGTTAAGACCCTTCAGGTCGCCGCAAGCAGGCCCACGATCATAAACAAAAAAATCCCGGTCCCGCGTCTGCCGCCAAAAAACCCACCTTCTCGGTGGTCGTCCGCGACGTCTCCCAAGACATCTCCCCCGAGGAGATCGCCACCCTCTGCCCTTCACTGTCGATAGTGAAGGTCTGGAAAATCGTCTCCAGGAAAACAAACCGCCCCACTTCGTTCATCCGCGTTCTCACGACCGATAAATTGACCGTTGATTATATGTTAATCAACGGCATCGACCTCTACGGCCGCACCTTCGTGTGCGACACCTCTCATCCGCCGACCTCCTGTCCCTTGCAATACCCCAGATGTTTCCAGTTCGGCCACGGGCAGGCCAACTGCACCACTAAAGCCATCTGCCCCAAATGCCCCGAAAGCCACCCGCCAAACCGATGCCCCGAGAAAGAGTCCTCTTGCTCCTCTTACAACGGCTCTCACCTTGCATGGTCGCGCGCGTGCCCGAGTTTCAAACAGATCCTAGTGACTGATGAAACTCCCATTCTCCCCGTTAAAATCATCGACCCCCCCACCGCGATCGCTGAATCGACCGACTCCGATTCGGACATCGAAAACGACACCACCATCACCATCATCAAGAGCTTGAACATCTTCATGACCATGCAGCGGTCGAAAATTCAAACCATCCTCGAAAACACCTCCAAATCGGTTTTCAACGTCGTGACAAGTGTCCCACTCCGGACACAAAATCCACCTCACTTTCGACCAGTGAGGGCCCCCCAAGTCCCCCCCCCCCTCTTTCAACTGTATGCATAAATGGCTCCGATACAAATCCTTACAGTATTTTTTATTGACGATCAACTTTTTGATGTAAGTCTTAAGTAATTCAACATTTAACATTTAAAATTACGTGTTTAAGACTTGGGTTATTGCATTAATGGGGTTTTACTCTTCACCAGGTAAAATATCTGCTTTTTAAATTTCACAAAAATCCGTTGGAAAATAACCGAGATATTAGGCTCGAAAGTCTTAGCTGAGAGACCCTATAAACTAGGCAAAAATGAATAGGGAATTCCACAATTTTTCTTGGAAAGCAAAATAATTGCCCCAATCCTCCCACGTATTCTTAAACACAAGATACATTTAAAATGTTACAAGTACTTGAAACATTACATTTAATGTGGAGATTAATATATTTGTAACACATTTCATTACAAATTTTAAACGGTATTTATAAAAAATTCATAAAAGGAAAAATTCCCTATTCATTTTTGCCTAGTTGATTATAAGATAAGACCAATCAAACTTCATATTACAAACTACAAAACAATCACCACATTTTTTATGTGTACTCACCTATAAAACACTAAAGAACGAGATGGGTAGCATGATAGAAAGAGATGCATAGCACTTAAATTTAGGGACACCAACATCAAAGTGCCGCCGGTTGAGTGAAACACCTTCTTACCTCCCTAATCTTTGACCAAAGAGAGACCACCACCACCAGTGATCATCCACGGTTTTGTTGAAAATTTGAACGATTTAAAACAAATTCTTTACCGCAACATAGGAAAAAAGTGTACTATTAAATTTCCTAGGAAAAATACCACCATCTATACGCAGAACAAGGAGGGCTGGATCAAGGTGAAAGAAATTTTGTCCCAAACGGAAACGAGCTATCATTCCTTCACCCATAAGAAGGAAAAGACGCCTTCGTCGGGAGGGGTCTGTGCCAAAACCCAACGGCCGAAGAAGTCAGGGCTGCACTAGAAGAGGAACATAATCTCGGTACTGAAAAGGTATATCAAATTCGGGGAACAAAACGCCCCTCATTTCTAGTAATAACAGATAAAATAGTAAGAATCAGCATGTTAGAATCAGAGGTCCGTTGTCGTTTGAACACCCGCGTCATGTGGACGCTGCATATTAATAATAAATTAATCACCCAGTGTCCAGTCTACCAAAAGCGTGTAGAAAATATCAATTCAAACAAAGAACAACAAACCCTTGTTAAACCCGTGGAAACACTCGTACTTGCCCCCATACCGGCCACAAACCCGTGGAACAAAGATAAAACAGAAAATCGCGAACTGCGACTTCACACCGAATTAAAAAAACTAAACGAATTAATCGATATTAAAAAAATTAAAATGACCGTGGCCGAAGACAGCAATTTTGCAATTTTTATTTGGATATGATGCAAAGGGATCAGATATTTTACAGAAAAGTGCTCTTGTCGGATGAATGCACTTTTAGTAACAACGGTATTTTTAATCGAAACATCCACCGATATGGTAGCCAAGAAAATACTAGAATAATTTTCAACGGAGATTTAGTGTAAACATATGGTGCGGTATTTTGGGTGATCGGTTGATTGGGCCATTTTTCATACATGGCACCAACTGCTAGTTGAATATATTGATGACTTTTTGGATGAATTGTCCCTTGCAGAACTTAATAGAATTGTTTTTCAACAAGATAGGGCTACCCCACATAACGCTCGCATAAATGTTAATTGGTTAGTGGAGACAATTGAGTCGTTTAGGAGAAAACTGCAGTTGAGGATAAGAAAAATTAATGAGGATGGCGGTCAAGATTGTTTCCCGAAATCGCATCAATACGCGGCATCTCTAATGAGCTCGTTGTCTCATAAGACTTGCTGTCCCTTTTCACGGAATACCTTTCGAAGCTTACTGAATGGTTTGCAAAATACTTAGTGGAAGGCAATGTCGAAAAATTTCCGTGGATCCAAAATCCTTTCCATTCTCAACTCCACCAGAATTCACTTCGCAAGAAGAAGAGAGTCTCATTGAACCCTCTTGCGACAACAACCTTCAAACAAAATTCGGTAATTCCGATTTAGTGAAATTTTGGATAACGGTCAAAAGTGAATATCCAACTCTTAGTTTAAAAGCGATGAGGATTTTCATTCCCTTTGCAACATCCTATTCATGCGAAGCCGGATTTTCAGCTGTAGCTGTAATAAAGAGCAAATATCGCTCAAAAATCAATGTGGAGCAAGAAATGAGAGTGGCAGTGTCAAGCCTTATTCCGCAATTGGCACTCGTGGGCCCACTCATTCCAAAAAAAGCCCAATTTACACACGAACTCGTTAAATAATAGTAGTTTATTTGACGAGTTCGTCTTTTGGGTCCAATTTCAAAAACTTGTATCCCTTCATTCAATATTTGCTTTTTCTAGTGATCAAGAAGTGATGCCCGTGCCATAATGTCCCAGCATAAATCCGGAATACCTTTTTCCCATCCTAAACAAGGAAAGAAACCTAAGTACGAATTCTTTAAAAAATATGAATTTAAACAAGATCTAAATAATCATATTTATCGGCTGAACGAGAGCAACAAATATTTTACGATGGCAAACTTGTACAATTAGGCCAAAAATGAAGTGGGCTATATCGGAGGCTTGACAACATTCAGATCTATTGTTAAAACAACGGGTCATGGTTATAAAAAAGTAAATAATCGAAACATCTTAATTAAAAGTCCGAGGTTACAATAATTAAAAATTAAGTTTCTGCAATATTTGCAATATAAAGAACAAAATGCCTTATTTGTTTTTTTTTTTTGAATGAAACGAAGTTATACCAAAACGGTGCGCCAGTAAGACGGTGGTTAAACAAATTACAGCCACAGAGGGTAAGCGTTTTACCGTTCTCCACGAAGAGTGCAAGTTTGGATTTTTGAAAGGTTGCAAATTCCTTTTAAATATTAATATTGATAGTTATGACTATCACAAAACGATGAACGGGTGTTATTCCACCTTATTTAAAATAATTCAAAAAATGGGTCGAAGAACAATAATTAGTTCCATCGCTGCAATGCCAGTTGCCAATTCCGCTAATTTGAAAGAAGAATCTAACGTAAAATATGTCGGAATATGTCGGAAAAAACGAATTGTATTTTTATCAATCTCTTAAATCAGACAAAATTACATTAGCAGAAGAAGTTGATTCAGATATAACGGACCGAAATAGCTCTGTCGATTTTGAGTCTGATTAATTAATCACCCTATTTATAAACATGTATTTTTGTTAATTTTGATACTTAGTTGGCTAAATATATATGTATACCTATTTTTATAAGAAACATTTGAATTTCTGTTAAAATAATTGGAATTGCTTTAGATTATATTCATTTTTATTGTTGGTTCACATTTAAAAATAAAGTTTTTCTGTTGAAAATTCTTTTAATGTAACTTATCCCCTTTTCCCACCTGCTGTAAATTATGTTATAAAAAGTCTTAAACATACCCCATTATTGAACCACATTTCTTTTTTGCTTAATAGCATTGTTATTTGGCCGTAGAATGCTGTTAAAATCATTTACAGCTGTTGTACTAGCTTGCCACACTTCATGACCAACATAAATTTCACATTTAAAATACAAACTGTTTCTACTTCTCCTGAAAAATTTACATATTGTTACTTATCCCCTTCTTGCATCAGGGTCTTCAATTACAACATATCTATCTTCATATTTGCGGTGTAATCTACAAAATCTGGATTGGTTACAGTTAAAGTTGGATTTATGCCAGTTTTTGTGTCAGGAACGGCCACTATTAGTACAGAATTCTCATCCGGTTTGAAATTCCCGCCAATTCCAAATGGGGCCGCCTCAAGGAGTAGGAATCGGTAAGAAAGATCTCCCATTACAGACACGTGTAAACTAGTGTCACCGACGGTAAAATAAATCCAATGAAGGGCTAGCCAGGGATCAATCGGGTGACCCTCGACTTTTTTTTGGTATTTTTGTTTGTTTATAAGAAAAAAAAAATAAAGAAAAACACAAACTACTCATTAAAAATTTATTGGAAAATTAAAAGAATTTTCACCACGCATATCCTTAAATAAATAATCCCAAACAATTCCTCGACGCCTTTCGAACTTCTGAACCCTTGTCCTGTGACAATTTGGCGCACAACGCAGGGCCACCACCATTTCTTGAAAGAAAGCATCCCTCCTTACGACTCTCAAGAGCAACATCACAAAAAAAAACAGAAAAAAAAATGGTCACGTGGAGACACGTACGAAGAAATCCAAGTACAAGAGGAAATCGAGACCGAGATCACCAACCTTAGCACGCCAGGGACACACAGGAGCGACACGCCACCGTCATCGATGACAAGCGAAGTAAGTGCCCTGGTTAATTACGCACCCTCGCGGCATCGAAAGCCGAAACAGCGCCGCTCCCAGAATTTCACGGTTGGGATCACGAAGATCCGGCTACATTCCTGAACCACGTGGTAGCAAACGCAGCCCCCGAAACCCGTAAGGACCCCATCTTTGAAGAATTGGATTTTTACTCTCCAGAGTTTTATTTATTTGTGGAGAAAAGTTAGGAGCATTGGATTTAAATTCATAACTCCAAGAGCCTTCAATCAGGATCTCTTGGAAAATTTCTTTTCCTGCGTAAGGGGCTATGCCGGAGCAAATTCAAAACCCACTCCTACTTCATTTGCCCACACCACTAAGGTACTGCTGGTGAACAATTTGATCTCTCCCCGTGCCGTTGGAGCCAATGGTGAAGATGATGGGTCACTCTCATATTTGGACAACTTGAAAACTTTCTTGAACACTGAAGTTGCCATCCCAGAGACTCCTTTGGTCTCTCTTGTGGCCCTCCGAAAATTAGTGAAAAAATGTACGGAAACTGGTTCCATACTAAATGTTAAAAAAATAAGAAAACATTTAGTTCATTGGGTTTGCAAACAATAAGCAGACACGGTTTCATAAAAGTAAGCCGATATTTCTGACGTTTTGCCATAGTTAGTAACGGGTGTTTTTTTAAATTTGGCGTCGAAGTAGGCTTTGAACTGTCGATTGTGAACGCATTATACAGGTTACGGATCACGGATCAGCTGTTTAAATTTTACGCTTTTATACGAGTGGTGCGATCTCAATCGACTCTCCAACGCCTACTTCGACGCCAAATTTAAAAAAACACCCTTTACAGAACAGGTACTTTTCCTAAACCACCAAGGCCTCCTTGATTTGAAACAAGAAAAAATATACTTAAAATTAGTTTCAAGCCAAGCAGGGCTTAATCCCCAAATATGAAATTCAAATTTTTGTTGGGACACCTGTGTATAGATTTACCATGGTCCAATCCCTAATTCTCCCGATCAAAGTTTGGTTCTGTAACTGGTTTAACCGAGAAATTAATAAGAACGACATTCTTGATCAAACTTTTTTTTCACCTGGATGGCTACATCAATTCACGGAATTATCGAACTTGGTCTAATCAAAATCCCCCTGCGACCTTCTGTCTCAAAAATCTAGTGAAAAAATCATTTTTATATATTTAGATGAAATCTGGATTTTTTAAAAGGGTAAACCTATTCGGCGATGGATAAAAGACGATATGTAAAGCTATCCCGTAAGGATAGGGGGAAAAACTACTATTTTACACGCTAGTTGCACTTCAAGTTTTTTGCCAGGTTGTGACTTATTACTGGAAAGTGCAAACAACGATTGGGACTACCACAAGATCATGACCGGAGAACTTTTTAAACAGTTGACGCAACAGCAGCTTATTCCGGCTTTGTCCAATATTGTAGGAAAATGTGTGGTGGTAATGGATAACGCACCATACCATTCTATGCGTATCGACAAATCTCCAACATTTTCTTCTACAAAGAGACAGATGCAGGAATGACATAACACTGACTTTGACAACAATTTTACGAAAAACAACTTTACGTTTTAATTCGACCATATCAATAATACGGACAAAAACGTTACGTAATTTTCGAACTTTTACACCTATCAGGACATGAGGTTCTTAGGCTTCCCCCATACCATTGCAAATATAACCCTATCGAAATGGCACAGGCGAGGTGTAAATCTCATTATGACAAACATATAAATTCGCAACCCCCATCGAAAGACAGGGTTCTTAATTTATGGAAGGACACTTTAACTTTATGTACAGCAGACTTTTGGACAAAATGCATTGAACATTGTGAAAAACTTATTAAAGACGACTGGACTAGACATATGGGTGAATGTATTGTAAATGATATATTATAATTACATTAGAAGAATCTGTTTCAGAATCCGAAGATAACTTGTTTTCCGATTCTAATAAAATTATTATAGAAATAGAGGAAACAAGGAACGAAAAAACTATAGATGTTGTTTTTACAAGATATTTCCACAGAGTTGATACAAGAATATTTATATCGTACCTTCGTTATCACAAACCACTAATAACATTTGTACATTACAATGAAAATCCTGATCAATACATACACAAATACCTGCGGTGTTTCCCTAGTTTGCAAAAATTTTCGAAACTGAAGTACTAATTTGGGGAAGTGGTGCGTTATCAGGTAATAGTTATTTACTTTATTAGTGGGATAGAAGCATTATTACTCTACGAGTGTGAATGATTGCAAATGACGAGGGCGTTAGCCCGAGCTTCATTTGTAATCACACGAGTTACTGTAATATGCTCTAGCCCACGTGTGATGTACAAAACTTTATCTACATCTGCCTAATTCAAGAAACTCTAAAAAAATCTAAATCTATAATTTTCATTCAAAATAAAAATCAAGGAAACTTTCGGAGTGTTATTATGGCAACCGCTCAAATTTGTTACAAACAATTTTTTAAATGTCAACAATTTTTTGTACACATTGTGCATCAATATTGTAATCCCATAATAATGAATGATTCAGAAACGGAAAATCTGCCCTTGGAAATTGAAGAAGCTGCTGCAAATGTTGTCTCTTCACTTTTACCAGATAAGTCACAAGCGAAGTATGAACATTTTTATAAACGGTTCACTGATTGGTGTACGTCCAAGAAAATTAAGAATGAAGCAAAAGAAAAAGTAGTACTGGCATTTTTTGAAGAATTATCGAAGAAGTATAAGTGCTCCAGTCTTTGGGCTTTCTATTCAATGCTGCGAGCTACAATCTCAATGAAGCAAAATGTTGATATTAGTAAATTTAATCATTTAATTGCTTTTTTGAAAAAGCAATCAGTGGGACACAGGCCAAAGAAATCCAGAGTATTAACAAAAGAGGAAGTTTCAAAATTTTTAAAAGAAGCTGGAGATAAAGAATTTCTGTTAATAAAGGTAAAAACGTTTTGAATCTTTGATATAATGAAACCAATAACTTCATATTTAAGGTTGCCTTGATAATTGGACTAGGAGGTGCTTGCAGAGTAGATGAACTAACTAACCTGCAATTAGAAAATGTGAAAAAAGAGGGACAGCTTTTTCATATCTTCATACCAAATACAAAGACCAAAGTATCCCGAGAATTCTTTGTTACTGTCGGAGGCATCGAAGGAGTGAACATGGTTGAAGTAATACAAAAATACCTTGCGCTGCGTCCTAATCATGCTGTTCATGGAAGGTTTTTCGTCGGTTACAGAGGTGGTAATTGCATAAAGCTTCCCGTTGGGATAAACACATTTAGTGCAATGCCAAAGAAGATTGCCAACTTTCTTAATTTACCACAAGCTCAAGAATACACAGGGCATTGTTTTCGAAGATCGTCCACTTCACTATTAGCAAATACCGGAGCAGATCTATTAACAATAAAGCGTCATGGTGGTTGGCGATCAAATGCTGTATGTGAGGGTTACATTGATACTTCAGTTGAAAACAAGAAAAAAATAGCCTCAAAAATTCTTGGAGGAGAGATGACTGACAATGAAGCTACAACAAGTGCTTCCAACATTTCCTACCAAGATTTCAGCCTTCTTGGAAGAGAACTTGTTATTGCTCAAGCTAAAGCAGGCATTTCCCAACAAAATTTAAATGTCAGGAGCAAGAATTCAGATCAGGTGACTTCATCTGCCATTAATTTTACTAATTGTAAAAAATGTGTGTTTAATATTTATCAGAAATAATAGTTACTTAGTTAAATTAAGTAGGCCTATTATTGCGCATTTTTCATTTTAATAAAATATGATTAATTAAAGATTGGTGATTTTTCATTACACCACTAGTGGTGTAATAGGGTTCATTGTTCAACTCAAATGAGCGCTATAGTAACGCTCTTATAACACAGATGTAGATAAAAAATAAATAAAATACCCAACCTGAAATCAGTCATCAGTCAAAATGGATCTACGTCGTCCACTCACGGACCAGGAGCTTTTACATTTGATACAACAAGGCTTATCAGATACCCAGGGTTTCAGCAACGACAATGGCGAAACTGACGAGGAGTCCCATATTAAAGAAGGAAATTTAGTTTACTTGCGATTTCATCAACTAACTTGGGATTACCCGTCGAAGAACACGACCAATTCGCTGCGGATGAAGAAAATGTATTTGAGATTGATGAAAATGTCGATGATGAAGGCCAAAAAAGTGAAGTTTCAAACAAGACTGAAGGAACTGAGTGAAACAAACTTATGTATCGACGAACAGATGATATCATTCAAAGGTCATATTAATATAAAACAGTACATCAAAAATAAACCAACTAAGTGGGGTATAAAATTGTTCGCACCATAAGGTAGTAGTGGTCTATTGTATGACTGCTCAATATATCAGGGCGCATCAACTGAGATCGACGAAGTTCAGTCTTCTGTAATGAATGGACTTTGGGGGCGCAGTAGTTGCGAAGCTCTCGACAAGAATTGAATCATGCCCTTTATTATGACAATTGTAGATAGATAAGGGTTATCAATTTAAAGGTAACAACAACAAAATATCTTGGAATCACATAAGAAAGTTACAAAAACTACAACTCATTTTGAAGTAAACAGAATTAAAGTTGTGCAGGCTCTAAGTGAAAGTGTATGCAATAGTTCGAAATTTGCAAAAGATTTGAATTTGGAAGGCTTTCAAGGTCGTAAAGATATAGCTCAGTTTTGTTTAAACTTTAACAATGCTTTTGAGATATGGAATTGTAAAAATAAATTATCAAGAGATCGTTTTCGTGTGCCTCTCAATGAGGTGAATTACACAACAACAGGTTGATAACATACATAGAGAATTTAAAAGACAATGCAAGAACACCTATATTGCAAAGTAAACGGAAAACGGGTTTCCTTGGTGTAATTCTTTGTTTAAAAAATATGTTAGTCTCTACCACGCCTTTGTAGACGGAAAGGAACTGAAATATTTGTTGACATTTAAATTGTCGCAAGATTTTTTGGAAACATTTTTTAGTACCATTCGGGCAAGAAGTGATTGGAATAACAACCCTAATGCCCTCCAATTTCAAGAGGCCTACAGCGGCTGTACAGAAACAAGTTCCCGGAACTGGCTGCAGTAAAAGACGAAAGGACTGTTCTAGAACAGACGACCCAACTGGAGGGGGCGGAGCCGACCCAGCGGAAAGTCTTCCGGATAAGTCACACAGGTACGGACGAAGATTTGTGGCAAAAAATAAAAATACTCGCCGATCCACGGTACTACCGAGAGAGGCCAAGATCGGGTTGATTTCAGGTGCTGGCGTATATGGAAGTCTCCTACGCCAAGGGGATAATGATTTAATTATCTGGAAAGCACCAATGGGGAAGACAGCAATGAATCAAAAAAGAAAAGATTGCATTTAGATGAACAGGCCAAACAGATTTGTTTAAATGTTTACAACAATCTGTTAAAAGAGTGAAACGGTGTTAAAACAGCAGCACATATAACTGGCGTTTCTTATACAACCATGGTAAAATTAGTAAGAGAAGGAAAATGCGTCTTGATGCTGGAAAAAGCATGAAACAGAATTCAGCGGCGAAGTTGCTAGGAAGACTATAAAAGAAATGAAATTGGAACGATGGAGACGATTAATAAAAATATATTTGAAATGGATTTTCATCTGACTGAAGACACATTAAGATGGTTAAAAAAAAACATGGAGGAGGACGAAGTATTCAGGACGGGCACAATAAATCCAAGCATGGATGCTAATTACATTAATAATTGCTGGAAAAATTTGGCAATTCGGCTGAACGCCTGTGGCAACGGTCCATGTTTGTCATGGAATGAATGGAAAAAGGTGTGAAATTTAACCATGATTGAAGGTCCGTATGTTTCAAATTGAACATATTATTAAACTATGTAATTTTTTTATAGCGTTTCACCGACTGGAAAAACGCCACGAGGCGAAGTACAGAAAAAACGCCCAAGAAAGAAACTTGACCGGTGGTGGTTCTTCGTCGGCAATTCCTCTGGAAGAGAGAGGAATTTCTGTTTGGGGCCGCGTTACAGTCACTGGCACACCAAGTGTCTGTATATCTGGGGAATTCCAAGCAGAAGCTCACAACGAACTTCTCTCTGGGGGTGAAGAAGAAAATGAAGACCTTGGCCAAGTTGAGGATGACGAGGTGATGCAACAACCCAGTGACAGGCCAACTCCCCAAAAACCAAAAGGAAGAATTTTTAAAAAGTCCGCCAAGGGAATAGGAGAAGAATTTTTAGAATTATATAAAAAAAATATTGACACCAATGAAAAAAAAAAAAAAACGAACTACATTTTTACCAATAATTGATCAGTTTCTTTTAGCGGTGCTATTATTATTACACCGTCCTCATCTGAGGTTAACACAGAAACTAGGCAATATAAGACTTACTGAAAATGAAGTACAACTGAATATAAAAACAAATTCCACAGCAAATTTACTGGGTATCCCTACTACTACGGTCTATTTAAACGTCGTCTTATACATGTAACTATTTGGTAATATTAATGAAACGTCAACACTTGTACTTCGCCAACACAACCCCGGCATCACCTGAAATTCATCAACTTCAAGTTTGTGTATGATCCTGATTTAAACAAGCAAGCAGTTTAGCAAGAAATAACAATGTAACTGGGATTTTGCTTCGCCGATTTATAATTTGTGCAGTGTCCCATTTGAAACCTGAAAAATCGTTACCGCGATTTTAGACGTTTAGAGACTGGTGTAACAAGAATAATGTGACAAGGGTGTCGGAAAACGTTGTATTGGCTTACTTACTAGAATTTATTTATTGCGGAAGGTAAATGTTAAGTTATGTTATAAGTTATATCATCTGTCCTCCCTCACAGTCCCCATTGGTCAACCGTTCCCGCCGACACCACACCATGGAGAGAACGCCAACCGACGCCTACAAAAGATCAACACCCAGCCAGAATTTACAAGAAACTTTGCTTTCGGAGAGACTCAGCTCCACTAACCTCTCTCCTAGATACACTGCTTACTTTTTGTGATTTGTGTTTAGTTAATTAGTTTGCTAGAATTAAACACCGATTATATTGAACCCCACATGCTTACTTTTACGACCCTCGTCAAGGCACGGCTGCGAAATTGAATTTCGCAGCCTGTTCTCGGTATACGAAGTGCTCATTTTGCGTACGGTTGTACACAAAATAAATGTTCATTGCTATCTTTTAGACGACATCTAATTGGGAAAACTTAAAGCACTTAAAACTTATTGAATTAAGAAGCTTCCTGGGCGTATTCAATGGCAAGAAGTTGAATAGTCGAACTGAAGAGAGAAAAGACAGATTCCTAGACTTTGCCCAGAAAAACATTGAAACAACGGAATTTAACAGTAGATTTTTTCAGCCAAATTTTTGGGCCTTTCTATAACAACCCAACCATGATTCGATATTGAGAACGTGTTTGAAATAGTTACACCTAGAACCGTATGAAATTAAAGTAATCGGATTTTTGTGGGAAACTTTCCCACTGCCGCCAGAAAAATTACTGCTTAGAAAATTTGAGGTCAGAAGTGTTTTTGAAAAATATAAAAATAGTTTTGCTTTTTTAAATATACCTTAAAAACAGGGTAAAACCCTTAAATTTGAACTGTAGTGCTAAACAGGCCCATATAGTACAAACTTCAAAACAGGGGAAAATCGCATGTAATCCTATTCATAAATAAATAGTGTAACGAAGTTACTAGGAAACGCTCCCGGTGGCGGAAAAATTCCGTTCTTTCTCCGAGGCGGGGCAGAAAATTAGCGCGGAGCCGACTGCTTCAACCGCGTCCACCGAATCGGCCCCGGAACCCGTGTTCCTTCCGGCCGACAATACCCGGACTTCGCGCTGAGCAGAGCTCCCCAACCGCAACAGCCTCCAGGCCCGACCGGGTGAAGTTGGCGCGCGCTCTCGCGAAGAAAAGCAACGATGAAAACCTTCGCCACCGGAAGGAGCGTTGTCATCTGGGAGACCGCGCTCTCCATCAGAACCACACTCTGCCGTCCAGTGCCGAGGGTTCCGCGGCGAAGCGAAACCCCGAACCCTCCGGCCCGCACACCGTCCCGAAAGTCCTTGCCTCCGTGGCACCCAACGCTCAACCCCCGTCCTAACCGAAGACCCTCAGAGCGCAAGCAAGCGACCTGAGGCCATACCGAGCACCCGAAGCCCCAGCTGACCTTGTCAACATTTGCAGGATGCCAAATCAGCGGGCCCCACCGGCACCGACAGGGTTCACCAGCGTCCGGCAGCAGCTGCGGCGACGGCTGAACGGTCAGACCGTCCTCGCGCGGGCTGTGCGAAAGGCCGCCCGCCAGCTACAGGAGCGTTTTCGCCGGACGCCCCGGGCCGCCCAGGAGGAAACGACGACCCAGCCACCCCACTGCCGCCGGAAGACGCCGACGATCTCTCCATCCGACGCGACGCCGACGATCTCTCCATCCGACGCGACGCCGACGATCTCTCCATCCGACGCGACGCCAACGATCTCTCGATCCGATGCGGAGCCGACAATCCCTCCGTTCGAAGCGGAGCCGACGACCACCCCGTCCGAAGCGGAGTCGACGACACCAGCACCCGCTACGGACCAGACACTGGACCTGGAGAGGGAGGTCATCGACGAGATAGACGCGGCCCTCGCCGGGATGGGTAGCCCGGCTCCCAGCCCGGCAGCCCGACCGCCCTCCCCTCAGCCCGCCGCACCGACTCGGACGCCCACACCCGGACCGCCCGCGACCGAACCAGCCCCGGAGGAGTTTTACGACTGGATGGGGCGGGAAGAGGGGACGACAAACAGCGTCCCCGGGCACTCCCGCGGCGCGTGCCGGGCTCCGGCAGTTCTCTTCTGCTCCCGGTGTGGGACCCTGGGGCTAATGTCCAGAGACTGCCCACGCACCGCGCGCAGCCCCACCGAGTCAACAAAAGTAACGTGCACAGCCGACAGAGCATCACTCCCGTCCCGATTCCGCTTCCGACACCAGCTCCGATCCCGAACCCGCCTCGAATCCGACAACCCGAACCAGCCTTCCGTTCCCCGCACCTCGGCCGTTTGCACCCGGCAAACAGCCAGGCCTTCCGCCCCTTTCCCTGACCCGACTCCAGTCCGTCCGAAACCAACTTTCCCGCTCTCCCGTTCTCTCTTTCTGTCCCGCAGGCACAGTGAGCAGTGAAGCCGGTCCGTCCAGAACAAGTAAGTACAAATCTCTACACCAAGGACGCTCCACCGGAGACAAACGCGACCAGCCAGGCGCTCCAGGTCACGGACACCATCCCCAGGGGATTTCGCCGGACCTGGTTCTCCAAGCCCCATTTGTAAATAAAGGTTTTAGCGACTGTTATTTGTTTTGGCTCCCCCCTTCCCGCGCCCTGACAGCCGACCCCCGGACATACCGTAACTCCGCGAGGCTACCCCGGCCGTGTGGCGTCCCACCACAGCCGAAAAAAGGGACTGGCGCTCGAGGCTTACCGCGACCGACCGAACGGTGTCAAACCCCAGTGACGTCACTACCTGTATAGTAAAAAATCCACTTCGAAAGAATCTGGTTGTTTCACGTTTTTAGGTAGCTTAGTTTTGGAGATAAGTACGGTTTTAGGAAAATCTTTGCTATTTTTTTAAGCCACTACGCAACGTTTTTCGCCAAAATGGCAGAGAGAAAAGTTGTTCCTTTTGATGAGTTCTATTACCAGTTAAAATTAATGTACTTATTTCAGAAAGACCCTGTAGATTGTAACAATGAGTAAGGACGAAGGACCTGGACACAGCCATCTCTACTTACAAGCCGTGAAGTTAGAAATCTGGCAACGTCGCGTGTGGGTCTATTCCTTCATCAGTCTACCTTTGTTAGATAGTGTTTTTGTGAGTTTGAATCAAAAACAGTGAGATAAATTGGTGCTGAAGAAGTATTTAACAATTCTTGAGCAAAAAGAATAATCAAAAAGTACGAGTATTAACCACATTAGCAATTAAAAGTATAAAATCAGATAACCTTTATGTTGATTTTAGTGTTGTATGCGAATGTGGAACATCATGTGAAAAAATATACGTCCTTGCGGCATTAATTATGAGCAATATAGTGTTAAATAATTATAGTAAAAATAAAAAGAATGCTTGTCAACATGAAAAACGTAGTACAAAGAAAAAACTTACCACTTTGAATAATTAGCGAATATGTACAGTCGATGGACAAATAAAACTGGGACAAAAATGACAATCATATAAGTCAAAATCTACAAATTTGCATCGTTTAATTAGGGCTTTCTCACAAATAGGTTAACTTTGGTATGACATATTATATAGACACTGACAAATATATTGACTATTCAATGGTCTGATTTACGTAGATTCAATTTTAAGTGTCCCAGTTTTATTTGTCCACCGACCGTACTAAGTATTAAAATCGTTGAAATCTTGATAATGTTTTTTGTTCGACACTGTCAGAATTTGAGAATTTTCTCTTGTGTGAACGGATTTTGATAAATGTCACAACTTGTCAAAACGAAACGTCAAGCTAATTTTACAGATTTTAAGCGAATTTTGAGCTTTTAAGAGGCTAGTCGAATAAAAAAACGTTGTATTCAACTCGTTCGTGTGTAAATTTGGCCTTTTTTGGCACTCGTGGCCCTTTAAAACGCGTTTCACTCGCGTTTTAACCTGGCCCACTCATGCCAAAAAAGGTCCAATTTACACGCAAACTCGTTAAATAAACTACTATTTTTATACGTTTCCCTTTTATCCATCCTTTATTCATTACATTACTATATGAAATTTAAAAAAATTACCTACCAAAAAACGAATTAACTAGATAAGGCGCTTTGAGCGGCCTGGCGCGTAGACCCACTTGAAGGCGACTAAGCGGTGTTGCCAATTTTAACTTCACGGCTTGTAAGTAGAGATGGCTGTGACCTGGACCATCAAAGAGGATAAGGTATGGAGATAAGATTACGAGTAAACGTTGCTAAAATGGGCAGAAGAAGTAAGTTCTGAAATCGAAGCACATGAAGATTTTGAGCATAATATTGCTGAACATGATGAATTACAAGTTGAGGAACTAGATCCCTCTCCTAGCAAAAATTATATGCAGGGGGAAAATCGTTACAAATTAAGGCACCTCGACATTGTAAAAACACGCATAAAATGTCCAGGACTGAAAAATCGTGGTTTTTACAAAGAGGATCCAGAAAATGTGTGGAAGACTCTCTTCGATTATGATATATTTGGCGTCATTCTTCAATGGACAAATAAACGCATGGCTAAAATAAGATTAGAATATACAAATGAAAGTAGTAGTGACCTTTTTGATTTGGATATCATAGAGCTTAGGTCTTTCATAGGCTTGCTATTGCTCACATCAATCTTCAAATCTAATCATGAAGATTTACGGACTATATTTGCTACTGATGGGTCAGGTCGTCACATATTCAGATGCGTTACGAATGCCAACCGATTTGCAATCATTCTTTCTACTCTAAGAATTGACGATCCTGAAACCAGAGTTGAGCGTAGAAATCAGGATATTCTTACCCCTATTTCAAAAATTTGTAATGCATTTATTCGTAATTGTCAGAATGTTTAAACAATAGGTTTTTGTGCCTGTGTAGGCGAGATGTTGGTTTCATTTAGAGGCCGCTCAAAATTCAAAATGTATATGCCACAAAAACCTTGCAAATATGGATTAAAAATAATGGCTCTAAAGTCTAAAGGATGCAAGAAGTGGATACCTTACTAAATGCCTATATTTATAGCGGCAAAGATTCCAATGGATATAATTTACCCGACGATCTGAAAAAGTACTCTAAACCAACCCAAGCTGTACTTAGACTCGCGAAACCAATTTTCAGCACAAACAGGAACATAACGGCCGATAATTGGTTTTCTTCCATAGAGCTAGTAGATGTCCCGAAGGAAGTAAAACTTACTTACGTAGGAACTCTGAAGAAAAACAAGAAGGAGATTCCTCCGAACAAGGGCTGTTGGCTCATCCTTATATGGATACACCAATGATATAGCAATGCTGTCCCATGAGACAAAGAAAAACTAAGCTGTGATACTCGTTTCTTCTGTGAACCACCAAGAGGGCATTGACAATGGTAAACCAGAAATAATATCACATTATAATAACACAAAAGGAGATGTGAATAGTCTTGATGAAAAAAGTAGCATTTATTCATCAAGTCGAAGGACAAGACGATGGCCTATGGCTATTTTTTTTAGAATGGTGGACATTGCTTCTGTAAATTCCTGTTTACTTCGCCAATCATACAGAGATAATCCGAAGCTGATGAGATATAATTTCATTAAACAATTATCAATGCAATTGGTTAAACTTGAAACGGAACGCATATTACAAAACCTTCGCATTACACGTGTAGTCAGGATGTGTATTACGAGAGTGCTGCAAATAAAAGAAGAAAATAATATTGGTGAAGGCGAAAAATTAGAAGTAAGGAAGGCATGTAGAAGATGCCCGGTCAGTGAAAGAAAAACATCTAATTGTTGCATTATATAAAACAATAAAGTCTACAATTTGTGGCATTAAAAAAAAAGAAAGAAAAAATTGTCAATGTGGTTAGTCACACGTTAGCGCCTAGTAAAAAGCGCACGTTGAGAGCTTCTGAATTTCCAAAAGTGGAAGCAGCACTATATAAATGGTTTCTTAAATAAAGAGAAAGACATGTGCCAATAACAGGTGCTATATTGAAAGAAAATCCAGTTACTCTGTACAATACCATGCATCAAAATTTTCTTTTTGTTGTTGTTTCGAGCTTGTTGTCTTTTGTTATGTTGTGGGTGCAAATAAAATAGATAGCGGCTGAAGCCGCCTTCGACGATTACGGAAGTTGGGCCTCCGGAAGGTGCGAGAGTGTTACCGGGCGCTGTTCGCGTCCGGGTTTTGTTCAACACATTTCTGCTCTCCCATTGGCCGATCAATGAGAGGTCTCCGTTTGCTTTGGCCCAACTTTCCGATAAATAGTCGACGCCGGCCGGAACTCAGTCACTTTCGTCCAAGCTTTCAACTTGAGCGTTTGTTTTTCTCCTCTCCTCTCCCTCAACAAAAAAGACTGCGGCTCCGTAAAAGCGAGCTGGGCAGAAAGACGATGCTCTTATTCGAGACATGCACTTCCCGAAATGGGACTCAACCGGCACATCCTCCAGCCGCCGACGTGGAAGCGACACCGTTCCCTCAACTCGACACCGGCCCCGAAGATGGACTCAAAGTTCGACCTCTCCAGAGGGCCGGTGGTAACAATTGGAACGGCAAATAAATCTGGTTAGATGGTACAGGAAGATTTTGTGATTTTTTTGAAACACTTCCTCAAACATACAAGGTGCACTAAAGAGCGACCAGTATAGTTGATTCTCGATAATCATGATTCACACCTTTCGCTTGACGGTATCGAGCTCTGCAGGGAATCTGGAATTATAATTCTATCACTGCCCCCACACTGTTCACATAAACTCCAACCTCTCGATCGATCGGTTTATGGTCCCTTCAAGAAATACGTGAACAGCATGTTCGATGCTTGGATGCGTAGCAATCCAGGAAAAACAATGAGTATCTATGATATTCCAGGAGTGGTAAGAGATGCTCTGCCCTTAGCCACTACTCCCAAGAATATTCAGTCAGGATTTAGAGTTTCTGGCATTTGGCCCTTGAATCGACACATCTTCACTGATGACGAGTTTCTGACGAGTGCCGTGACTGACCGACCATATCTGATAAATGCTGATAACGAAGAAAAGAACAGTGACCAAAAAAGGAACGGCGATGAAGAAGAAAGGAATGGTGACGAAAAAGGGCACAGTAACTAAGAATGAACCAAGGCAGAAACGATGACGAAGAAAGAAACACTGACAGAAAGCGAGATAATGATGAGTCTATTGTAGATGGACATCAGACGCCGCCCCATTCGTTCGTGTCATTTGAAGATGTGTCAAAGCCTTCAGTGTCAGGCTTGGCGAGCAATTTGAAGACTCATTTTAGTCCATCGGATCTAAGACCATTTCCTAAGGCCGCCAAACGTATGAACAACAGAAAGGGCAGCAAGAAACGGAAATCGACAATACTAACTGACACTCCGAATAAAAATGAGCTCGAAGAAGACCAGCAAAGAAGGAATGCAAAAAAAATGAAACAGCTGCTGAAATCTAAAGGAACAAAACGAAATCTTGATACTGGCACGAAAAAAAGCAAACAGGAAAGTCGAAGAAGAGAAAAACAAAGCACGAAGACACGGACGAATCAAGTGGTGATGACACATATTGCTTAATTTGTTGTGAGCCGTACACCAACGCGAGCCCTCTATTTACGCCAGTGATGGAAGTGATGATGAGTCTTATGTTCCGTTAACAGATGACGAAGAAACCGATATAAATCTTTTTGATCATATACATATTGTACTTGTCCATAAGCGTCGACAAATTCAAATCTTTATGGGTCTTAATAATTTTTTCAGCAGCTGCATGCGAAAGTAGCTCCTTACTTCCTGTCGTTTATGGAAACACATCGCCACAGTTACCCAGGTACTCAGCTTAAAAAGTAATGAAATCGATCAATTGGGAAAGTTAATGGGACACACAACAAAAACACACGAAACTTTTTACAAGTAATATTCGCATTTTTAACTACACAGTGTGAGGTTAAATCAACGCAACAATTCATTATTGACTAAACGCAGTTCAAAAATAAAAAAAAAACATTGTGGTGCAAATGACTTATCTGTCACTGTG
The DNA here is from genome assembly GCF_963966145.1 of Tenebrio molitor. Taxonomy (NCBI): domain Eukaryota; kingdom Metazoa; phylum Arthropoda; class Insecta; order Coleoptera; family Tenebrionidae; genus Tenebrio; species Tenebrio molitor. Next base: position 20,199,713 of record NC_091049.1, read on the forward strand.
ATAAGTAATAGGAAATGTCATGAGAAATGTGTGTTATTTGCACTACAATGGTTTTTTTGATTTTTGCACAGCGTTTAGGCGTTATTTTTTCCATAAAGTACATTGTAACGAAGTTACTAGGAAACCGCTCCCGGTGGCGGAAAAATTCCGTTCTTTCTCCGGGTCGGGCTAGAAAATTAGCGCGAAGCCGACCGCACCAACCGTAACCCTCAAATCCGCCCCGGAACCCGTGTCTCCTCCGGACGCCGACATCCGGACTCTGCACCGAACCGAGCTCTCCCATCGCCACAGTCTGGGAGTCACCGGTGACGCGCAACCCCACCACGCGCGACCGAAGGAAATAAAAGCAACGTGCACAGCCAGCAGAGCTGATTCCCGTCCCGGTCCGACTTCCTTCAACAGCTCCGACCCTGCTCCCGACCACGCTCCCAAACATCTACATCCCGCTTCACCCCTTGTCTCCGGCCCGTTCCTTCCCATCGTGAGGGAACTAGGCTATGCCGCTTCTCCCCTGTCTCCAGCCCGTTCCTTCCCATCGTGAGGGAACTAGGCCAGCCCTGTACTCCCGTGCCCCGCCGCCCCGTCCAGGTGAAGCAAGTGGTGTTCCAGGTCCGGCAGGAGCAAAAGTAAGTCCGAGCCACACCCTTCTCCACCCCCCGCCGAGGACATCCCCCAGGTCACGGACACCATTCCCGGAGGATTTCGCCTCCACCAAATTGAGTGATGGAAATGTCATTTTCAGACTTGACGTTGGAAATAGTTATTTATTTAACGATTCGTGTGTAATTCTCAAATTCTGACAGTGTCGAACAAAAAAAGGTTTTTTTAGCGGTAGTTGTTTGTTCTACTTCCCCCTTCCCCGCACCCTGACAGACGACTCCTAGACGCCGTAACTCCGCAGAGCTACCCCGGCCGTGTGGCGTCCCACCACAGCCGAAAAAAGGGACTGGCGCTCGAGGCAGACCGCGACCGACCGGCGTCAAATCAGACCCCGTGACGTCACCACCGGAAGTGACCGTCACAACATACACGAAATAACAGTTGCATTAAAAAATGAATTAAATTTCTATTTCCTTGAAGGAAGTTAAAAACTTTTTAAACAATATTTTTTGAGGGTCATGTGTTGACTCAAGCCCAAGTTAGGGATAAGCCAGACTCAAGTCTTGCTTACATGAGTTTAGTGGCTCAAAATTGTCTCTGTACACTCTGACAGCTGTTGTTTATCGTTTCGTTTCGTTTCGTTTCAATTATATGGATAGGTACTAATGTTCAAATTTGAATTTTAGATGTAGGTACTGTTACGATTTAAATTTCGCGGTAAATCGTAAAGGCGAGAACGTTCTAGAACATTCCAGAACGGGCTCTCGGACCCCGACTTCCGGTACCGGCCGCGTCAATTCGGCGAAAGGAGGGGGAAAATATATAAAGGTGGAACAGACGCCATGTCAGGGGTTCTCGACTAGTTCAGGTCAGAGGTTACGATCGATCCGTGTGTGAGTGTTGTGTTCAAAGGGGGAGATTAGGGGGTGTTTTAGTGTGCAACAGGTGCTGGCGAACCCGTGGAGGAAGACCCATTCGGCTGGGAAATCGTCCTAGAAGAATTCCAACCGAAACGTCGCGGCGGATAAAGGCTTCCTTCACGAGCGTCATCGACCCTACGCTTCAGCGGATTTATTTCACCACCCTGTTGGGCCGCCGTCATCCCCCACGACCCCACCGGAGAGCAGGACCTCACACCGGACTGTCCCTGGCCGAGGAACCCGAGTCCAGGAGCAACTCATATCTGGCAAGGTCCTTCAGCGTCTTTCTTTTACTGTCCGCCATCTTGGCACATTTCTTTTACGTTGATTTACGCTACCAGACCTGGAGTGACCTCGCCAGAAACGACGCGCTCGCTGGCTCTCGGAAGTTTTTTTTTTTATTTATCACTTTACTTGATCGTTTTCCATTTTTTTGCACCGGGGCTAAACCTGACTAATTCACGCCTATCCCTAGGGAGTGTCGTGGGGAGGAAGGACCCCGAGGACTTTCCGAGGATACGGACGGCGTGATAGACCAGCGGCGGAAGAAGGACTCGGAGGACCTTCCTCCGGCTCGCTCTCCCAAGGACTCTTCTTGGATTTCAAGCCCCAGACCCGGTGTAAGGGAAGTTTGGTTTAATTTTCATTGATTGGTCATTCGTAACTTTTGAGATTTAGCCTGGTAGTACCGGCACTGTTTGTGAATTTAACTAGAGTTTAAGCGCCTTCAGCGTGTTACTTTGAGAACCATCAGTTCACTCATAACTTCGCCTTTATATTGTTAACTTTGGTTAGTTCAATTTGGTCTCAAGGCCCATATCTTTAATTTGTTCATTTTGGAATAACACTTGGTTTGTATCCTAGCATCACCTTGCATAGTCGACAGTGTTTAGCCCGTAGCGGCATCTAAGTTGTAGTTAAATAGTTACTTGTCGCCTGTAAGGTTAGGAAGGGAATATTAAACACTCTCATTATTACTTCTGTGTTTCTGTCCAACACCTGGTATAACACCGTGTTTGCGTAGCATCATTTCTACTTCAACAGCCTCGCTCTCGAGACGTAAGTGTGTTTATGTGCCGGACCCGGAACCAATCAGTCTCAGAAAGCGTTATTTAAATTTCCCCCGGTGAAGTTGGGAGATTTAAGTTTTCTCTTGTCGGTGTAGTAGTTCAGGAGAAAATAATAACGTAACAGTACCTAAGCATTAAATAGGATCTATCGCAAGATGGAATTTTTTTATGACTTTGTTGGCGAAGTAGGAGAAGAAAAAGTTCCAAATATACGTCAACAACGTATTTTGTATATTGTATATTGGCCCATAATTTTTTCAATTGCTGTGTCGTGCGTACTGTGGTACTCTCTGGTTGGATATTGTACTGGGTGGTAATCCTTTCCCAAGCACTATTTTTTCCTTTCACCGAAACTACATTTGTTTTTTTATTTTTTATTGCCTTTCCCATATCGCGTATGAGAGAAGCCACAAGAATTTTCTCCTTTAAACCGTACGCGGTTTCCATTTTGCAAGAGAATTCACAACAAGCTGTCACAAGGTATATGGTATAACCAAGGCAACACGACTCAAACAAAACTGAAGTAAGACTCAAGTCTAACTTTTACGAGTTTAGCCGAAGTAACAATTACAATACGGATCTAGACTTGAGCAAAAAACTCAGGACTCGAGTACAACTTACTCAAGCTGGACTTAAGTTGCCGACTATAAATACCGGCCTTAGTAGTTCCAACCGCATTGCCTTTTTTAAACTCGAATAAACGTTAATTTTATTTTTTTTAATGTATTAATGAAGTTATTATTGCCTTTTAAAGCACAGATCTGGAGATAGATAGACTGCGTATCCAGCTTAAAAATTGGCCCCCCACCGCCATATTACGTGTCATGATGCTCTTTTGTCTAAATGTAATGACAAATACTACCTATTTTAACTTACTATTGTGTCAGTTTCATCATCTTCGATTGAAATAGTTTTGAGTTGGTTTGGTAAGTCGTGGATAAAAAAAAAATAGGACAAGTCGAGAAAACAAGTAAGCTTTTTTCTATAAAATTTAGTTGCTTGACTTTGGCTTTATAATTAAGATACGTTTCTAATCACTTTTCGTACCAAGTGCACACTCAGCACGTGTCAACCATGGTGTTTCACCCGTTTTTAATAAAACAGATGGTAGAAAATAATTTAAATCCTCATTGAAATAATATTAATGACGAATTCTTATCACAATGTGTGGCTAATTATAAACCTTATTATTTTAAATAAACAACAAAAGCAAGCATATCTTTTAGATATAGCTGTTCCAAATTCACAATATATAACACAGACATATAACACAAAAATTAATAAATATTTAGAGCTCTCCGTTGCTATGAGAAATCTTTGCTGTTTAGAAAAAAAATCGATTTTACCACTTGTAATTTCAGCAACAGGAATAGTACCGCAATCTCTTTTTAAAAATTTAAAAATTCTGGATTTGGGGAGCACATTGGTAGTTGAAATTCAAAAAGGTATATTATTATACTCATGTCATATCGTGCGGAAGTTCCTGAATATTGACACAAAACATAATAAAACACAACAAAGTTAAAAATGTGGAGGCGAGACGCCGGTAATTATGTTGATTAGCACTGCACTATAACTTGATAGTAATATCCGTAATAGTGTATGTACTCCGGTTTGCGACCTTCAACTGAAGAACATGAACGGGCAATAGTTGAAGTAATCGAGAATTGTCCTGTCTGATCGGCTGTACAAACAGTAGGCCTAACAAATTTTCCGACGTCAGTTCACACTGCTCGCCGCCCTTTACGACAAGTGAAAAACTTAAGGAATCACTCTGCTGTCAGAAAATTCCGTCTTATGCTCAGACATACGGAAGCGAGAATAGGTTTTGCGCTGGAACACATGTTGCGTGATCCTCATTTTTCGGAACATGTTGTTTTTGGCGGCCAGAAAGTGTTGCAGTCATGTTCGTCTGGACGGTTGTGGGTGTACAGACCGAGAGACAAACAAATGTTATAAAAGTTGATACCAAAGGCAGGTTCTCGATAAACATGTGGGCTTGGATTCCTGCAAACAGTCCTGGGTTCTTATTACAAATTGAATATCGTCTAACAAGTTTTTCGCTAAGGTGACTTTATCTTTCAACAAGATAACTGTCCAATTCACACCGCCCACAGGACAGCAGAATGCGTTCAAAACCATAATATAACCGTGCTTGACTGGCCGAATTACAGGCTTGACCTCAACTCAATTGAACATTTGTGGGGTATCTTAGTGAAAAATGTTGAAAAGCGCCAAGTGAGGCCGCAGAATAGGTTTGAGCTGTTGGCTGTAACAAATGACGCTTGACATGTGTTGCGGATGTTACGGCGATGGGGCCTCAGCGGGGTGGGGAAGCAACGCCCACTCACGGGGTGGACCACAGACCACTTACTCTTATAGACGTTTGAGTTAAATGCACCCAGACTGAACCAGGGTTTGCGACTAGAGTACTTTACTCCTTCAAACAATAGATGGAGCCAGTAGAGTTTTCTTATGTCCTGTAGATAAAAACCATGTGCGCATTTATCCACTGAAAAGCCACAATGTCCAAAATTGAAGCCCCACCGCGAACGCTTTTATTGGGACATATAAAGCGATGAGTGTCAATTCGCCATTAAACATTTATAATAGTAGTTTCAATTGTGAAAAGGATGACGACGAGTATTTGTTGGGAAGTTTGAAAATGTTTTTAAAAAGTGCTGCAGTTACATTGGACTTACTCGAATCACTGGCACATCCATTACCACCAAATCCATTGCCTGTTAGCTCTTCAATTTTGACTTCAGCAGGTTCAGACATAAGTATTAAGTTGGCATAATTGTCCAATAATTATGTGGCTGGTTTTTTACTGAAAAAAAAATAAGAAAAAAGTGGTGATGTGTGATGCTTCCAAGCAGTCATTGTTTTCCGAGGTGGATGGAAGTCCTGACAATGCATTAATTACAGCTCGCGAATATGGGGGTGCATGGGCGAAGCGTTTGTGCTATCCCACTGTAGAATTTGCCCTCTCATCACTGTGGGAATACGACAAGTTTTAAAAACTGTTCCCCATGAGGATAGACTTGTGCAGTTAATGGTCGAGGCGATTCATAACATGCTAAATTTCGACTTTCTTGGATGCCCAGCCCACAACTCACACCTTGTTGATTATGTAGTCAAACTATCCATAAGGACATTAACACATGCATATTGCCAGGAGATCAATAAAATTATAGTGGGGAAGGATTCTAGAGCACATGGTAGTAAAGATCTAGTAAAACGGCGTGCCCTAGACATATTGAGGCGCCGGAGTAAATTTAAAAAGTGATACGGAATGTTTTCTTAACAAGTAGGTAGTGTTAATAATTATTATTGTTGTACCTTCTTTTATTTTGTATTGTTGGATATACACAGTTTACTCTTTTCATATGTTTTGTTTATATAGTCCTCCAAAGTTGCTAAGAGCTCATAAAATTTTAGGGGTGTAACGAGCCATTATAAAAATATAAACTTATTTTAAGCCGACTATTGTGGCTCAACCCTCAAATTACTAATAATTTTCTTTTTCGGAATCAGGTAAATTTTATTCTTTTTCCCCATAATGGCAAAACTGTACTTATGAATACAGATAGATACGCTTGTTTTGAAAATCACACAAAAAATGTATGGGTGCTATTTAAAAAACCAAAGTTGGTTGCCATAGCAGCGAAACAAAAGAAGATCGGAACAAACTAGAAAGACCAGATGATGCAGGATAATACACCAATCAACTTTTATATTAAACATTATTTCATAAATTGTCAAATTAAAAAGTTACAGCCAATATTTGATACTTTTGTTCCATCCTGTATAGTATAAGCAAATGCTTATTCTTATGCATACTACCCAATGTTATGAGATAAGAGATAACAATTACTGAAATAAAATATGTTCTTAGTTACATTGTTTTGGATACTTGTTTCTATCCTTTGCAACGATTTAAATTTCCCACCGAATCAAATTTCTAGAATTTTCTAGAACATTCGAGAACGTGCGCACGGCCCACGGTGTTTCCGTATCCGCCAAAGAGAAAAACCGGACTAGAGGGGCAGAAGGCATATAAGGGAGGAACCAGCGCGACCTTTTGTCCGACGTGTTTGATCGCCAAGGGGAGTGTAGGGGGTATTAAGGGTGTAGCAGGTACTGGTGCGATCGTGGTGGAGTCGAAACAGGCAGCAGGAGCAGGAATTGGAAAAGCTCAGGCCGAATCGCTGCGGCGGATTTGTGATCTCCACCACGTAAGGTTCAACGAACCTAACGTTCGGCAGATTAACCCACGCCGGCGTCCGCTGTGCCGTTCGTCCCCGAAACTCTCCTGGAGGACCCAGACTACGCCAGGACCGGACCTAGGGTGTCACCATCATCACCACCAGGTCGTGGACGTCCCGGAAGAACACCTCACCAAAATTATTTTACGCCCCTATCACGTAAGAAGTCCCTTCCGTCCACCAGGAATCAGCAGAACCTACTCGCAGGGGGAGTTATCCTACCCCCGAGATTTTTAAGTATTATCAAAATTTTAATATTTTTAGTCCGCCATCTTGGATATTTTTTTTTTATACGTTTGCGTTGTACTCTGACTGCGAGTGGTCTCGTCAGCTTCGGCGTATCACTCGCAGACATCATTTTTTTATTAGAGTTCTTTCTCCGAGTCTCTGCGAGATAAACTGATTTTCTTTATTTCTTTAGTTTTTGGGACAAGGGAGGACTTCGAGGACCTCGAGGAATTCAATACTTAAGGTTCAGTTTTCCTTTTTATGTCCTCTGTGTTGTATAACTCCAAAGTCTTGGTTAACTTATATCCTGGAAAGGCCATCAACGACCGTTTAGGCTCCTTGAGTTTTGTTTCTTTATCCTGTTGTAACGTAGAGAGTAATAAACTATTGTACAAGCTTTTTGAGTTTTCCAAGGCCTATTGCTTATCATTTTCAGCACTATCGAGGTGGCGACAGTGACGTTCGACAGAGAGCCAATCTTTCTAAGAAATAGTTATTGTTTCGATTCAAAGAATAAAATAGTAACGCAACATGAGATGCTGACCACGCGACACCCAAGAGGAAAAAACTGAATTTACCACAAAGTTAGGAGAGCTAAATGTTACACCAAGTTCTAGCTCTATTTCAAGTGCCGATTCGAGCCCAAGTTCAGCTTCAAGTCTCCCAAGAAAAGATTAAGAAATAGTACATAATTATAAATAATAATATAATTATAAATTAAATAAATCTGTAGGGCTGAAAAAAAAAAAGGTCGAGGAACTCGTCGCCGTGGCGCTGCGGCGGATTTGGAACCCCATACATGGAATACCGGGAGTGGTCGAACGCCGAGTTGCGGATTTGATTCCAAGCTCTCGCGCCGGATCTTCGCGCCGTGCACACGACGAAGAAGATCTTCCACTGTAATGTCGTCCTGTTCGGGGAATTGAGTCGGTTTTTGACGACGGCGTCGCCGCCGGTTTTTGGATTTTAATGCTCGGGGAGACGAACGCATGATCACCAACGTAGGGCGTGGGCGAAAAGCGCATCGAAGGGTTCTCAGCGACTCTCGAACTTGGTCCATAGTGTTTACAGTCGTTCAAATTTCGTTTGTGTTGTTTTCGTAACTCGTGTTCGGTTGTGGTAGCAACGGCTACACATTAGCATGAGGTGCGTTTCTGTTTTTCATTTTTTTGAGGTTTTGAATCTCAAGTTTCGTCAGATCATAGGGTGGAAGATTGGGCGAGAGAACGTCACTCGGGGTGGCCACAACACCATGGCACCAGAAAAAAACCAAAAGTTCGGGAAATTGGTTGGAAAGCGAGGCAGACCACGATACGCGCATTTTTTTTTTACCCCGATCCGGTCCGGAAGGCGAGAAAACCACCAGACGGGCGATGATCAGTAGTGAAACGAAGAGACAGATGTCGACGCGGCTCGACGCGTGGTAGAGGTGCTTCGGAGCATGAAGGTAATGCGACGCCTAAAGGGCAGAGACACCACGGTGGCGGGCCTTCCCCCGAGTTGATCTCGTGAGGGAAACGAGAAAGATGTCGATTTGGCAAACGGGGTCGCCGGTTATGGAGGAGCTCGGGAAACGGACGCGCCCCCGCGGACGAAACAACGCTGTCGAGAGCACCCGCCAAGAATCACCCTAGACTTTTTTTTACCGGACTAGACGCAAAAAAAACAATTCACAGATTGGTTTCAGACTCGATTCACAAATCGCAAGATTGTCCTTCGTCGCAGACGTGCCTCAGTCACTGTTAAATCTTCACTCATGTCTACGGCCTTTTGTCGCACCCCACGCTCGCGATTCTGACTAAACCATAAGTACAAACCCACGTCAATCTTCTTGTGCTCACTTTCTTTCATAGTTTTACGCTTCTTGTTTGGAGCAGAAAGAACACTACACCATCGCTCAATTTTTTGCCGATTTTTTCTCCACTCCGACACAATACTCACTCCTACACCGTACTCCGCTGCTATCGCCTTTAACGATGCACCTTTATCAAGTTTTTGAATCGCTTTTAATTTCTCAGTCAACGTAATTAGTTAATTACTTTTCGTTTTCTGTTTGTGGACTGCATTTTGCACAATTACTGTATCGAAGTTCGTCAGCAACTGATCTGACTAAAAGAATTTGAACCTCAACAATACATAAAAAGAAAATAAATGCATTTTAAGAATGTTATTCGAGTTGAGAAATTACATAATTTATTTTATTGCTTTGTGGAAGCAAGAAATCGATATTTCGGATAATCGAACTTTTCCCGTTTCGGATAATCGGAAGTGTGCATCGCTCACGTTCGTTTCGGATATTCAGAAGTTCGTATAATCATGTTTCGGATAATCGAGAGTCAACTGTATTATTAATTGTGTATGGTGTTCGTTAGTTTTGAGGATGTTTTTTGTTATTTGGAGGCGATACCCTCATCCCAGTGTGTTCGAGAAGGGGAGAGTGTGTTAAATGCTAACCATTTATTAACGATTGACGTAAAGGAGAAAAGTGTTGTTTGAAAAGCAGTGGCTTACGAGATAGCCCTCACGAAATCGAAGGTACTTTAAAACTGAAGAACAATAACGTGGCTTCGATTGAAGAATTTACGGGTAGTTACAAGGCGGGGAAATCCACTCGTTGCAAACACATTGCAGCCCTTTTATTCTTCTGTAGGAGGTGGTATTCAAAATCAACTCAACTTATTTTTGGTTGTAAATTTCCCGGATGTCCTTCCACACACTGATACTGTATAATTGAATAACTCATGGTTTGGTATTCCCGTCATGGTGTTCAATTGCTGATTAGTTTTAATTCTGTCTGAAAAATGATCAACTAAATGTCCATTAGAAATTTAAACTCCCTTATCTTCTTTAGTATCAAAATCTTCACTTCCAACTTGGGTTTCTTGAGCTTTCTTGGACTTTACCATTATACATATTACTATGAGTTTGAGACAAAGCACATAGAGCATGTGCTGCTACTTCCTCCAAATCTGCAAGTATTTAAAATCAAATCGTGACAAGAAAAAAAATATCGATGATACCTTCAAGCACTCAAATTGAAAGTTAACAGTACTGTTAAGTACTGAAGTACTGAAGGTATCATCGATATTTTTTTTCAATTATACAGTATCAGTGTGTGGAAGGACATCCGGGAAATTTACAACCAAAAATAAGTCGAGTTGATTTTGAATACCACCTCCTACAGAAGAATAAAAGGGCTGCAATGTGTTTGCAACGAGTGGATTTCCCCGCCTTGTAACTAGCTGTAAATTCTTCAATCGAAGCCACGTTATTGTTCTACAGTTTTAAAGTACCTTCGATTTCGTGAGGGCTATCTCGTAAGCCACTGCTTTTCAAACAAAACTGGTTGCACTTTTCTCCTTTACGTCAATCGTTAATAAATGGTTAGCATTTAACACACTCTCCCCTTCTCGAACACACTGGGATGAGGGTATCGCCTCCAAATAACAAAAAACATCCTCAAAACTAACGAACACCATACACAATTAATAATACAGTTGACTCTCGATTATCCGAAACATGATTATACGAACTTCTGAATATCCGAAACGAATGTGAGCGATGCACACTTCCGATTATCCGAAACGGGAAAACTCCGATTCTCCGAAATATCGATTTCTTGCTTCCACTAAGCAATAAAATAAATTATGTCATTTCTCAACTCAAATAACATTCTTAGAATGCATTTATTTTCTTTTTATGTATTGTTGAGGTTCAAATTCTTTTAGTCAGATCAGTTACTGACGAACTTCGATACAGTAATTGTGCAAAATGCAGTCCACAAACAGAAAACGAAAAGTAATTAACTAATTATGTACGTTGATTGAGAAATTAAAAGCGATTCAAAAACTTGATAAAGGTGCATCGTTAAAGGCCATAGCAGCGGAGTACGGTGTAGGAGTGAGTACTGTGTCGGAGTGGAGAAAAAATCGGCAAAAAATTGAGCAATGGTGTAGTGTTCTTTCTGCTCCAAACAAGAAGCGTAAAACTATGAAAGAAAGTGAGCATAAGAAGATTGACGAGGGTTTGTACTTATGGTTTAGTCAGAACCGCGAGCGTGGGGTGCCCATCTCTGGACCCATTTTGCGACAAAAGGCCTTAGACATGAGTGAAGATTTAACAGTGACTGAGGCACCAGATCGTTTTGTTGCTAGTGAGGGTTGGCTTACACGTTGGAAATCGCGTCATGGCGTGAGACAACTACAGATATGTGAAGAGAAGCTTTCTGCAGACCTATCTGTGGCAGAAGAATACAAAAATAAATTTCAAACGATTTTAGAAGAAAACGGTTACACCCCTGATCAAGTGGATAACTGCGATGAAACGGGACTTTGTTACAAAATAATGCCGTCGAAAACAATAGCAGGGGAAACCGAAAATTCTGCTCCAGGATTAAAGAAAAATAAAGAACGACTGACAATACTTGCTTGCAGCAACTATTCAGGGCGGCACAAATTACGATTAATGTGTATTGGAAAGGCAAAAAGACCACGGACCTTTAAAAATTGGGCAGTTGAAGTCAGACCAGTGTACTATAGGAATAAAAAAAGTGCATGGATGAATAGTTTTCTTTTCAAGGAGTGGTTTTTTAAAGAGTTCGTTCCTTCTGCAAGAAAATTTTTGAAAAAAATTGGTTTACCACAGAAAGCCATTTTAGTGGTAGACAACGCCAAATGTCACCTTAGTGAAGATGAGCTTCAAAGTGGCGACATAAAAATCCATTTTTTACCACCTAATGTCACCGCCATATTGCAACCAATGGATCAAGGTGTGGTGGAAAATTTAAAGAGAAACTACAGAAAGTATTTGCTCCAATATCTTTTGAACGAACAGAACGGCGGTTGCACTCTGCTGGAATCTATTAAAAAAATTAATCTTAAAGAGGTTATATATTGGCTGGCTGACTCTTGGAACCACGTTAAGGACTCAACTATTCAAAAATCTTGGTCTAAGCTCATAGAGCTAAACAGAGTAGCTATCAACGAAAATTTTCAAGAAGATTCTGCAAATGAAGTTAACGATCTTCATGACCAGTGGCGGCTGGTGCAGGGAAGGCACACGGGCATTGTCCCCCCAATTCAAAATGGGAAAAACGGGAGAAACAAATATTATTAATTTTTTGAAAGAAATGTATTATTGTTTTGTTTGGATATTGTATACCGATGTTCCTATGTAGATATTTGCATTCACCTCAAAGTTTAATTGAATGAATTTGAGCCGATGCGCTCACCTTATACATTTAATTCTTGTGGACGGGCAAGGTCAGTGGAAACCCTGTCTGCCTTGCCATTTCTATACGCTTGAAACACAACCACCAACGTGTTATTTAATATGTGTCAACAATGCACATTCGGGCCAGAAGCTGGTCGGCCCGAGCCAATTAGAAAAGATTTAATGAACGAGAACAATTTCGAACTTCCACGACACTTCTTGAATCACCCTCAACCGTCGATTCATATGATTTTGTCCGTTAACCGTTAGTTTTTATTGCAATTGCAAATACAGTTGCAATAATTTCCTGCTTCATGTAAATGTGGATGTTTGCATTTTAATTTAGAGTGCACGTGTGCTGACATAAAGTGACAATCAAATAGACACTTTTAGTAGGTGATTTAGTTATTAGTGTAAGGTGTAGGTTAGGTAAGTAACAACAATGAATTCGGTTGCGTCGATTAAAAATCTTAAATCCGCCGGGGTTGGACTTCGTTTTGAAGATCGTGTAAACATTAAACCGTTGGGGCCCCCTCGTCCGAAATTGCAAATTCAAAAACAGTATTCTGTTAAAGGTAAAACCGTTTCTCGAAATTTTAATTCTAATATGTACAAACACGCAGAATGGTTGTGTGGCTGTGATACGAGTAATTCTCTATTTTGTTTCGTGTGTTTATTAATGGGGTCCAGTGATTTAGACCCAGCATGGGTACACACCGGCGTAACAGATTTAAAACACTTAACTGAAAAAATAAAAAAACACTCTGTCAGTTATAAACATCTCTGTTGTTCGATTGAATTTGCTACTTTGGGTCAAGGTTGATATTCGAAATCAACTCAGTGCAGCTTATCGTCTTCAGGTACAAAAACAGAATGAATAAGTTAAACAAAATAGATATATTTTAGGAAAATTAATAGATTGTATAAAATTCTGTGGGGCTTTTGAATTAGCATTGCGGGGGCATGATGAAAAAACAGACAGTAATAATCCAGATTTTTTAAAGGTTTGATAAATTTAATGTCTGAAATAGATGTAGTTTTAAAATCTCATATCGACAAATCTAAAAATACTGTTTTCTCAGGCTTATCAAAAACGATTCAGAATGAACTTTTAGAGTCAATATTGGCAGTAACGCAGACTTTAATTAAGAAAGAAATTGATGAAAGTGATTATATCGCAATGCAGGCTGAGGAATCAACAGATAATGCAAATATGTCTCAATTAGTATTTATAGTGCGCTATGTCAAGAATGCACGAATTTACGAATGTTTTATGGGTTTTATAAAACCTCCAGGGCACAGTGCAGATGTATCTCGCGTAATTTTGAAAGAATTAGAAAATATCAATATTGACAAAACACCTGACAAATTGATAGCGCAAAGTTATGATGGAGCTGCGGTAATGAGTGGTCAGAATAATGGGGTACTCGTACAAGCCAAAATCAGATCCGTTTACAAAAGAGCCATGTTTACTCACTGTTATGCTCATCAATTGAACTTAATTTTAGAAAGAGCTGCACATCAAAATAAGCAGGTCAAAGTGTTTTTTGCAGGTATTGATGGATTTTTAAGTTTTTTTTCTCACTCGTCTAACCGTACCCAAATTCTTGATTCCAAAAAGACTTTCGCGGGGGCCAAATGTTCGTTGGAATTTTAGTTCTAGAGTGGTTACTACCGTCTTTAAATATAAAGAAGAGTCAACAGAGTGTTTGAATTACATAATCGAAAACGAGGATGACAAAAAAACTGTACGCCAATCGACAGGTTTGATAAATTATCTTAAAGATGCTGATTTTAATTTTTGGTTTCATTTTTTTAACAAGATTTTACCCCATAGTGATATTCTTTACAGTCAGTTACAATAGCGACAGTTAGATAGCATGAAAGTGCAAAAATATATTTCAGATTTTCAAAATGCCATTCAAAAAGTAAGGAGCGAAGTAGATTATGACTATTATCAAAACGATAATGATGATGCTGCGATTCAACCAGCAAAACGACAACGTTATTTAGATAATGATAGACAAATGGCTCGAGAGATTTGTGACGTTATAATAACTAATATACTAGATAGATTTTGTGTTAATGATTATTTGGAAGCTTCTTTGTTATTTGAAACACAGTTATTTCAGGATTATGTTGTAAATTTTCCTGAAAATCATTTCACTTAAACAGTCAAAAGATTTAATTTAGAAACTGCTGCATTAAAGCAAGAACTGTCCACTCTTTATCGTAGAGAAGAATTTCATACTGCTAATGGAGCGCTTCACATATTCCAATTTCTTTGGGATAATAACCTTAGTAATGTATTTCGAGAAACGGTAAAATTGTTAAAAATTATTTGCACTATTCCGATGACAACGGTCGAAAGCGAACGTTGCTTTTCAACGTTGAAAAGAGTAAAGACATTTACACCAAATACACTGGGACAAGATACACTTTCTGCCCTTGCAATGTGCTCCATAGAGAAGGAACTTATTCAAAATACAGAAAATTTCAACGAGCTAGTCACAAACCATTTTGTCTCTCAAAAGAATCGGCGTTTTGATTTTAATTATAAAACACTTAATTAAAAACAGATAATTACCTCATTGCTATTGCATAAAAAAACTTGATCACTAAGAAATAAATCAATTTATTGTGCCTTTTTGATTTTTTTTAATAAAGCTCCCTGATTGTGGATTAGGCCTATTGGGGAAACCACATTTAAAAAAACGAGCCTTACACTCTACATCTTGGGTGGTGAGGAAAAGTGTGTGCCCTCCCTTCTGGTTTGGTCACGAGCCGCCACTGTTCATGACACTTCCACACAAATTACAGAGCTGCAGAACATTGTACCAGAAGACATAGAACAATGGATTAAAAGCGATAGTACAGAAGATGAGCAACTTTCAAATGAAGAAATACATCAACTACTCCAAGAAAGAAGTGGTAACCAACAACCCATTGATGAACTAGACCATGATAGTGCTGACAAAGAAGTTAAAATTTCCCATAGGGATGCTGTAGATGCTTTAACAAAAGCTTTACTGTATGTAGAGCAACAGCCAAATGTAACGACAAGTGACATTCTGCTGATAAAAAGGTGGAAAGATATTGCAACTAACAATTTATGGAAAACTAAAACAAAATAATTAACAATCGATTCGTTTTGTGTTTAAAAACATACATACATATATGTATTTAACATTTACATTACTAATAAACATGATTTCAAATATTTTTTAATATCCTTCCGATTAACCGAAATTTCGATTATCCGAAGTGGGTCCGGTCCCAGGGGGTTCGGATAATCGGGAGTCTACTGTATAAACACAAACAAAATAACGTGTTCATATTGATCAAACTGTCAAACGATTGCAGCGCCACCATCGGTCATTTGTTTCACCTATAGGTAACACAACAGAGACCAAAGACGCAAATCGGGGAAAGCATCTCGGAACCCGAAGTTAACGGAGGGAGCACGCGGAACGACTGCTGGCGGTCGCGGGTCTGTGGGCACCCCCCACATTTAAAATTGTCAATAACCCCTCCCTCCACACTCAGCCGTTTATTTCAACATCTTAAATAATGTAAATTCGTTGTGTATGTAAATTGAATATAAGTAAAGCCCCCAAGGGGCACAGACTTTATGCACAATGTAATAGGAATATGAAAACAATAGTTATTTGTGTATCAAGACCCAAAAAGTGCATCTTTTTGGTCCGAGTATGGGTTTTCTAGTCGAGGCGCAGCCGAAACTTGAAAACAGGCGAGAACAAAAGTCACTTTTTGGCCCCGGTGCACACAACGTTTTTCGTGTTCATTTATGCGAAAATTTTGAAAAACATGAATTAATTGTAAATTTTGAGGTTATCTTTGACAGATGTCAAGTTAGGTATATAAACTGAAAAATTTATATATTTAGTTATAGTGGAACCAGAAATATAGTGTTTTTATGAGGGATGGAGTAGATTAACTTGAGAGGGTCAGTTATGGCAGGGCAATAATCTTCTGGCACTCGTCGCGCGACTTGGCTCTACCTACCTTTGTCTCCGATGGTCCATTTTCAGACGGCTCAAAAACATCTGTCATAGAAGATTTATAACTCTCTTCAAGTTGGTAATAAAAGTGACCCCAAAATTGTAAAAGAAATTATCGACCAGAGTCGATGATTTTAAGTTAGATTTATATCTTGTTTCTTGTATGTGAGCGTTATTTCATTAAAACGTTTTTTTTTTTAGATCCTTGTGTTATTTCTCCTGGGGATCCCTGGTAAGACAGGACCACTGCTAATCTTCAGTAAGGGGTTGTCAGCTCTCGACGATA
Organism: Tenebrio molitor; assembly: GCF_963966145.1. Lineage (NCBI taxonomy): Eukaryota > Metazoa > Arthropoda > Insecta > Coleoptera > Tenebrionidae > Tenebrio > Tenebrio molitor. Next base: position 20,216,318 of record NC_091049.1, read on the forward strand.
GAGTAAAGAAAATCGTTAGAAAGATATTTTAAGAACGTAACAGTACCTACTAATTGGTGGCTGCTAGACAAAACAATGTCCATAAATTGTGTATTCCTCCACACACATCTCACCGTCTTCAGCTCCTCGACGTTACGATTATCAACATAAACCCATGAGGGAAAAGCCAGGTAGGGCCGTTACAATTCGTCAAGTGGGTAGAATTTTTGAGAAAAGTTACTTAAAAGCATCTATACCACAAAATGCCATTAATGGTTTCAAAAAAAACGGGATTTATCCATTAGACCCGAATATATTTCCGGAAGAGGCATTTGCTGGCAGTAAAACAACTGACCAAGATCTAATTGATTGTTTTACAGAAGCTGCAGATGGTGTTGCCACAACAGATTTAGTTGGTGGCGGAAGTCCAACCCCCGATTTATCCACTGCTTCATGTTCAAATGTAAATGCAAATTACCCAATCTCCTAAAAGACCTGCTAGCATTGCTTCAGTTTCATCAAAGATTTTTACTAGAATTCCTGTTAGAATTCCCGACTCGATACCTTCGTGTTCAGGTCTACAAACACCAAGAGGCACTATATCATCAGTTAATTGTTATATCAGTCCTAACAACATCCTGCCACTGCCAAAAGTAAAACTTACACCTACAATTAGAAAGGCTCAGAAAAATCGCGACAAAACTACTGTGCTAACATCCAGTCAAGGTAAAACAAAAACTAAAACTGCAATTCCTGCTTCCAGTAATGAGAAAGAAGAGGACACTTGCACGCCAAAGGACTCGTTTCACTCGCGTTTTAAACTGGCCCACTCATGACATAAAGAGCCCAATTTACACACAAACGTGTGCTAATACGTTAAATAATATACTATAATTGGCCAACTCGCAGCCCAGATCTGAACCCAATAGAAAACATGTGGGGTCTTTAGTAACGTCAGACATTAATATTCCGTAATCGAGAGGAGCTCTTGGCTGCGATTTCGGATGCATAATCATCAACGTTTGGTTACGTAAAAAAAAAAAAACATTATTTCAACGTAACTGTGTTTACTGGGTACTTCAGAAATCTATGTCATTCAATGCACAGACAATTGACCAAAGTTATAGAAGTTACCAGACAACTGACAATATACTGGTTTCTTCACAATTTTTACTTTATTTAAAAAAAAAAATGACAGGGATGTTCGGGAGGACGCTAGCGCGAGTTTCGCGCTCCTGGTAGGATCACCCATGCCGGAAAGGCTCGAGTGGACCGGTGAAAAATAAAGGACGTCAACTATAAAAAAATCGCTGGAGTGGGAAAAACCCACTAAAAAAAAAAAAAAAACTATCGTATACCTTCTGGCTAAGGCCAAGTTTTCAGGACGCGCAAGCGCCTCTAACACGACCTAACGACCACTACTAAGTAGGTAGCCGGGACCGACAGCTTTACATCTCCTCCAAAAGATGGCAGTGATTTGAAAAAACCTGATGATTTAACCGGGAATCTAACCCGGGTATCTAGCCCCTGAGTCATGACCACTAAAATGGAGAAACGGAAGGAAAGGAAGACCTACGATCGTGGAGAAGAAGGGGACGCAGTACAAGGACGTGCTGAGCAGCGTCAAGACCGCGATCAACAGATGACCCCGCGAGGAGCTCGATCCACGCGATGAGGAGCACCAGGGATGGAGGAAGCCTGTTAATTACCCTTGACAGGCGACCATTGAAGGTCTCGAGAAGGCCAGGGAGCAGGTGACCTCGCCGTGAGGAAGGCGAGTTCGGATGCCGTGACCGAAACTCTGCACGCAGGGGTCTGGACGCGACCACCGAAAAGGGTGAAGTGATTGAAGCCCTGAAGAAAAGGTTGGGCGATTTGAAGGATAGGACGTGGAAGGTTAGCGACCTGCGACCAATTCGGAGCGACACACAGGCGGTCACTATCGTCCTCCAGAAGGAGGACGCCGAAGGCATCCTAGTGGAAGGATACTTGAGGATTGGTGCGGTCAGGTGCAGGGTTGAAAAGAGAATAGAAACCAAAAGGTGCCGCAGATGCTGGTCGTTTGATCACAAGACAGTGGGATGCAAGGGTCCGGACAGGAGGAAGGCTTGCTACAAGTGTGGCAAAGCGAGTCACTTGGCAAGGGAAGGCCAAAATAATTTGGAATGTCCTTTGTGTCAAGAGGTCGGTCACCGTGCAGGAGAGGGCAGGTGTACAAAATTCCAGGCGGCTTTGGCAGCCCAACGTAAAAAGGCGAGATCGGACGGGACAGATCAGAACAGGCCAAACCAGGTTCCCTGGGACGGTGCGAGATGGCAGAGGTACTGGCACAGCGGTCACACGAAGGAAGCATGTGGCGGGCTGGACAGGGAAAACCTCTGCTGTCTGTTTTGCAACCTGGAAGGGCATGTATCCGGAGGAGAAAATTGCCCGAAATGGACGATAGACCCGGCGAGCCAACCAGAGAAGGTGGACGAGGAAGGACAGGGAGAAGACACTCGGCCCTGGAGCGCTAGATTGGAAAATGAAAGGGTACTACCAGAGAAAGTGAGGGAAGATGTCGCGGGGCCGCCGAGTATGGGATGACTAGGTCGCCTGGAAAATAAGACAAATAATACAAATAACATCCTCGATCCACGTCCGCCAAAAGTAAGCGGATTAAGGGGCGGAGAATTCCAGATCCTCCGTCTCAGGGGCTGAACAAACAACCAAAGGCCCCGGTGCGAAGAGATGAGGTGCATTCAACTGAATGCAAACTGTAGCTCCACCTCCTCCATACCGTCGTGAATTATCTTAACGACCTTGCGCTTCACTATCTCGCCAGGACGTTGCGCTTCACTACCTCGTGATTGCAACTACCTGGCGAAGTAGTTAAGATAATTCACGACGCGACGGTACGGAGGACTTATAGAGCAAGCTCTGCGAGCTCAGAAAAGAACCGGAGAGCGACGAGCGGGTGCCACATTTCACAAATCTTCAGTCATTAAATGCCAGTGTAACCAAAACAATGAAACACACATAAGAAATTAGTCGTGCGTACTAAAGCCCGAGTTAGCATACGTGCAAAGCAGCGACCAGGCGAGGACAAGTTCACGCGCCAGCACCGCGAAAGACACTTCGAAACATTCCGTCAAACGTGACGAGTCCACGGACAAATCCACGAAAACCTTCAAGTGTTGGAACTGCCAATAGCCCAACCATTCATTCGCCAACTGTAAAGCCAAAAATAAACTGTTTTGTTTCCGATGCGGAGCGCCAGATGTTACGGTGGCGACTTGCAAAACATGCAACCATTCGGGAAACGCCAAGTAGAAACGCGGTTGACTTCCGGCCGAGCTGCGTCTCTGGACCATTCTAAGGCCGACTCTAACGTACCAACAATCACGAGACGGACTGACGACAATTGGAAAGCCTGGCTAAAAGTAGTCAGCGACTTTTGTGGATCTTTTCGGGCGAACTCGGAGTCAATTTTCGTCAACAAGTCGAACGACAACAGACCGTTTGTCAAATTACGTTTGAATAATCCGGAAGTAGAAGGTTTAGTCGATTCAAGTTCGAACTGCACCATCATCGGCAAGGACGGCTCCGACTTAATCAACAATCATGTAAATGGCAAGGTCTTTCCATCACGTTTGAAAGCGATCAGAACCGCTGACGGCAAATCACATCCGGTGTCGAAAGCGATCGAGCTAGAAGCGACTCTAGAAGCGTCGAGACGGCGAATTCGAGTGTACGTCGTACCAGATCTGCCGCACGGTGTCATACTGGGGTGCGATTTTTGCAAACTGTTTGAGCGAGTCGCAAAATAGAAATTGGTTCCGACACGGTCCGCGATAACGGGAATCAGCGCGGATCAACGGGGAACTATCGACGTCCTAAGGAGTGTTTTCGAATCTCCGAGTAAAGGTGGAAAATTGGGAAGAACACACAAGATGACCGTCTGTATCGATACGGGAGACACGAAACCATTCAAACAACGCCCTTATTGGTGGTCACTCTACATGCTCGCTGAAGGAAACAAAGAGATCGACCGTATCTTAGAAAACGACGTAATTTCGCCATCAGATAATCCGTGGTCGTCTCCGATCTTACTGGTCAAGAAATCTTCCGGAGAGCATCGCCTTTGTTTTAAGGGCCGTAGGCTCAATGCCGTATTTTGAGTATGTTGCGGGGAGCTAAGTTCATTTGGTCCATAGAGCTGAAAAACGGATTTTGGCAGGTCAGGTCATTTTGGCAGATACCGTTGGATCCCGACTCGAGACCCAAAACGGCGTTTGCGATTCCTGGCCGAGGTTCATTTCATTTTGCAGTGCGCAAAGCATTCAATCAAAAACCCCAGTCGAAGTGCTCGGCTTGTGGGGTTTTCCTTTGCTTTAATGAAAAGAAAAGCTGTTTTGCGAATTACCACGAAATCACTTACTAATACAAAATTATTGTTTTTATAAATTTGGCTAAATGTCTGTAATGTAATATACCAATAATATAAAAAAAAAATTCGAAATGTGGTACTCCTGAGTACCACCTCCAAGAAAGTCCAGAATATATATTTTTTTAACATATTTTTTCTACTTCAGTGTTACAATGAGCATTTTGTGACACCGAAAACAGTTTCACAAAGATAAATTTTATGGCATCGTTTCTAGTGAGAATCGCCCTCAAATGTCACATGATTTATATTGACACATCACAACTCCGATTTGTTTGAATAGCAACCAATCACAATTTAATTAGGCGGAAATTTTCCCTAGGGAAAATTTCCGATATAATTGACCTAGGGAAAAAAATTTTCGGGCGATTCTCTTCCGAATATACCTCGGGACAGATATATATCGCCAAAAATTTTTTCTTGCAGTCCAACACTCGTGTTTGTCGCTCAAAATTACCCTCGGGCTAGCGCCCTCGTGTAATTTTCTTGCTACAAACACTCGTGTGTGAAGACTGCTCGAAAAAATTTCCCTTGGTATATTATATAAAATTGGATTTTCCTCATCAAGGTCAAATTATTTAATTTTTTGGCAGTGTGATATTTACTTCAATAATATTTTAGTTGTGTATGTCGCCAATACGGGCTAATAAAGTAACTATGTCATGCGTAGACTGTAGAGGTTAGGTCGAGATAGGTATTTTTCAGTTCTTGGCCACATTTAATTAACGCAATTTTCAAATTAGCTCTTAATAAAACCTTCTTTTTTCTTTCCGCCATGGTAAAATTAACCAGGCATAGGATAGGAATAGAATTTTATGAAAAAAATCTGTTACTTTATTCACATGTCAAACTAAGATTCAAAATTAAAGACGTCAAATCGCTTTAACATGATAATGTGGAAATTACTAGGAAAAGAGGTGCAGGTTTGCAACATGACAACAATTTGACAGGGAAAATCCAACGTGAATGAACTTTATGATAATTGAATTTGGGGTTGGTATTGAAAGTAAATTTCAGTGTTAAATGTGATGTCATTTGAACCTGAATTCATGTTTTGGATCAAAATAAATTATTAAGGGGGTAGATTATTTTTGTAACAACAACTGGGAGACCATTTAAAATTTAATTTTCAATGAAATAACATTGCTTCGTCAATACCACCCCAAATGCATTAAAATAAAAGTCACTAGATAATAATTTTATATTTAAAAAATTAAATTAATGAAGCCGAAGTAGAAAAATTAGCTTGTTACACTCGTTGCACAAGACATTTTGTCAAACTCGTTTCTTTAGAACACCCCTCACTGCGTTCGTCGTGTTCTAAACCCTCTCGTTCGACAATAGACTGTCTTGTGCAACTCGTATAACAATATAACGGGTGACTATTAAAATTTTCACTTGGGAGTAGGCTTTGAACCAGTTTTTATTTTTTCTGTTACTTTAGACACACGCAAGAACGAATGACAAATGTCAGTCAGTACAATTGAAAACATTTGTTGAAATGTCAAACTTGTCAGTGTCTAAGGTGCAACGGAAAACAAAGAATGAGCCATAGCCAACACTAAGTGAAAATTTTAATAGTCACCCGTTACTATGCTTACAAGATTCTAAATTGACGATATACTTATACAGGGTTATTCTAAATAATTGTAGTCGAAGTTATTACATTTTTGCCGCTTTCATGTGAACTGTCAGTTCTATCGCTGTCACTGTCATTTTTTAGGTGAAAAGTGCGGTGATGATGTTTTTATTTATTTTTGTTAAATTAACTATTGAATCCAGATATATTGAGTTGTTTTGCACCCAATTTGACTCCCGTGTGTGAACGGTGTGTACTCACTATTCACATCATTTTGATGTTTTTTTATGTGGAGCGGCAACCATAAATTTTACATTCAGTTTTCACGCCTACTTCGACTACAATCATTTAGAATAACCCTGTAGTTCATTTTTTAATGCTGTAGAAAAAGTCAGGCAGCCAAATATACACTTTCAATACTTCACTAGATTCCTATTTCATTTTTGTAAATTACTTCAATCCATGATGCCATATGCCACAATAAATGCGTTAATGTCAATTCGTGTCACTGTCAATTATGTATTAATTTAAAGGCTAGTTTGGTCAAGGGTTTTTATACTTGATTATCGATGGGCTACACAGAACAAATTATGTTTAACGAAAAATTAAGTCGCCCTTATCCGCATTCGAAAAAACATGATTTTGAACATTTACAAACATGTCTATGATGATGATGATCATGCGGAACTTAAGGTTGGGGATACGGTTAAATTAAAGAAAAGCAGATGTGGGAATTGGATGTGCGTATTGAAGTGACCGTGGAACCACTGATTATACACCTTGGAGAGTCTGATGAGGATTCGGATTAACCAGAAGATTTCGAAGATGAGAGTTGATTTTTTAAATCGATAATATGTCTGAGTTATCGTTAATTATTGTTTCTATTTACTAACTTCCTGCTTTTTATTCATTCAGATTAAACACATTATTAAACACGTTTTCTGATTTTAATTAAATTTTTTTATCGAATGTCAAAACGTTGTCAGAATGACGGAGATTTTGACAACCAGAATTTTTAGCGGCATCGTGGATCAATTATAAATGAATTTAAGGTATCTAGGCAGCATTGATAACTGTATATTGGGTTGCCTGACTTTTTCTACAGCATTAGCCGAAACAGTAAAAAAAAACTTTTTTTTCTTTTGAAGAAATAGGTCCGGTTTTTGAAGAGACTCAAAGACTGCTGTACTTTAAAGTACCGCTGGGAGACAAAGGGTTAATTATAGAAATAACGAAACTATTACGGATGATAACAGCAATAATAATGTGCCAAGTCTCAACGTCCATGCCCACGATTCAGCAAGTGTGACAATTAATGTATACAATTGTTCAGCTCACAAAAATAATTAAAAGTTGTTGCTCTCAACACAAGTAATAAAATGATACAACTTCACAACCATTTTCTTATAAAAACAAATCAAATTCAAGGTAACGGATGCAACTACATCTGCAACAGATGTTACACAGGACAATTTGTGATTGCAGAACTACAATTTTATCATAGTTTCGAAAACCAAAAAGTACTGGAACTTTTTTGGTGGAAATGACAATAATAATACACTGAAATATTAATAAAAATTTTATTCACACAGCAGTCATGTAAACACGAATCGTAATTCGTAAAACCTATCGAAGTAAAAACGTCTATGCAACAAAGTTTTTCAATTAAGTATGATTAAGTATGCATAAGATTTCTTGAATTGAAGCACTTCTTAAAATGCCAGCAAGAAAATAGATTAAAGAATGAGCAATGGTTAATAACAAATGATAAAAAAGAAGCAGTTTGTAAAGTTTGCAATAAGGTTATAACAGGTGGTATAACACACATCAAACGACATGCAGATTCTGAGTACCATAAACGAAAAGTGGATTGTGCTAAAAAAACTACAAAAATGAGTATGTATGTATCTACACAAAATACGCAGGAAAAACTAAAACTTGCGGTAAAAAAATAAGGTCCAGTCATTTTGTGCCGCGCAACTTCTAGACTCGGGGGTATCTCAAAAAACGTATCGTCAGCGGAAGACGAAAGTTTCGAGGACTCGGTCGGCGACCGCCGAGCGGGCGGCTGTGCCGCACGTCGCGAAAGGCGAATTTTTGGGTGAGGTGATCGGAATCCGCGGTCATCCAAGAAACCGGATTTCCGATCCCACTAGTGTTACCGTTTAGCGCTGCCGAATTTCGAGGGCCGCCGAGGCGCCAAGAAATTTCCATTTCGTGGTCGAGTGATCCCTCGCACCTAGAGAGGTAATTACCTCCCTTTAGCGATTTCACGTCACTAATACCGTTCATTAGGGGTGGTTCGATCCAGTTTAAGTACCGTACCGTGAGGGAGTACCGAAAAGTTCTTCCTCAAGATTTATCGTCAAGTCGCCCCTTTCAAAAATTAGTTTTATATTCTAATTTATTATTTATTTTAATCATAGTCTCGAGCAGGTCTCGCTATTTATTTTTTTAATGAAAGAAAACACTTACTAAAATATTTTTTTTCATAACTTTTTCGCCAGTTTAGGAAATTCAATTGTAATCTATCCGATAGTTTAAAAAATTGGGATGGAGCCGAGTCGAAGACCCGGCCTAGTAACTTATATCAATTTAAACCAATCTGAATTGACCCGAGATACCTACCTTGTCCGTGTTAACCCACAAAAGTCGTCTTGTAATTCTCGCAAATAGTAAATATCATTTCCAACATAAAAACACATGCCCTTTCAACTGGTAATGTCAAATTTCCATGTCAACTCATTATTTTTTCGAGCAACCCCCACCCTCTTCCACCCCTCGTAGTCGGATTGACACCAAACTCTGAGATTGGGTAGTCACTATTACAGAGTTATTTCCAATGGCAAGATCCGAGATTATTTTGTTAAAAGTTTCAGCAGTTATCGCCGTCGATCTATGAAGACGTAAATAACTTTATAAGTCCGCCATATTGTTAAAATCCGCAAATGGTAAACATCGTTTCCGACATAAAAACACATGCCCTTTCAAACGGTAAAGTCAAATTTCCATGTTCCCTTATTATTTTTTCGACCTACCCCCACCCTCTTCCACACCATGGTCCGATTGACACCAAAAGCTTTTCAACTCGAGAAACCAGGGGTAAGTTTGTGTTGGTCAAATTTGAAAGCAATCGGTCAAAGCGTTTTTGAGTAATCGTGGGAGAACGAAAAGTGGGACAGACAGACGCACATCATTCTAAAAACTTCATAAACGTGTTCGGGGGACCTCAAAATGTAAATATCTGATGAAATTAGCAATTCGAAATTTTGGACCGATCACAATAACTTACCCACCTTTGGTCGGGTAAGTTAAAAAGTAAAAAGTGGTGGTACACTAAGGGACTGATTTCAAGTTGACTTGCGACGGTCGCACTTGTTGTCATGGTAACGTCGCAAGAGAGAAAGATGACGCATATTGGTAATTAATGTGTAGGACAAAGATAGCTACACATTTGCGCTGCACCACCTATTTGCGACTATGACTTGAAAGTGCACCCTAAGGCAACTTTACCCTTTATTTGATCCAGTAATTTGCAATTTTGCCAAATCAGGAAAAAATTAATTATACAGGATTATTCACTTATCTTGTACATACTTCTGATCAAGATAAGCAACACATAATAACTTAATCCAGTCCACCAGAATTTTGAAAAATAAAAATGAAAAATATTGTACTAGACCACTGTTTCACTTGATAAGTTGTCAAGTCTTCCAAAAAAACACGCAGATTGAATTATTAAATAGCGTTTTTTTGTGCAATTTAAAAATGTACATACATGTACACAAGCAAAGAAAAAACCGATATGATACTAATTTACGGCGAATGTCGTCGAAAAGATGCACTGGATTATTTCTTGTGGGGTACAGTAAAGGAGAAAGTGTATTCAACACCCCTAGTGGACATTGATGACCTGAAAAATAGAATACCTAACAGATGCATGCAGATTCATAACCCTAGAAGTACCTACTATCCCGAGTGCGAACATGTTTCTTTCGAAGAATTGCTGCATGTGAAGACAACGAAGGCAGACATTTTGAACATTTAATTTAAAATTTAAGTTAGTAGGCATGAAACTATGTAGTTCAAGTGAATCGTCAATTCTAAATTTCCACCACCTGCTGAATTATGTTGGCAAAATAAAAATATTTCTAAATTAGCGATTGTTATAACCAAAGTTGGCAATATAATTATTTTATAAACATGATTCGAAAACAACGTAATTTACTTGAGGCTAAAATGAAAAATGCTCTAGTAAAATGTTTCCAAGAGATAAAAAGTTTGGCACCGTGCTTTTCCTTTATTGTAAAATATTTAGTTGTATAGTTTTCCCATTTATAATTTGGTTTTACTACCAGCCCTGTTGTAAGGGTGTTAAATACCCCGACAATAGGCAACTACCGCCATAAATCCTAGGACTGTAAAAGAAGGTCCGTTGTCTGACCAGGTTACAATATCTTCACTATCGCCAAAACCACAACCCCAGCCCCTAATAATTACAATTGCACTGCCATAAAACCAAATTATAAATGGGAAAACTATATAAAAACGAAAATTGACAGAGAATGATAACCTCACAAATACAACTTGACACATTTCTCACCAAACAGTGTTGCCGGTTGTATTTCTAACGTAAAATGCAGTTTTCGTGGAAATTTAGAATTGAGACAGACTATAACCAACAGTGATTCATACTCGTTTGTTAATTATAAAATTAATGAAAGTATTTTCTGGAATGTGTATTGTTGGTTGCGTTCTTAGTGGTCAGGCTAGACAAGATGAATAACTAATCCTGTATATGACCACATATGAAGTCAAATATCAGAAAGATTATAAGAGTTTTGGAAGACAATTACTTTGTACTTGGCTCTGGCAGGCAAACCTATGCGACCTGCTTTTGATCATATTTAAAACTTCCACCTTTTGTTTGATAAACCTTTCCCATCCTTGAAAATCAAATTGAAGTATGTTATGCTATACAAATACAGGGTACAGACATCTCAAACAATTCACCTATTGTCAATGTGCTCCAATATTTACTGTAACAATGACCTGCGATAAATAAGATTCATACCTATTTACTGAACATATTTATTACATTCCGAGAAAGCGACAACCAAACACTTAGAAACTTACCGTTCAGTGATGCGTTGCTAATTGTTTGAGATGTTCTCTGGTGACTCCGGAAGTTGATGTCTCATTCTGTTGGTACCAAAACACTAAATCCTGAATGATAAGTACCCATCTCTCTAAAACCACACACAACGGTCCATTCGCGGCACAGTTCATTCTGTAAAATACAACAGAATAAATAATAAACACATTCCGCAGAAATTACGATTTTGCAAAAAGTTAACATAACCTAAACATGGCGCTATTCGCTTTACATTTCCATTGAGTAAATTTTAACCGTACGCCAACAAACTAGTGCATGTGAGCGACTATATGGCTCTTATAATGAAAAACGTAATCAATAATGAACATGACAAACAATATATGAAAAGAAAAACTTACAATTTCATTTGGGTTGCAGCTGTTCGAAAACAAAAAACACCGAACACGTGCAGAACACAGGCGAGGACGAAGCGCGAGAGCCGATCACTCATAGATAAAATAACGACAAATAGAATGCACAATGCAAACTGACAAACTCCCTTGATTTTTTTGCCTAACAAATGTGGCGTCATCTGTTGAGTTATGGACGGTGCTATCGAGTGATCAAATTAATTTAATCTTCGGGTGACCCACAGACCATCAACAGAATTAAGACTTTCAAAACCCGTATAAAACATGGGAGACACTGACAACACTAGCGCTGCTCTAGCGTTAGTTAGGCCAAACTAAATTACCGAATTTACTCGTTAATCCGATCGGGAATTTCCGTTTAAAAAGGAATGTTGATTTGAATATTAATTAATAATGTCATCAGTAATTTTGAATTTTCTAATTTCTGTCAAGGTTTAGTCAATGAATTTTATAAATTGTTCTACAAAATAAATTACTCCAAACCAGTATCTTCAGATAATTTTTCGTTATCTTTTTATTTGGTAAGTTATCTTTTTCTTTTTGAAAAGGTACGAAATATGGTTTTTCAGATCGAAATTTTTATTTTATTTATTTGGATGTGGGAAAAATTAAACATAAATGCTTTGTAAACAACAAAATCGGCGATAAAAAATAAACATTTTAAATTTCAAAAATTAGAAGAACAAAGGAAACGATGGATAGAAGCTTTAGGTAAATGTTGCACCACCCTTCAAAACAGATAATGCCTTTATTTGCGAGAAACATTTTAGCAACAATTTCTTTACTCAAAAAACAAAACTCCATAAATACGCCCTGCCGTCGATTTTTCTTCGTGAAGAGAAACAAACTTCAATAAACAATGTTAGACCAGCTGAACAAATTGAAAATTCTACGATTACTGAAAATCCCACTGTAGAGAATCTAATCCTTCCTGTTATGCCCAAGGCCCAAAATAGACACCCAACAAAATCTTCTAGTGTGTGGCAAGTACTTGAATGCAAGAAAGTTAGTAGTCTTACTTCAAAAGGTAGAAACATTTATTATATGGACCGATATCAGCGAAAAACAATTTCAAAATTAAAAAATCTTTTGCACGATTCTTAAATTATCTCCAGAAATTTTAAAAGTTAACGCAAAATCAAACTATTGAACTAATGCTACCCCTCAATTCAGTTTCACTCGCCTTTTAAACTAGCCCACTCATGCCCAAAAAATCCCAATTTACACACAAACTCGTTAAATGAACTACTAATTTGTTGTGTGTGTTAGAATTTGTATTAAAATGTTTAATTCTTAATTAGTCGTTTTTATTTTTTTTTAAATAAGTATCAATTTAAATCAAATTGAAAAAAAAATAGGCAACTAGGTATACAGAAACTAGTCAGATATGCAACTTGTTATACATTAGTTTGGCCTAACGCTAGGGCAGCGCCACTTGAGCGCGTCTCCGAAAATGTAATCCCACTTGACAGTCTTACTATAGTTTAATTGTCTGTGGGGTGACCCACGATATACATAAGACTGGTACGCGCACTTCCCTATACTTCTCTAATAAATTAGCCAATAAGCGTGTCAAAAAAGCACCCCAGGTGTGCGCTTCAAAACTTACTACTAGATGGCGTTGTATGCACGAGGGACTGTCATTTATGAGTTTTGAATAAGGAAATATCCATATTTACAAGTTTTATATTGCCACAAAGCACATAATAATATTTGAAACTTTGAAATTTAACGTACAAAGTTCAACAGTGACAGTCCCCCATAGACAACACAGTAAACCTATAGAACGCAAACTCCCATAGTTTTTTGTGCCCCGACGCCATCTACTGGCTTGTGGTAGGTGCAAAATAAGACACAGCCAGCTGGATATCCTGGCTTTTTTATTTATTTAAAGTAAATTATTTATGAAACTAAAAGACTACATTTATTTTGAAGTTTTTATTTTTAATCTTTTTCGATACATTGAATACATGAAGTTTTATACGTTTTCGGCTCATTACAGTCCGAATTTTGGATCGACATTTGGCTTTTTAAGATGTTGAATATGCTGAGCTTTTCTTATTTTCTTTTTGAAACTTTCATATCATAAGAATTTATATCTTCAACTTCATTACTATACATAAAACAGGAGGTACACAATTATAGTGTCTTCAGTATAAACGTCGTAGATCAGTAGATCGGATGAAAATTCTATAAAAAGTAGTTTTCAGTTAAAATATAATTATCAATATTTTTTTACAATTACTGGAAGTAAATCTGGACTGGAAAAGGAGGGAAGTTGTATCGAGCGTACGGCCACATTCGTTCGTGCTGAAGTCTTTGCTGGTAAAATGAAGTCCACACACAGTGTAGCTGTTATACCAACACTTTCATAGGCTCCAAAAATGATAACTGCTTGTTACCAGTCTTTTTAATACATTCCATAAAACGCCCAGGATATTTAATTGGATTTGGAAATCTATGGCGAGTTCTACATGGTTTATAATACCTTTGCACGGTGCAAAGTCTCACAATAGTAAACTTATTACTTATGACCCTTATGACTTGATATGTCAAAATATAATTTTTTTAAATTTTGGCATAAGTTTCCGCGATTTTTATTTTTATAAAACCGCAGCGTCCCCTGGCGGCTTGTGGTGGGTGCGTTTCCAAAAAAACAGGGAAAATGCATAGGAGTTTGCGTTCTATAGGTTTACTGTGTTGTCTATGCAGTCCCCGAAACAGACACTGCCATCTAGCGAATTTTTATGAACTATTTTTCGGGCTCCAGCGGGCCCTAAATTTGGCTCTCAAAATGGCGGTGAGTGGGTATACCAGTCTTCTTTCTATCATGGGGTGACCAGACGTAAAACCTCCGGCCGGCTTCTTTTTACGTCCGGCTTTTTCACTCTTGATCTTGAAAGCAAAATTTTTGTCCCTCAATCAAACTCAAAACTTAAGTCTTTACTGGACTCAACAAAGTGATCATCAAAATTACTTTCCACGACGTTCACGTTCGCCGTTCGTATTTAATCGTCAAAATTCTCAATTAGGTATTTAATCTTGGTATTCCTATGGCCAGCGGGAAAAACAATACTATCGGTTGTTTTTTTTTTTAATTTCACCTCAAAGTAGGCGTGAACGCACTATACGGATTACGGATCAGCTGTTTAAATCATGCGTTTTTGCACGAGTGGTGCATTCACAGTCAACTCTTCGACGCCTACTTTGAGGTGAAAATTTAAAAAAAAGCTTTAATACAGCGTGATCAACAATGACTGAGTCTGTTGGCAATGAAACAATTGAAAAATATTGGTGTTTTTCTGTTTCGTAATTGGCACTGACCGGATGTTTTAAATTGACACGACATTTAAAAAAAATAGGTTATGGCGGGTATGTTTATACTATTACAAAAATGACCCTTTGATGGTAAACGTCAAATTCTCCTGTCAACTCTGTCAAAGCTGACAACCGGAAATGCGTTTAGATTACAGTGGTACCAAAATCATTCAAATTTTCATTGCTACCAACAGACTCAGTCATTCTTGATCACGTTGTATATACTTTTTTTTTATTCACTAATTGTCATCCTTTTTTAATAAAAATCATCCTTTTTTGCCTTGTTTGTCCTCTTTTGTCATGTTGACTTCTGGTCACCTATGTAATCCAGTCAGGATCGAGTCATCCAGGGATTTGAAAGCGTATAAGCAAGAAAGCAAGGCGGTCTCTATTTTAAAATAAAGACCGCCTTGGTAATATAAGCAAATAAGCCGTTCACGATAAGGCAACTAGATCAACATACTACGCCATTCCATTCCTCGCGAGAGTGGATTGTAAGATAAAGATATCAAATGCAAATTTCACAAGTGAAATAAGGAAGACAATAGTTTTGGGGATTTTTTTAATGAAATAATGGCATTACTACAATGTCAAAAATATGTTAGGTTATGTCGCCCATTATTAATCAAAATTTTTTGAACTGAAATGTTTTACTGGTTGCAGATATTTTTTTAATTAAAATTTACAAAAACACCAATAATACGTAAAACCCAAACAAGTTACCAAAATTTTTAATTTTTTAAAAATACAATATCCATTCAATTATTTCGTCAAACTACATATTTAAAGGTTTAGCCTTTGAAACCTTAGGCCCTTGGTGCAAAGAAACAATCGATTTCATTAATGTCATCGGAGACCGGCTTATCGCGGAATCAGGGGATTCAAAATCTAAGTAATTCCTTTTTGAGAGGATTTCCTTGCCATTCAACGTGGAAACGCTGCAAGCATTCGGGGCACTTTTCCAGATTCCGCATTATTATCGGAAATTTTTGCATTGTAAATTAAAAATGTTATGTAATTATGTTTATTCAATATCAAAATATATTTTGAACTGCTCTTCTCATTCCCATACTTTTACTGTCACATTTTGTGGATCTTTGTTTTAAATTTGATAAAGTATTATTTTCCTTTCTTAACATAAAATATATTCCTGATTTAAAATAATATTTGCAAGTCCGTAGGCAAGATTTATGGCAAGTTGGAAAACTGAATGCATTTGATTTAAAAAATAATGCTATTACGAACTTTAGTTTTGTTTCTCCTTGTATCAGTTTGGAAGCATACTTTCTTATATGCATTTCTGCTTTTCCTAAAAATTCCATAACTTCATTGAAAAGTAAAAATAAAAGTATACAGTTTAAATTTGAAGATAATGTTACTATATACATAAAAGTGCGATTAAGTATCCAGAATTATTACAACTGAATAATTTCAGTACTATTGTGTCAAAAATAAATTACTCCCTATGATTTAGGGATATTCATTACTAGGTTGTCATAAATTTGGTTAGGTTGGAGGCGATGTGGTTTCTGGTGACAAACAAAAGATATCGTACTATTGGGGACAAAATACTATGGTCGTCATTTTTCTGTCACTTCAAAACAAATTAATGTAAACCAAGCATTAACATCAAGTCAATAGTGATGACAATTTCAAATTATTGACTTTTTACTTGTCAAAAATATGGCACCATCCACCATTCAAAAATTTAGAATCATCTCCCTTGATTCTGGGGGATTGTCCATGGGCCAAATTGCCTTGTGGAAACCGTTTCAATTTTTCCTACATGGAATATCTCCTTCAGTTGTCCATTTTTCGGTATTTAACATTTTGCAATGATGAGTTTGATAATGACAGTGGTTGACAGTAGTAAAAAATAAGGTTAACCGTCCTAATGCTTGCTTTACAACTTTATGTCAGTCAACTGACGACCAAAGTATTTTGTCCCCAATCGTAACCGTAAGGCAGCGAATTCCTTGCAACAGTTGCATATGGCTCTATTTCTCGCTAAGTGATGGATGTTTTTTCGTTTCACAATCAATTTTGGTTTCTAGCGGCATATTTAATTGGACTTAATCTCTCAATTCATAGTAACCAACATTCAACATTCAAAATTACTTTTAAAAATTCTAGTTACACACAACATGAAAAACGTTATTTCCCTAAAAGTTCGAATTCTAGGGAGTAATTTATTTTTGACACGAGAGTAGGTAAGTAATTTTCCTATAGTCGACTCAAATTGCAAAAAACCACTTGTCACTTGCAACAGCATTTTTTCAATATTTTTGAACCAAACAAAGGCACAAAGGAACCTGAAAATCATAGTTTGGATTGAATATTTTCCAGATAAACTCCATCCATTTTCAATATACACAACTAAATCTAGTGATTTTAGTAACTTTTGTGGTGTAATAGCATACAACTTTTTTCTACTGTAAACGCAGTGTCACAGATAATAATTCAGGTTATGTGTATTTTGAAGAGGTTATAATGTACGATTATTGTCATTTTTGACAAATCTCTAATCGAGTCCCGCAATCAAGCAAAGTAAACTACACTGACCGGCACAAAAAACGACTCACTTCGCGACTCACTTTGAATTTTAAGTAATTCATTGTCTTAGAATTTTTTTTTGGTATCATGTTGTATTGGTAGGTGCTATTTAAGTTATTCTTTGCCAAAGAATATCCGACAAACAAAACATTAAACACAGGAAATAAGATTTTAATGAAAAATGATAAAAGTTATGTATTAAAAAAAAAAAAATTATGTTATAAAAAATTGTCAAAATTTGAACAGTATTTTGAATTAGTATCTCGTATTGTCAAATTAAAAATGTTAACACGTAAAACAACCGACAAAAACACAACATGGAAGTAGCGCAAACTTTTCAATAATTTATTTCAACAAAGCAATTCAGTTGCCATGGTGACCATAGCACTCCCGATCTTTGAAAATATCCCAATTTAACTATTATAAAAAAAAATAAGCACAAATATAATTTCAAGATTATTTATTAAAGAAATCATAATGAGTCGCTTTTTGTGCCGGTGAGTGTAGTTTTGAATATTTTACTTAAAATATGGTATCTACAGGTTAATATTAAACACCGGCATCGAAACCAGCAAGTAGGTGTACCTTAATAAACATTAGAGATGAGCGATATTTCACTACCGGTGATTTAATCACCGTGATTCGGAAATCACGAGTAACCACCGTGATTGAATACTCGAAATAACCGTGACTAGTGATTTCACTGTTTTCTTAAAATCGCTGGTTATTATACAGTTACTTGTTTGTCGTGACCGGACAGACAACAAAATACAAAATGTAAATTTAGCATTTTCCTATTTTTCGCGGTTCTTGCGGGTCCCCGACATAAAATCACCCTCATTTAAAAGGTGTCTTTTTCACCACTTTTATTGTTTTTTTTTTTAACAAAAGAGAGCCCGATTTAATTTTCCCTTAGGCCCAGATTTAGCTTCCGACACCTCTGATCATGTTGCAGTGGGGGTGTTTTCAAACTAACTGCAAGTTTAAAAAAAAACCGTCGATTGGTTAAAATACATTGAAGTAGGGAGAGGGCGGTTGTCTAGTCATAAGAGGAGAAATGTTTTATTACGATAAAAAATTAAACAAAAAGTCGCCGACTTGGATGTTCCTGCATTCAGACTAAATAATTCGAACCTGTTCTTCTTTGATGTACTTTACTTCCGAACAACAGTTCAATGGAAATTCTTAGAAACCATTCGCAACATTGCAAAATAAATAAATATACTTTATTGTCAGCGAAACAGCCTGTTTTTTTTTCGTGACTTTATGATACCCAAATTTCCCACTCTAACATTCACCTCCTACATTATTTTTTATTTGTACCCTTTCTTAAAACCCTTTTTAACAAATTTAACTTATTATATTATTCATTACTTTGTCTTTTCGACTCATCTTGAGTACATCGGTTTGACAGTTAGAGTTTTTCAAGTTTCGTTCAGTGTTTAATTTTTTTTGTGAAAAGTGAAAATGTCAGCAATAAGGAAAAGAAAATCCAGCGAAATGTGGCAGTTATTCGAGCCAATAGATGATATTTATGCAAAATGCAATATTTGCAAGGCAAAAATATCATATAAGACAACGATTTC
This sequence comes from Tenebrio molitor, assembly GCF_963966145.1. Lineage (NCBI taxonomy): Eukaryota > Metazoa > Arthropoda > Insecta > Coleoptera > Tenebrionidae > Tenebrio > Tenebrio molitor. Next base: position 20,235,285 of record NC_091049.1, read on the forward strand.
AAATTTAAAAAAACATATGAAGAGCAAGCATCCAACAGTGGTTTTACCAGAAAGTATAACTAAAAAGGTAAATTTCATTTTGTTTAGGTAGTAATAGGCAGTAATATACTTTTAATTGATAGGATCAAAATGAAAGAGCTCACCAGGTTTTGAATATGGATGTAGATGACCCAACCTCAACCCCTTCAACTTCAACATTTACTAGGAGACTAGAAAGAGTGTCAGATGCAGTACCGGGGACATCAGCCACGCAAGAAAATGTTACAACGCTTCGATCTGCAACCACAAGTATTTTTCGCCAGAAAACTATGACTACCATGTTTGGAAAAATTTCAAAAAAATCGAAAGAAGATATCGACAAAAAACTATTATTGCTTTTTATTACGGATTTCCAACCATTCAGCGTGGTGGAAGATGCCGGATTCAAACAGTTTGTTTCTGCCCTCAATCCGTCATACCAACTCCCAAATAGACATACTCTCTCCAGGACTACGATTCCGGCTTTATATGAAGAAACTGTCTTAAAAGTCAAAGATTGTATATCGCAGGGAATGAAATTTTGTATTACAACAGATTGTTGGACCTCGCGTAATACAGTCAATTATATGGCTGTAACGGCACATTTCGTCAGTTCTGAATTTCAATTGTGTTCCCTGTTACTAGAATGCTGCGCAACAGATTTTTCGCACACTTCCGAGAATTTGGCCACAGAACTGAGAAGAGTAGTTGAAAGTTGGGGAATTGAGAACAAAATATTACTTGCAGTATCGGACAATGCGGCAAATATCAAAAATGCCATTTCTACAAAATTGAGTTGGAATCATTTTGGATGTTTTGCCCACACTCTGAACTTAATAGTAAAAGATGCATTAAAGAATAAAGAGATGTCTGCAATCATCGAAAAAGTGAAGCAGATAGTGGCTCATTTCCGAAAAAGTTGTGTTTCTAATGAAAAACTAATGGTCTATCAAAGAAACGCGGGAAATGAGCCACTCAAATTATTGCAGGACGTAGCAACAAGGTGGAATTCCACATTTTATATGTTGCAAAGATTCCTGCAACTTCAAGAAGCTGTGAGAAGTACAATAGCAGTTATTGAAAAAGATTTGCCCGTAATAACGTCCCAAGAGTGGAAAATTTTGGCTGAATTATGCTCCATTTTGAAACCGTTTGAAAATGCAACTGTGACAATTAGCGCGGAGTCATATTGTACCGCATCGTTGGTTATCCCAATTAGAAATGGATTGGTTAATGTGTACAGTAATTTATTAAAAAACAGCTATTCAATGCCTATCCGCCAAATTCTTCCGGTACTGCTTAATGGACTTAAGGAACGACTGGGAAATATCGAAAGAAGTAATACACTAATAGTTTCGACGTTTTTAGATGCCAGATTTAAAAATTTAGCATTCTCCGACGTTACTGCCGCTGAAAATACAAAGAAAATTGTAACGGAGGCAGTTTCAGAAATTTACAATTACGAGGCAAATCAACAACCAACCGAAATTCCGGACGAAATTGAAGATAACACCCCGACGGAATTATCCATATGGAGTTCTTTTGAGACGTTTGTGTCTGCTCACAAACCCAGGGGAACTTCAATGTCGCGGGCAATTATAGAAGTTCAGAGGTACTTGGAGGACGATCTAATTCCACGGAACAGTGATCCCTTACAGTGGTGGCGAAACAACAAATTTAAATACCCGAAACTTTCGCTTGTCGCCCAAGAAAGACTTTGTGCTTTAGCCTCCTCGGTTCCGTGCGAAAGACTATTTTCCAAAGCGGGACAGGTACTGAATGAACGTCGAACGAGGTTGAATGAAGCAAAAACAAAAATGTTATTATTTTTGAATGTTAATTATAAATATTGTAATAATTGAATTTTATAAATGTTTTTTATATATAAATAAAGTTACCGTTACAAATCATCAGCGATTTTTTTAATTATCAATAATAGGAATAGGTACTTAGGTAGCTTGCCTAATGTACGGTACACCAAACTACCAAAGTGACTCATAATAGTCTTAACGAATATCGATATGCTAAAGCGCAGTAACTGCATCAAATATGTGTATTAAGTGATCTAGGGATAACGATTTCCTGTAAATATTAGTCGTGAAGCGTGATCACGGTAACTGTTTGAAATCACGGTGACTGAGAAATCACGGTCACCAGGAACGACGTTCTTGAAAAATCACCGGATCGCTCATCTCTAATAAACATAAACAGATTTTAACGAAAAGATTTCGGAGCAGGACACAAAGTGGAAGCATGATACATTCAAAATGAATAGTGCTCAGGACTCAGGACTAAACCCTCTCAAGTCAAGCCTGAAGCCCGGCGGTCTTGTAATTAAAAAAAGCGCACAACGGCGCAAATATTTCTTCACTATTCCATCGTGCGTCGTTTCCATTCGGTGCCTGTGCCCCCGATCCAGAAATTACTCCGTATTTTTCCTTCAGATGTATGCAGGAGATTGAAGCTAACATTTTAAATAGATCAACTTAAATTAAAAGTGGATTTATCAACTTACGGCAAAAATTTCCCCAACCATTCGGTAAACTGGCATCCTCCCCAAATTTGGACCATTTACTTCCCAAATGTTTTTAAAACACCGGTGAACACTTTGTTTTATCTCTAAAGTGAAGCATTTTCTCTTTATAACACTGCCTGTGGCCTCCATGATATTGCTACTTAATCGTATTTTTTTCAATAATTATAATCTGCCAGTGTCAAATTTTTTGACAAATTCAAAACGCCCGCTTTGAATGTTCAATATTAGAAAAAATAAAACACTTTCTCATTGCAATACAAAAAAAGAAAATTCCCTAACAGTAATGTATATTGAAAATGGATGGAGTTTAAGTACAGTTTTAAAGTAATTTCAAACGACTAATGCCATAAAATTGCTGTTGCAAATCCAAATTGGTCTTTTGCAACTTGAGTCAACTTTACTTATATTATGTAAAGGCTACACTGTAAAATTCTGTACTTTTTTAAACACTTATTTAGATAAAAGAATCATACCTTTTGACATTTTCAATCTTATAAGTTCTGTCAAAGTTCTCAATTCAGAAATTATTGAATCGGAAGAAGTGGTTTTCATAGCTTTCAAGCATGTTGCACATTTAATGTTTTTCAGTTTAATGAATGTATTGATTAACAGGTCGGCCCGAAACATAATATCTACATACAATAAGCTTTGTTGTTCATCCATTTCCAGTTCATCTACATCATCTAAATCAATTTCATTCTCTAAAGATTCATAAGTTTCGTTTTCTATGTATGAAACATTTGAATTTTGGAAAAAATCCACTAAATATTCAGCATCATCTATTTGATAATTTCCTCTTTTATTTGTCTTAAAAAACTGTGCAATACAAATCAATCGTAAAGCCATTTTTAGATAGGTATTTAAGACTTGGCACAGGATTAATACTTACATCTCACCATTGAAAATAAATTCTCTTTGGGATTTTGTGTAAATCTGCCCAAACAAATATAGTAAAATCCTTTGTGTCTTATATAGTATTCGGACAGTTACACAGCATAGGTTGAAGCTAATATTACTCCAGTTTGTACAGGTTTCCATGCATTTTTCGGTCCAACTTTCAAGACATAAAATAATTCTATTATTTCCTGAAGAAGCTTTTGATTTTTTTCGAAATTGCTGCATTCCTTAGTTATGGCAGTCGTTCTTGATCTACTTGTCACAACCTTAAACCGTTCGTGCACTTTCTCAAAAAACCAAGCTGTGACAAGTGCTTCTTTTGGAAGTTTATTCTGCATAATACAATACTTAAGAGATGCAGCCGTGTCATGGTTGATGAGACGAAGTGCAAGTCCTACACTCATCTTTTCAAAGTGTGTAGGTTTAAGACAAGATTCTTTTAAATAAGGAGCCAACTTTAAGTCTAGTTCGTTATTTACATCTAATAATTTTCTTACATATAAAATACTAACGGAAGCGTTTCTCGAGCTACGAGCATTTCATAACCGTTGGTCAAAATATCACGTAAATTTTTGAAGATATGTGGTGGATCTGGATGAAAATATAAATTTCTTGACATGTCATATGGATGTGGACAATAATTTTTAACTTTTGAACATCTTCCAACATGTTTATTAAATAAACGCCAAATGGCCTGATTTTGACCCCCCATGTCGCTAATTACAGCATCTACTTTAAGGCCCATGGTTTCTGCCTCATAGATTAAATGAATTATGTCTGTTTTGACACAATTAGCATCAAAAGATTTTGCCAGTTAGCTGATACCCTACTATTTGTTTCCACCTTGTTGTAACTTCAGCCATCATATAAACCAAACCATGAGTAGCAAGTTCTTCAAATTGACCGTTACTGGAAGGAATAGTCGGTTTTCCAAGGACTAGGCCTGTACTAGGGTCATTATCATATTTTGGGGTAATTGCTATTTCGTCTAATAAAATGGCACAATGTTTCTCTTCGTCTTTCATCGTCTCAACCTTAATTTTTAATTGAATTAATATTTCATTAAGTAAACCGGGTGCAAATTTCAAATGCTCAATCCTACGTTGCGTTAGAGAGTACGTTGGGAGGATAAAGGTAGACCCATTTCCCTAAGGACATCGTATCCAGTACTACCACATGTTAGTCTAATCTTGTAGACTTTAATTAAGGTATCCGTAGACCATGTTAAGCCCCTCATAGAACCATTTTTTAAACACATAACTTGATCCTGTTTTAGCTATTTTTGAAGCCCATTTGTAATATTTCTATTAATTTCTTTAAGTCGAGCGTTTTCTTTTTTGAGTAAATTAATTTGGGGCTTAAATTTATCAATTTCTTGTTTTTTTTTTTTTAATAAATCTTGTTCGTTACTGACTTCATCAATTTGGAAATGAGTCTGCACCTGGACATTCTTTTTGGTTGTTTGTGTAACATTTTGACCACAATTAATATTTCCCAGAAGATTCGTAAAAGGGTAGTGAAACGTTTCGACTTCCTTTGGTGTATTGTTGGTTGCCGTATTCCTTCGGATAAAATTTTTGTGGAAAAATACGAAACAAAAACAATGAAAAAAGAAATATTTATGGGTCTTACGTTGTGTTTTATTTTTCATTTTGTTTAATTAGGTTCTAACGAGAGGCCGTACCTTCGGAAGGTTTTTCAAAAAATGGAATTAAAACGATTGAGCACACTTCACTTAAATTTTATTGAACAAGAAATCATTTCTGGTGGTGCTTGGTCACAACAAATGGTGGAAGGTATTAATGAAATTAAACATCTATTCTTCAGGTACAAAGTTATAAAAGGAAGTCTTCTCGGTCTCTTGAAAGAAAAATTAAACGATGGTTTCTTGAAGAAATTAACAACGGTTTCTTGAAAAAATTTAAAAAAAAACGGTTTCTTCAAAAATTAAACGACGGTTCCTGGAAAAAAATAAACGACGGTTTCTTGAAAAATAATAAACAAACCAAAGATGCCTTCGAACAAAACAAATAAAAACGGTCTCTTGTCGCCGGTGGTGGCCGGGTTTAACGGCGGTGGGCCGCGGGTTCCGGGTTTGCGGTCGTGTTTCTGGCTGCCAGTGGCGTCGCATCGGGCCGGACATACCGGAGCACGCGTTCCCCCGTGGGTGCTCGCCTCATTCTTCGGCGGCGGGGTTATCGGGAATGCGTCCCTCGGGGACACGGTGGATTTTTTTGGCAACGCCGTGATGCCTGCTACAGTCGGTGCGGCTGGGGCGGCGGTGGGTCATGGGGAGTGGCACGGGGGCGGCCTGGTCGACGTGGTTGCGGTCGGCGGCAGGTCGGTGTCCGAGAAGTGTCCCTCATTGGAAGCACGGGGCGGCGGGGGCGGCGTCGGACCACGTCGTCGGCTGCGGACGGTGAGGTCCAGTGGAGTCCCAGGCCCCCGTGATTTCCCTGTCAGCGGAGGGAGGGCCCGGCTCTCTGGGCTGTCGATCCAACAGATTGGAGCGTCTGGTCGGGTTTGCGGGAGCGAGGAGGTTTCCCCGCTGGCAGTTGGGACCACTGGCGTCGGGTTCGGCCATGGGGGAGCAGACGTGGTTCGGACGTCCCTGGAGGTCCGGCTCTCCGTCCTCCCTTCCTGGGGATCTGGCAAGTGTGAAAACGTTCTAGTAGCACGTGTTAGTGTAGGACTTGCTGACCGTGTAATCGCCACCACATTCATCGTTTGCCAGAAGCCACCAACAATAACACTCTGTTGGGGATCGACTTTCTGCAAGATGCGGGGATATGTTTGAACATAAACTCCCGTACGTGGAACTTCCACGACAAACCCCATGTTCAACATGAGTTAACATTTGAGATGAAGAAGTTTCAGGTCCGATCGAACCTCTGACGTTCTCGTTGTTACGACCTGACGAAGGTGCCTCGCTGAGCACGGAAGGAAAGCAAATTTTCAACTTGCTTCTTGAAAAGAATCAAGATATCTTTGATGTAGGGGGAGAAGCCACTTCTTATATCGAACACTCCATCGATACTGGCGATCACGACCCCATAGCTGTGCCGCCCTATCGGATGACACCTCCCAGGAAGGAGATACTCAGGAATGAAATCGAGCGTCTGCTAAATGAAAATGTCATAGAAAAATGCGAGTCCCCTTGGGCCGCTCCAGTAGTGATGGCATCCAAGAAGGACGGGTCCATTCGTCTTTGCGTCGATTTTCGTCGTCTCAACGCCGTCACCGTGGCTGACTCGTATCCGCTTCCTCGACTAGACGATCTCATCCACTCCACTACTCAGACAAAGTTTATGACCACGATTGACCTGCGGGCCGGCTACCACCAGATCAATGTGAAAAGGGCTCATCGCGACAAGACTGCTTTCGTGACCCCGTTTGAAACTTTTCGCTATATAAGAATGCCGTTCGGTTTGCGTAATGCCCCGGGAACCTTTCAAAGACTTATAGATCACTTTCGCCGTGGATTAGGTGACCTCTTAGTGCTAGCTTATCTCGATGATATCATTGTTTTGTCCTCGTGTTTTGAAAAGCACATCGCTGATCTTCAGTACGTCTTCTATCGACTTCGAAAATTCAAATTACGCCCCAATCGCGCCAAATGCCATTTTTCCTGGGCAACCGTGAAATATCTGGGAAACCTCATTACCCAGGATGGAATACAGGTAGACCCCGAAAAGGTTACCGCGATAACGCAGCGTTCTGAGCCTCAGAATGCAAAACAAGTGCTTTCCTTTCGTGGTATCGCAAAAATGTTCAATCAAAATATAATTTGTAATTGTCATTTTCCAAACAACTTTCTGGTTTCCGGTTATTCTAAATGATTGTAGTCGAAGTAGACCAAGCTCAGGTTATTACATTTTTTCGTGTGAACTGTCAGTTTTGTCGCTGTCACTGTCATTTTTTAGGTGAAAAGTGCGGTGATGAGATTTTTATTTAGTTTTGTTAAATTAACGAGTGAATTCAGAAATATTGAGTTGTTTTGCACCCAATTTAACTCCCGTGTATGAACGGTGTGTACTCAATTATTCATATCATTTTGATGTTTTTTTATGTTGAGCGGCAACCATAAATTTTACATTCAGTTTTCACGCCTACTTCGACTACAATCATTCAGAATAACCCTGTATAATGTGGTTGTGTATCCCTTAATAAATTGCATTTAACAATTAAATTCATGCGTATAATTTTGGCGAAAATATGATGACGTTTCTTATCAAATATAAAAGTCATTACAGTATAAAAATCGTCGTCTGCGCTGATAAAAATTAAAATATGGCAAATGAAGACATGGTTGCAGTTTTGGGTTGTTTCCAAGAACTAAACCAAGGGCATCTACGTATACATTTCTTTTAAAATGTATAAAACTATTTAGGCTCAATAAGAATTTCGTTGAAAATCTAATTAATTCCCTTGAAGAATTTATTTTAGCAGGTGTTCTGCACTGTCTACAACTGTGAAAGTGTTATCTACTGCCAGATTTTTGGCATATGGGGGCTATCAGACAGAAGTTGGGTATGATATTCACTTGGGAGTAAGTCAGTCTTCTATGTGTTGAAGTATCGCGCGTTCAAATGAAATTCTGGGATGAGTACGCGTTGGAAAAATTAAACCGTTTAGAACAGTGTAAAGTTTGAATTCCAACACCTTCCCAGCCCAGGATATCATTTGAACCGTGTATCACTGACATAGAAGTCAAAGGCGATCTCCTCCTGATCCATATTCCTTTCACGAAGACCCATAAGAAAAGGTCGCAGATCGGCCGCTACTTTGTTGTCCGACTGTGGTGCCGATGGGAGAACTCTGAAGCGTTTCGGTGGCTGGAAGAGTGATACTGTCGTTGGGGGATATGTAGAGGATTCTCTACAAAATAAAATTGGTATTGCGAAAAAAATTCTTGGAAATGGGAGTATCAGTCCTACAAGTATAGTAAACCATGAAATCACGATTGTGGAACAGAACAAGGAAGCAGGTTTCGATGCTGATAAAGAAATCAGCATTTGCCATTTGTCAACATCTCAACGAGGAAGGTGGACGTTGGAATGGCGGATGTGGAGGTTAATCGTCTAACATTATTATGCCCAAGAGACTGCCAAAGTCAAGATGATATACTGAAAATCTTCCAGAGAGTAACACCGCCCAACTGTCCCTTCCGCCCCACCAAAATTTGGAGTCGCCAGACAAAAAAAAAACACCTGTCTATGGTGTGTTTTATACACAATCGTTGATCCACGAATACAATATTTAACTGGTACACAAGCTCGAGAATTACGGGCGGAATTAAATTAATGGAAACCAATTTGTGGGGAAATTGTGGATTATGAGTTTCATATAACAATTTCGTGACCGGTGACCAGTTCGTGTGAAGAAATCTAGCCTGTACTCACACTCCCATAAAGGGGAGCTTCCTGTAGTAAGCATGCTTAATCAATGTACTCATTTAATGTAACTAGAGGTCGCCCAGCGGTCGAAATTCGACCGTTTTCATTAAATTTTTAAGTTTGAACGTTACTTTTTTTATCAAAGAGTATACCTGTATAATTATCGCACATAATTTTTTTTAAATTTTGTTCTATTACGTCAGCTGCGAGCGTTTACAAATACGTCATTATGCACTAATTTTCGAATTATTTGAAAAATACGAACGATAGGAAAAATGAGGTAGAGTTTGGCTATGCCATATTTAAAAAACAATAACGCGTTTTTTGACATTTCCTTAGATTTTTTATTGCTATACTGGCCAGGTTTCGCCAAGGCTACACAGTTAATTTGCCTGTCTTTTTCAAATTATATAAAATTGAAATAAAAAATTAATACAAAAAATGAAAAATAAAATAAAGAACACGTGTTTCGTATTTTTTATACCTATATTTTTTATTGAAACAAAAAAACCTGGCGGTTAAAAAATAAAATGTCCATTGAACTTAAAATAAAATTTCATCGTTGCTAAATGGCCTTGGCCGTTATATTCGGAAATATAAAATCTCAAACCATTGAATGATCGAACTCTACTTGCTGCGACGTACAATTGAAAACTGGCTGCCTCGATAAAATTGCAATTTTTTCGAATGTTTGTTTTTGAGACTTATTTATTGTCATCGCAAATGCAGCTATAATTGGAAATTGACTTCTTTGAAAATTAAATAGTAAAATAGTACCTGAATATGATAAATTTATACGTGGAATCAAAATTCTCTTATTGCGTTCGGTTCCAGTTAAAACTTCGCAATCAATAGCATTGCGATGCATAAACTTGATACGTATTCTTGTTCCATAGACTAATGCTTCCTTTCTATTTAAGTTTCTGATCAGTAAAACGTCCAGTTAACTTTCAATACTAACTTATGTGGTGGCAAACCACTAATAGTCAAAGAATTTGTATTTCACTCCGAAGAGTTTTTTTTTATTAATCTAGTCTACAAATTTTGACTTTAAAAAATATTCTTCGCGTAGAGTACTTTTTTATTAATCTTCATATGCTGAATACAAAATTTATAATATATACTTAAAATTAGTTTCCGTTTTCTAGAAAAAAAAATTACAAGATTTTTGCAAAAATTAACAGAAATCATACTGTTCTTCTATACATTAGTCTGTATATATTGTATTCTGCTTCTGTAACATCTCGACAAACAGTCCAGCAATAATACTTGTCTACAGTGGAAAAATATTCGGAATAATTTTAACTAATTTTTGCTTGTCTACCCATGCTGAATACGAGTTGATAAGTAAAAGTCATTTATTAGTTTAAGTTTTCAACGATATCTTCCAAATTTAAGGATCCTAACCTTCTTGAACTTGATAATATTGATATTCACTTAGTTAGTTGGCATCAAATGTTGAAAATATTGTGTTTTAGTGGTCCGTTCTGTATTACTAAGTGATAAGAGTGTTAAAAGAGACATTTTGCTATAAAATATGATTATTTTTTTTAACTTTTAACACTTTTATCACTTAGTAATACAGGACAGAGCACTAAAACACAATATTTTCAAAATTTGATGCCAACTAACTCGTAAATATCAGTATTATCAAGCTCAAGGAGGTTTGGATCGTTAAATTTGGAATATATCATTGATATCAGATATCGTGAAAACTTAAACTAATAAATGACTTTTACTTATCAACTAGTATTCAGCATGGGTAGACAAGCAAAAATTAGTTAAAATTATTCAGAATATTTTTTCACTGTAGACCAGTGTTATTTATACACCAAATTAAATCACTCTAAATAGGCTACAAAAAGCCCTAATAAATTCACATATAGGTCCAAGGGCTTCAGGGCTAAACTGTCGAAATATTTTTTTTCAAATGCAAACACGTAATTTTTTTAACATTTCCGATAGAGATTTTTATTCTAAAAAGAACAGTGTATCACAACTGTACACTTACCTACCCAAAATGCAAAAAAAAAGTTAAAAAATGCTACTATCGTCGATGCTTAAACTGCGCTCTGTACGTGCAATCCCAAATGTGATAGCTTCTCGCTTGATGCTCGTCATTTGTTTCAAAATGTAGTGTTTTTTTTCTTTTCTTATATGAGGTTACACATATCATGTCATACATTGTTGTTTTCAGAATAAAAATCTCTATCAGAATTACTAAAAAAAAAAGTATGTGTCCGTATTTGAAAAAAATATTTTGACAGTTTAACCTTGAAGCACTTTGGATTTTACGTGAATTTAGTACGCCATTTTAAAACCTATTCACAACCATTTAATTTGGTGTATAAATAATTAAAATCCTCCAATAAATAAGGAAGCTATGGATTTGTCTCTTTTTTTGGGGACGCCCTGTATATTATACATAAATTTTACCTTTCTGCACTCCTTCTCCACATAAACTTTAACTATGCCAAATCTCACACTCCTCCGTGCGTTCAATTTGCTTAAAAAGGGGTACAAATGTTTTCCTTCACGTATTAATATATAGATTATCGGGGTTTTGAAATAAAAGTCCTTTAAAAAAAAAATAAAATCTACTTCAACAACACGAACGTGCTATTAATGTGACTATTAATAAGAATTAGAGGTTTTGTAATTGTTTAATGTGTTCAACTAGTTTATAAAAATTTTGAATAAATAATATTCTGTAACAAAAATTGTTAGTTAAAATGAAATTATTAGAAGTTTGTAGTTTAAGTTTTTCTCTTAAGCGGAAAGTGGGTACGGCTACCATGTTAACTGTGGTGGCCACACGACGACCATGGTATGCACTCCCTTTTACGATCAGTAGGTGAGGATAAGTTTAGAAGGATTCTTTCTGTCATCAACGAGAAAAGAAAGAGGATTTCAAATCGAGTTGAGCACATCTCTTACGAAGACGTACTAGAAAGAGTATTTGTCAAAAGTGTAAAGCAACTACACAAACTGCAGGATTGTCCGTATTTGGAGTGTATTACGCACCTCCAGGAGCGGAGAAAACAACAGCTGCAAGTAAAGAACTATTCATAGGTTTTGATACTGATTGGATAGGAACTGGAATACCCTAGAAAGACTTAACTTTACTTTTCCGAGAAGAAGTACCAATTATAACCAACCAAGAGAGCATCTTCTTTGGATCTGGAATAAAGGTAGTTGGAATAGTGAAGAAAAGAATCCGAGATAGGTTAGATCGGAAAGAGCGAATTAAAGCTGTGCACAAATCTCATTGGAAGAATTTCATCCCAGAGGAAGTGCATGACAGAACCTTTATGTCTGATTGTCTGCTGAATGTACAATGTAGTACAGCGAATGACGATAAATTATGCTTTAAACCAAATGCCATTCTACAGAAATATGTCAAATGAGGAATGGGTTCGCAAATTTCCAAAAGCTATGCGAGTCGTCAAATATGTTTGAGCCTGTGTGAATTGATATTACAAACAATGTACTGGGAAGAAGCAGGGGAAATTACACCCGTTCCTGAAATAATTCGCTCACGAACGAGCGCGTTCCAAAGTATACGTTCACATTCTTGTATTCTAAAACACTCGTTTATTTCATTCGTTGCTTTATAATATGCAAGCTAATACGCTCAGAAAAACGATCTGACAACTTAGAATTAACAGGGTAGCTCGGTGGCCGCATGGCTGTCGGAGACAGTGCTCCGAGGTCGCGGTCCCGGCGCTAGTGGGTTCGAATCCCACCGAAGGGGGAGGATTTTTTCGAAGGAAGGAAACTCCGCCGGGCCATGGATGTGTATGTATGTCTAGTAGGGGCTGACGGTAGGGTGGTGGAAGGAAGAGCGACACTGTCCCGACACCACCGCGAGGTCAGCAGGGTTCAAATCCCAGGCCGGATGGGCCTCCCATGGATGTTTGTGCTGTATTTCATGTTGTATTGTTCAGAAAGAAAAAAGGAGCAGAGAGGGTGGGTGTGGGTGGCCGGGGAAAGTACCCCGGAGCCCCGCCGCACTTAAAAAGGAAAAAGAGGAAAAAGCCGACCGCAAGGTACCTGATAGACCAGTACGGTGAAAAGGGAAAGGATATTTAAAAAAAAAAAAAAAAAAAAAACTTAGAATTAACAAAATACTATTCAGTTGGCCTGTTCAAAAAAAGTGTATCTCCATGGAAACTACCACAATTTGCAAAATACTTCATTGTTGATCTCATTATTTGGTACAATTTAGAAGATTTTAAGTAGAAAAATGGCCCAAAAACTAAAACGAGGCTCACCCGTATTTAAAGACCAATCCAAGTTCACACACCAAGACAGTATGGAGCTCTTGCAGGACATTGGAGTACATTTAAATTCTATCCCAGGCTCCAGAAAGGACTGGAAGGATTGGCGTAAAGTAAGTCCACCTGCATACTCTATTTAATTAATTCTTGGTTAATTTGTTATAAATTATACACACGGCAAGACACGCATTCACGTTCAAAGTAAAAAAGTCGCATTATTAAAAACAAATGGAGGCATTAGGGCGGAGGTGGTGCTTCTGAGGTGTTAAATGAAATTGAAGAGAGAATCGTGCAATCAGTTTCAAAAACTGGTATTTCTGGCTTGGAAATTGAAGAGTCACAGACACTAGACAGGCTCTCCGAAGAGGGACCATGCTTCAGAGGCAGCTCCTACAGCTGTTCCAGAAACAGAACAACCTCAAGGAACAGTGGAAGCAGTTAGTGCCGTCTACGGAACAATGGATTTCCTATGTGTTGCACACATGATTTTTTCTACTGGAGTTTGGAAAATAAATTAAATTTGGATATTTTTAATATTCTATCAATTAATTCTAAATTAAAACGCGGAATCATTATTGTTTTGCTTTCGTTACTACACAAAAACAATTTTATTTATAAAAAAAAGTTTGTAAAGGCGTTTAAGTTGTTCGCTCGAGCAAATTTACGGAAATTCTATTAAAATGTCTGATACAAGTGAATGGTTTGATATTGAAAAAAATACAGAACAGGCTGAATACTTGAAAAGTAAGGTCGCGCGAATATTGAACAACGTTTTTTTTCCTACCAGTTAGAAATGTATGTGGATACCTCATTTGAGGTGAGAAAATTCAACTTTCTCGCTAAGGTAAGAAAGTTACTCATGAAATGTTTATGGTAAAACTGTACCAAAATACAAATGCCAAAAGTGTCAAAAGTGAAATGAGTTATTGATAAATGAAAGCCAATTCAATAAAGCAAGTAGATCAATCATATAATCTGGAAAATAAACAGATAAGCTAGGTAGGTACTACAACTTCTGTTTATATCAAATTTTCGAACAAACGTCAAATCTTCAAATGCGATGACAAGTTAATTAAACAAATAACCCTACTATTCAATTCTCAAAATTTTCGTTTTAATCAGGAAGATAACCATCTTTTTTTGACTTTTTTCAACGAAGTTGTGCCGGTAGGGAAAAAAATAGTTTCAAACCTTATGACCAAAAAGTGGCCAGTGACAGCTCCGGGCTCTCAGGGGGTTTTCGGGGCAGGCAGCTATTGTCGGAGTCAATACGAAAGAACTTAATTCCTTGCGAATTAAATAATTGGTTTATTCATTTTTTGTCCAACAGTCCAGGAAATTCGAAATGCTTACTTAAGTGTGCACTGGTCCGTGGAATTGGCAACGTTACTCTACGTAATTTTGTTAATTGAAATTTCGAACCAGTTCACATTAATGATCTTATTCAATACCTTATTCTGGTCTTATCAAGAAAGCTTTCCTTTACAGGTGACCTTGTAACTTATTGGTGAATAAACTTAAAATTAATACAACTCCGATAAAAAAAAACGAAAGGAAAATCTGTTGCATGCGTGAAACAAGAATGAAGCGCAGTCTTCTGCTTTCATAAATTTACAACGTTAATTTAACATCGATTCTATAATTGAAAAAATAGCAAATTTACTGGAAGTAGAAGAACTGCTACTACTAATTGAAATGTGAAATTTGAAAACTTGAGCTTGGTGAAATCTTTCTAAAAATTTGAAATAATTGAAATGCGAGATTTTTACAAATTGAAACGGTTCTAAATATTGAGAAGCGGGATATTTGAGGCGTTCTTTGATTTTTCGCAAATCCGCAATTAAATTGTGCGACTTATCTTACGCCGGTAACGTGGTGTGACCTTGACGATTTTCTTTAGTCCTTGGTGAAACGGTACGTGGTCCGATGACCTTAATGAACGGTAAGCGGTCTGGCGATGACCACTCTGACGAACGATGTGGCGACGATCACCCCATATAACGATAGTCCTGGTGAACAATCACCCTAAAAGCGACGCGGCGACGAATGACCCTGAAGAACAACGTTCCTGGTCCGAACTATCGCCCCAAATGACGATGACTGGTCCGGCTGACCCTAAAGAACAACGTTCCTGGTCCGGCTGACCCTAAAGAACAACGTTCCTGGTCCGGCTGACCCTAAAGAACAACCCCTAACGAATTGTCGTTAGTGTTGCGAAACTCAATCGATTCGGTAATTACCTTTCCGCTGAAAGGGGTTGCTTCTCGATAATTCGAAGGAGGACTTTCCGGTTCTCCTTCGCGGTACGGTAACGGTAATCTGGCTCGAACTACCCCTAACGGACGAAAATTAGTGAAGTGAATTCGCTAATGAAGGATAATTACCTCTATCTCGCTAGATGACGAGGGGTTTCTCGACCACGGCAAAACGGTAAACGGTAAAACGGTAAATCTTCGGGCTCCTCGACGGCCCCGAAGGCTGGCAGCGCCGGACGATAAGCGCCATGGCGTTCGGCAATCCACCCACAGGGATGATTGCGGATCCCGAACGCCACGCACGTGATTCGCAGCTCGCGACTTGCGGCACCTGCCGCCCGCTCGGCGGTCGCCGACCGAGTCCCCCTTAATTTCCGCTCGCGATCGGTTTTTTTTTGGCTACCCCCGCCTCTAGGAGATCAACCCGAAAGATCTGGACCTTATTCCGTTGGGCGATAAGGCGTCCCGGTTATTGTACTGACCGCGCATCTTGATGACAACTTCCGGCGATCCTACACTTGCACGCTAAATGACAGATGGTCGAACATGGCGCCGGTTTGTTTACGTTGGACTTCACCGATCGGAAAATCCGGATGTCGAAGCGGTAATGTGTCGGTGAGTCCACGCGTAACACACGATAGATGTTGACGGCAATTTCCCGCAGGATCTCAAAAGGTTGGACACCACAAGGATGAAGGAAGAAGGTTGGGGAAAAGAAGAGAAGAAGATAACTTTCCGGCAAGTCACGGGAACAAAAGGGAATCGGAACTAACTTTGCCGTACGGTTACCCGAGCTGAGAAGAAGAAGAAGAAGAAGGATTGAAGGAAAAGGAAAGGAGAAAGAAGAAAAAAGCGAACGATGAATAGATAGGCCGCAGCTAGACAGCCTAGAGGCGTGAGGCCACCTCAGCCTAAAATTTAGGGGCTAACATGTGTGATTCCAGCCGCCCCAAAACTGGCTGGCACAAAGACTCTACAATGAAAACTCTAAAGAAACCGCGAAAGAAACAAACGAAAACCGAAAGTGAAACTGAAAGCGAAACCGAAATAAAACTGAAAGTGATCCGATAAACAAAAATGAACCCTGAACCGATAAACTCAAAATGAATTGACTGACGGCACAAACAAACTGAATTATTTCGAAATGAGCGTCCCCAAAAAAGGTTACGGCAGGGTGGGCGCGTCGCGACGTCATATGCCGTGCGTTGTGTTGCTTGTTCCTGATCTTCGAACAGCGATCTTATTGTCCCGCGAGCATAAGTAGGACCTCTTGGCCTCCTACCCCGGCCAAAACGAATAGTGGCACTTTGACCTGCTACAACCTTGTTAAGAAAGTGCCCTTGCAGACCTTGGGCACTTACAAACTTACTTGGTTTGAAATATACTATTGTGTTACTTTAAGCAACGTCTTAGCAAAACATTAATTGGTTGTAAATTTTGAAGTTATCTTTGACAGAGATGCGTATCTCAGGAAACGATTAAAATTGAACTTTTAGTGTTGAAATATTATTTCCACACTTGTTAAGAAATATTCCACTTTTCTTAACTCAAATTAGTATTCAAATATGTTAGTTTTCCAAACTCTAGTAGAAAATAGTAGATTGTTTTACAAGTAAAGAAAAGTGAAGGTTTACAAGCGAGTGAAAAACGTGTGATTCACGAGCGATAGCGATGGGATTATATTTTCATGAGAAGTAGTGATGGGGAGGAAAGAGATTGGACCTATTCAGAAGATGATCTTTATACATAGGTATATACAGGGGTTGTTCCTCTTGATGGGTAACGTACATATGCCGAATATTAAATCATATTATTGGCAAAAAAATCCACTTTAATTTCATCCCATATTTGGTCAAAAAATTAGCAGAAACAGATTCGAATTACTTCTACGGTGCATATGTTTCTACAGTGCTACCGATGACGAAACAAACCGCCTACATAAAATTGCATTTTATTACTTAGTAAGTTAATTTTATCACCTTTTTTTTAAATTTTATTCTTTTTCCCCATAATGGCAAAACTGTATTTATGAATACAGAAAGATACGCTTGTTTGAAAATCACACAAAAAATGTATGGGTGCTATTTAAAAAACCAAAGTTGGTTGCCATAGCAGCGAAACAAAAGAAGATAGGAACAAACTAGAAAGACCAGATGATGCAGGATAATCATTCAATCAATAATCAACTTTTATATTAAACATGTTTTCATATTGTCAAATTAAAAAGTCACAGCCAATATTTGATACTTTTGTTCCACCCTGTATAATATAATATAGATACATAATACTTAAACGGATATCGATAATAATTTATGTTATGTTATAGACTGCTCTGATTATTATTGCAATATCTGGAGCTTGCAGACGCATGGAATTGACCAATCTCTTGACAGATAATGTTACATTCATGGCCCATCAAATAGTTGTAACATTAATCGAATGCAGGTTTACTTACAAGCTCCGAAGAAGATAGCAGCATAGTTATTGAAACGTCAGCTACCCAGCAATCCAGACGACCGCGGCACAACCCGGAAAACAATAACCCTAGTTGTAACATTATGTGATACAAAAAACAAAACTAACCGTACATTTGTCATAAACAATGAGCAATGGCTCCTGGTAATTCGCAAGTATTAACAAACGATTTTTCTTGTTTTACGGTAACAATAAATGCTCTCGACAACCAGTGGGAGTAAATACATTTGGCAATATGCCTAGAGAAATAGCTGAATTCCTTCAACTACCTAACCCACAGAGTTATACATGACACTCATTTAGAAGAAGCAGTGCAACACTATTGGCTGGAAAATGTGTTAATTTTCTGGGCATTAAACGACTTGGGGGATGGAAGTCTTCAGCTACAGCAGAAGGCTATATTTAAGACTCCCTCCATGAAAAGATTGCTATAGCTGACCAATTAGCTGCTGGATCTTCCTCGAGATCTTCACTTCACAATCCCCTGCCCTCCACTTCAAAATGTACTTGGGAGCGTCCACGATGCAGCCGTCAACTGAAGAACTGAATTCAAATGACGTTCAGGCACCTTCGACTTCAACTGCTTCAATGACACAAAATCTTCAACAGAATTCATCTCTTGCGTTGGAAGACGTCAAGGGAAACCTTACGTTCACCAATTGCACTAATTTTACAATTAATTTCTATATTCATGAATTGTATACAGGGTGTGTAAATGGCTGGTACAAAAAAAAATGTGGCATCTAGAAGCCCTAAGAAATCCAAAAAACCAATTTTTAATTTTTTTTAAACAAAAGGGATAAAGTAACCCTATCCCAGCATATTTTAGGCCTCAGGCGGGGCAGTATTTTTTAAACCTTGGTAACCAAGCGTGATAATGAAGGACCATACAACAATATGAAAAATAAATATTTTTTTGCAAGATTTTGGCAACTAACAATGGTACTAACAATTTTAACAAAATTTTTAGTAATTTTTATCTCGAAAACTAGAGGACTTTTATTTAAAAATTTGTTTGCCGATGACTAACTCACCATCACCAATAACCAGTATTTTTTTGTACTAGCAATTTTCAAACACCCTGTATGCTTAATTTATTATTCTGCTAATGATTAGTTTATAATAATAATAATAATTTTATTCAGAAAATACACAGGTGTTTAACTTCGTCCATAAAAATACAAGTTTTTGTTAACTACTTAGGGCCGGTTGCACGAACGCCAGTTAAAGTTAACTGTGGGTTAAATTGCTTCGTTACTTTAGTTACCTATTGTTATAACAATGTTTTCGTATATTTTAATCTGTAGTTAAATTTAACTCATGTTGGTGCAACCGGCCCTTATAAAGTTAAATGTTTACTAATGCTAAAAAATTAATTGTAATCATATAATGGATTGTTTATTAGAAAATTTTTAACAATCGCTAAAACTACTTTGGTTGGCTACTGTTCTCTCGATGGCGTATAAAATTTAGGTGACATGGTAAGTACATATAAGTCTGTTTTGTGACGGGTATCATGCTGATGAACATCCTGTGCCCTATCAACAGACGACCTCTTGTGCATTATATATTCTAGACACCTATACACGTACAATGAAGACAGAGAGAGTATCTTCAGTTGTATGAACAGCGGTTTGCAAGAATTTCATTAATAATAATAAATAATTTCGTTTTGTTTTTAGCTGGAGATGTTTAGTTTATTTCGTAATTAAATAATCTGATTTCCCATAAATTCACTTATAAGTCGCGATCCCGATAATGCTTGAATCAAAGGCTTTAATGATAACAGTGTTGTGCAAAAATCGCTGTTTCCTGTCAAATGTCAACAGATCATTCAACTTTGCATAGCTTGCAAGGTCACCAACCGAAATTTCTATAAACAAACTCCCCTAACCTAAAATTAACACATTTTAGCATTTTTTTAATATTTACAAAGTACCTTTTGTTTTATAACATTGGAGACATAATTGTCTTTCAGTAATACTTGATTTGCCACAATTAGTTTATTTTTTCTTGCCTTAGATTTCTCGTTTGTCCATTGCAGCTCTAGAGTTTTCTCCTTTCCATTGCCGCACGCTAATCGTCAACTTAAAATGTCAATTGCAACTATGCAGCACAAAAAAATTATTTCATTAAGTTAATATTTAGTTGCGATATAAGGCGACTTTGGAAAATCTATAAACACTTCAGTCAATGAAGAATTTAAGGTGAAAACGTAACTTTTTTTTTACAATATTTTTCGCAACAACTTCAATGTGAGATTTGGAAGCAGTTTTTACTTTCGAAAAAAAAAACACCTCAAAACCTGTGGAGATGCCATAAAAAAATGTCAAAATTCTAAAAAAAACCCAAATTGTGACATTTGTAAATCTCACATTTTTACCACATATTTACTTAATGAAGAAATGTAGGATCAGGATGATGAAAATTGCATTATTTGTGGTGACTATGGTAAAGGTCGCGAGACTTGATTCAGGTGCACCATATGTGGAAAGTGGGCGCATAAAGACTGTACTGGGGCAAATATGTGATTTTTGTATTAATGAATAATAATAATCAAATATACTACTTATCATGGAAAATGCAACACCCAGAAATAGTGAATATTTTTTGATGAAACTTGGTACAGTAATTAGGTGTTCACTAAAGATAAAATGATGATAATTTGAAAGAAATACCTAAAGAAATACCTGAAGAAAATACCCATATCTTTTAGATTATTCTTATCCGAACATGCATTTCTTTTTATTGTTGACGATCAGTTATCATCAATAACTTCAGTATATCGCAGCATTTAAAGTGTGTTAATGCTATGCTATGCCTCCAGTACGAAGACGAGCCCATTATCAGCACGTAACTGAATTTGAAAGAGGCCGCATAATTGGAATGCGAGAAGCAGGTCTTTCCTATAGGGTAATCGCTCATCGTGTGGGACGAAATGTGGCTACTGTGTTACGGTGTTGTCGTGCCTGGTTTGAAGAAGGCAGACACCAGCGAATAAGGAGTACTGGCCCAAGAAGAAGGACTCCAGATCGATAAGATCGCCATCTTAGATTTTTGGCCCTTAGAGATCGATTTTCGACAACTCGAGAGGTAGCAAATGCTTGGTACCGCGCAGTAGAAAGGCCAATTGCAATGTCATCGATTTATAGGCTAATAAGATCATTTGGGATACGATCCTTTCCGTCATCTTCAGTGACGAATCCCGGTTTTGTCTTGGCATGCACGATGGTCGGCGGAGGGTCAGGAGACTTCGTGGCGAAAGACGCAATTTTGCTTTTTCTATTGAAAGGCCCGTAGCAAGAACTGTTGGTGTAATGGTGTGGGGAGTAATTTGTTTTGGAAGCAGGTCTCGTCTAATCTTTATACATGGAAACCTGACAGCAATTCGCTGTGTCCAGGAGGTTTTGCGGCCTGTTGTGGTACCTTACTTTCGAAGAGTAAATAATGCTCTATTTCAACAAGATAACGCGCGGCCGCATATTGCCAACGTTAGTATAGACTTCCTAGATGACTCTCAGGTGGATTTGCTTCCCTGGCCTCCGAGATCTCCTGATCTATCCCCAATCGAGCACGTGTGGGATTTGATGGGTCAGACTGACGAATTTGCACAACCCTCCGTTGATTTTGGCTGCACTCAGACATGAAATTCAAGTTGCCTGGGATTCGGTTCCCCAAGACGAGATTAACCATCTGATTAGAAGTATGCCTCGGCGCGACCGCGAGTGTATAGAATCTCGAGGCGGTCCAACCCATTACTGAGAGAACTTAAAAAAAAATCACTATTTCTGGGTGTTGCATTTTCCATGATAAGTAGTATATAACATTTTTTTAGTTCAAATTCTAAGGATGATGATTTTGAGATTCTAACTGGCTTGGCTTTGGGGTAAACAGGCCAGGCGTGGTCTCAATACCCCAAACCTAGGACTAATGAGACCATATGTAGGGTTGAGTTACTTTAATTATAAATCACCGGAACCGAAAAGAAAACGAAACAAAAAGAGGACAATTCTTAGAATATTTTTTTCGAGTACAAGAAGAAAGTCTCAGGGTATGCAGGACCATGTTCGTTAATACTTTCGTGATTGGACGATGGACAATTCTTCACTGGAAGAGTTCTTTCGGGACACGTACTCCAAGTATACTACGCTAATCACATTTTGTGGAATGCAACCTATCAATGATCGCCACGGGTGCCTGTTCCAATTTTTAGATTATTTACCAGTTATGGAGTCACACTATTGTAGGTCAACATCTCAAAAAAATATCTTCTGGCTGAATGGCAATCTCGGCAGCGTGTTTACGAATTTTATGTCAAAGACTGGTGCAAAGCAAAGAAACAAGAGCCCCTTTCGATAGCATCTCTAAAGCTTTTGATGGAAAAAACTTTGCACTTTTCCGCCCTAAAAAAGATGAATGCGAGAAGTATGTTAGCTATTGAATGGGGCAAGTTTTGGAAGATGAATTTAATAGACACGCACAGAGGAAAATAGAGGCAGCAGACTTACAAGCTGTTTCCAAACTATACTATACTCTAAAACAAAGCTCCAAGTACATTGTGTTTCTACAACTTACTGAATTCCGATGCTTATTGTTTTGTGTGGAATGAGTGTGAAGGAGGAGCTGGAAAAACAAATGACAAATAATAACATGTGGGATTGCGCAGATATGCCGCCAATGTTTAGCGCAAAATGGAACATAGACGATAGTAGCGTTTTTTACTTTTTTTTTGTGAATTTTTGGTATTTAATTGTATACTTGGGATAGCTTGTTGTTTTCAGAATAAAAATCTCTATTAGAATTACTAAAAAAAATATGTAATCCCATTTAAAAATTTTTTTTTTGAAAGTTTACCCTCGAAGCCCATACTTGAATTTATTAGGCCATTTTGTAGCCTATGAACAACCATTTAATTTGGTGTGCAGATAATTAAAATCTTCCGATAAATAACGGAGTTATGGACTCGTCTTCTTTTTTGGGGACACCCTGTATAATAATTTCAGTTGATACCAGGGTCTTTACTGTTCATCGAACGTCGCAAAAAACGTTGAAACCTGGGAAGTATTTTTATACCCTATCAACATTTTCGTGATTGTAAGTCGTTGTAAGTACAATTTATGTTCGACACTGTTAGAATTTGAGAATTTTCTTCTAAGTATGTGAACGGATTTTGATAAATGTCACAACAAGATTTTAAGCGATCGAACAAAAAAACGTTGTATTCAACTCATTCGTCTGTAAATTGGACTTTTTTTGCCATAAGTGGGCCAGTTTAAAACGTCATTAGATGAATTGTTTAAAAATTCATCAAACGAGTAAATTATTTTATTTAATAAATAAGTTTTTATATGCTTTAAAAATTGGTTTGGAGGTAAATTTTTATGAGAGTCCGGAAGTGCGTTGAAAAATTTAATGCAATAATAGTGGATTCCATCTTGTGATTTAGCTAAACGTAGAGATATATGATCAATGTCTTGAGACCTAGTACTGTATTGATGATAAGATGATAGTTTGGGGTATAGTTTCGGATTTTTAATAACATATTGCAAACATCTATATATAAATATAGCCAACCCTAAGTGAAAATTTTAATAGTCACCGCTCACCAGTTACTATTTATTAATTGTTTTCAACAATAATTGTTGCAAAATAGTCTGTCGTGTTCGTTTCCTGAGATACATAACCGGGAAAGTGTATATACAGGCTGTTTGATGAAAAACGCCTCAACCCATAACTTTGTTATTTATTACCCGATTTCAATGAACAAAAAAATCAAAGATATGGTTTTTCAAGCGCTACAAAACAGCCATAAAATGTTTTTTTTTTTTTGGCGTTATCTTCAATAGCTAACGATAGTCAACTTTTTTTTTTAAATGGACACATGTAGTTTTTTAGGCTTGGTCTGGTAAGGTTTTTTTTTCTGGATCTAATGATGTATTGAAAGTTATCATTTGGTTCATAGCTAACTGAAAAAAAAAACATTTTTTTGTGGTTTAGCTTATTATAAAAATTTTTAAGAGTGCCGTGAAAAACAATCGGAATACAAAGTACGATAAATGTCATCTAAACGTCAGCTTAGAAGTTTTCATCTGCTTTTTTAACCTTTTTTCATTTAAGTATAAAATAACATTGTTAGTCATGCAGGATAGCAGTCATTTGACTATTATTTTATGTTCGAGTGTAATAAAAATCGTAATTAGTCAAAAACAAAAAGTTAATAGAAAAAATAATAACAATTAAAAAAAATATATTTTTTTTAATTATTATTTATGTTTTCCAAGAAAATAATAATAAAACTCTCCAAGATTGCACCTGAAAATTTTCAAACTCACACTTGACATTTGTTGCTATTTGTATTCCAATTGTTTTTCACGGCACACTTGAAAATTTCATAATAAACTGAACCACAATTAAAAATTGTTTTATTTTTTTTCAGTCAGCTATGAACCAAACGATTATTTTTAATACATCGATAGATTCAGAAAAAAAAACTTTATCAGACTGAGCCTAAAAAACTACATGTGTCCATTAAAAAAAAAAAGTTGACTATCGTAAGCTACTGAAAATATCGCCAAAAAAAAATTATTTTATGGCTGCTTCGTAGCGCATGAAAAACCATATCTTCGGTTTTTCTGTTCATTGACATCGGATAATAAATAAAAAAGTTATAGGTTGAGGCGTTTTTTATCAAACAGCCTGTAACTAAATATATAAACTTTCCCGGTTATACCGGGTGGGGTATCGTATACGCGCACGCGAGAAATCGCGACTTCTAATTAAATTAAATTGTCGAAATTTTATATACCTAACTAATTATTGATAAGGTATAATTTGAGAATTTTAAAAACATGTTTTGTTAATAAATAAGGCCGTAACAGTTTTATTAGTTCGCTTTTTTATTTAAACGCAAACCAGACGCGTGATTTATGGCACGATGGTATAATTTCCCAACAAAAGGTATTACCGACCATTTTAAACCTTTTTGGCATAAAATTGACAGTTTCCTTTGTCACCTAAATTTACGACAGCACAAGTGGCAGGTCATAAATAAAAATGATTTTGAAAGTTGAAATGTAAAATTGCGTTTAATTCAAAATCTAGTTAGTGTTTTTTTCCGCTGATTTCGTAAATAATTATAGGAAGTGAATCTGGGTAAACTCCATCCATTTTCAATATACATTACTGTTAGGGAATTTTCTTTTTTTGTATTGCAATGAAAGTGTTTTATTTTTTCTAATATTGCACATTCAAAGCGGGCGTTTTGAATTTGTCAAAAAATTTGACACTGTCAGATTATAATTATTGAAAATAAATACGATTAAGTAGCGATATCATGGAGACCACAGGCAGTGCTATAAAAAAAAATGCCTCTCTTTAGAGATAAAATAAAATGTCACCGGTGTTTTAAAAACATTTGGGAAGTAAATTTGAGGAGGATGCCAGTTGACCGAATGGTTGGGGAAATTTTTGCCGTAAGTTTTAATTCAAATTGATCTATTTAAAATGTTAGCTTCAATCTCCTACAGATAACTGAAGGAAAAGTACGGAGTAATTTCTGGATCGGGGGCACAGGCACAGAATGGAAACGACGCACGATGGAACAGTGAAGAAATATTTGCGCCGTTGTGCGCTTTTTTTAATTACAAGACCGCCGGCCTTCAGGCTTGACTTGAGAGGGTTTGCTCCTGGCACTATTCATTTTGAATGTATCATGCTTCCACTGTGTGTCCTGCTCTGAAATCTTTTCGTTAAAATCTGTGTATGTTTATTAAGGTAATTAAGGTACACCTACTTGCTGGTTTCAATGCCGGTATTTAATATTAATTAACCTGTGGATACCATATTTTAAGTAAAATATTCAAAACTAATTTAGTTTGCTTGATTGCGGGACTCGATTAAATAGAGATTTGTCAAAAATGACAATAATCGTACATACATTATAACCTCTTCAAAATACACATAACCTGAATTATTATCTGTGACATTGCCTTTACAGTAGAAAAAAGTTGTATCCTATTACACCACAAAAGTTACTAAAATCACTAGATTTAGTGGTGTATATTGAAAATGGATGGAGTTTAGGTTAGTATAAAATCAGAATTTGACTTTTTGGTTGAAATCTATATATTTTTTTTGGCTTTGTTTGTAAGTGAAAAATTATCAAAAAATCATGAAATGTACCTTACCAATAGTCAGGTAAATGTGAAAAATTTCGACAATTTTTTTCAATTAGAAGTAGCGATTTCTCGCGTGCGCGTATACGATGCCCCACCCTGTATACTTACCTTGATATCTGTCAAAGATAACCTCAAAATTTACATTTAATTAATGTTTTTAAGACTTTGCCCAACAAACACGAAAAATGTTATTCAATATTCGTGCGCTGTCACTTTTCAGGTATTCGGCCTGTTTTGCAGCACTCGACTGACGTCTTGTGCTTCAAAACTCGGCCTCATACGTGAAAAGTGATCTGACAGCGCACTTATATCGAAAATAACTATTTTGCCTCTCCTGTAAAATTGGTTAAAATGGACTTATTTGAGATTGATTTATTACAAATAACGTCTATTTTTACAGGATGGCTAATTATTACCGCTACGAACGGTATCAATAACGTCTTCAACAATTTTGGAATGAAGTAAAGGACGAGGATGAGATTGCAGATGATGACGACGAAGATTAAGAGGATTTTGTTGAGGAATTAGACCACAACAGTGAAACAGAGCAATCAGAAGACGAAGAGTTTTTGGTGGATATTCATCAAAAACTGCATTATGTTGGTAAAGATGTTGCAACAACGTGGAACAAACATCAGCCTGAAAAAACAAAAACTCATCACGTAAAAAAAGGTGGTGGAGTCCTTATTGCTGTCAATAACAAATTTCCCAGTACAAGGCTAAACACTGCCACACTTTCTGACTCTGCCCCATCCATCGATATACAGTACGAGTTAGCATCTCAATTAATGGTTCCTCTATGGCAATATTAGTTGTGTATATTCCATCCTACACCTTCTTTTTGATTTCAAGATATTTAAAACACCTACTTTTACAGATCAGCTACGAATCTTCCAAAACTTTGGGCAATACAACAGCATACTGAACACCTCTCAGCGTATACTTGATCTCGTTGTTGCTAATTTCAATTGTGAAGTGCTTAAATTAAACTTTCAGCTGGTTGATGAGGATTCCTATCATCCGTCTTTGGATATACAGGTGTCCTAGAACCCGCGAATCAGATTTCGAGTGTGCTTCCATTGATAATAATGATAAATGAAAGCAATAGCGTTAATAAAATAGCCAGGGGCCCAGTTGTATGAAGCATAGTTAACATTTACTACGTTTTCATGAGGATTGAGTTCGATTTGAATACGGATCCAATTCATGAAAACACTTGTTTTAAAGGTATTGAGATCGATTTGAGTCCAAGGTCGATTCGCTAAATTTTGGGATCGTATCTGGATCGTATGGAATTTTGCTGCATGAAAACGGAGAATTCCCGAGAGCATGCACATAAAAGCATTTTCCTTCAAAACGTGCACGGTTGTTTACACATAACCTTCTTGTTTGTTGTTCGTTGCTTTCGTGTATTGTGGTGCAGCTGCTCTTAGATATCTTCAAAGAGCAAAATATTATAAAACTGTTTGATGGAAAAAAATATAAAAATCAAGATGTTTATAAGAAAATTCATCAAGAAATGGCCAAGAATGGGGTAGCTCGCAAAACCGTCGAACAAATAAAAAATAAGTGGAAATCCTTTAAGACGGCATATAATAATGCTAAAAAAAATAATAAGTGCAGCGGCTCAGAAAGAATTATTTGTGATTTTTTTGAGGATCTCGACGAAATTTTAGGCAGCAGGCCTGCTTCTAGCCTTGCTGGAATTGATTCTCAAGAATTCAGTCAGGAATCTCTGAAAACGAGTCATAGCACGGCAAGTCCTAGTACTATTGAAGTATTTACAGATGCGGATATTGCAGAGGATGACATATCAAATTGCGCGACTCAAGTTGCGGCTGTCGATGAAAGACCAGGAACCTCTCAGAGTACCAGTGATACGACTAATTGGGACACCCCTTTTTCAAGGAAGAAAAAAAGAAAAAGAACACCCATTACATCAAAAACACCCCATATGGATGAAATCTTTTTCAAGCAGCAGGGAGAAATGATGAAACAATTCTTCGAATACCAAAGGTTAACTGAAGACAGGGCTGCTAAACAAAGAAGTACTGAGTTAAGTCAGATATTAACAACCTTTACGCAAGCTATTGAACAAATAACGAAAGCTGAAGTGCCCATCCCTCCACCCTACCCTTATATGATGCCGTTCAGTCATGCTCCTGGGCCATCGAGGCACCTCAAGTAAAGTCACTAGATATACAAAGTACCGCAATAGATATTGAATGTGTGTTAGAGAGAGAAAGTAGATTTTGCCCTACAATGGCAGACAGAAGCGTGTCGGTACCACGTTTTTACTAGTTTTGCATTTTGTTTTTTGGTGTGTGTTAAGATATTACCTGATATTTTAGTGTGAATTTATAAATATACAAAATATAAATATTATTGGAACATTTTTATTTAGATAATAATAATCCACATATTATTCTTTTGAGTCCCAGAATGTAGGTATGTATAGTTGACTCAAACTCAAATTGCAAAAAACCACTTTGCCTTTGCAACAGCATTTTTATGGCATTAGTCGTTTGAATAGTTATTTATTTAACGAGTTCGTGTGTAATTTTGGCTTTTTTTGGCATGAGTGGACCAGTTTAAAACTCGAGTGAAACGAGAGTTTTAAAAGTACACGAGTGCCAAAAAAAGCCCAAATTACACAAGAACGAGTTGAATACAACGTTTTTTCGTTCGACGAGCCCCTTAAAGGCTCCAAATCGCTAAAAATCTTTAAAATTAGCTTGACGTTTCGTTTTGACAAGTTGTCAAATTTATGAAAATCCGTTCACACAGGAGAAAATTCTCAAATTCTAACAGTGTCGAACAAAAAATTACTTTAAAACTGTACTTATATAGAAAATATTCAATCTAAACTTTTTTGTGCCTTTATTTGGTTCAAAAGTATTGAAAAAATGGTGTTGCAAATGAAAAGTGGTTTTTTGCAACTTAAGTCACCTATATGTCTAAAGTAGACTCAGTTTGCATCAATCCACTTATCACTTGCAACAGCATTTTTTCAATATTTTTGAACCTAATAAAGGGAGCAGAAAATCATAGTTTGGATTGAATATTTTCCAGTACATAGAGAATAAACGTTTCAATTTCCCGCTCGTTGGTGGCCCGACAATGGCGGCGTCATTGCGGTACTTTGTATATCTAGTGACTTTAACCTCAAGCGACCATGCGCGCCCCCGAGTGGAGAAGATAGTGATAACGAATAAATCAGTTTAAAATAAGTGTATTACTTAAAATAATGTTACATTAAAGCTTCTTTACAATTGAAGTTTTGAGTTGTGTTCTTTCGTGCTGTCATAATTTTTCTGCAAATTCATTCCTCCGTTTTCATGTTGTTTTTCAAAAAATAGTTCATTGCAGAACTCTTCTGATAACTATTTATCAACTAATAAATAAGATACTCGTATATTAAAAGTTGTTGAAAACAACACTAAACAATCAGGTTTAGATCGTCTTTCTTTCTTCCTAGATTCTTTCTTTCTATATTTGTTAATGTAATTTACACGTGGTTCGTTTCTGCCAGTGGCTGCTGTTCCAGATAGAGTTACGTAGCTTTTCGTTGGCATCATATAGTGGAAATTTCATGCAACATATTACAAATACAGTTCAAACCTAACCTCAAAGTTTAATAAACTCCCGCCTAGCTCAGATGAAATTACCACGCAGCCCTATGGACACAGTGGAATTTCCAACTTCCCACAGAAAATAGCATCGTATCTAAAATTAAGCAATCTCACTAGATTCACTGGGCATTGCTTTCGGCGTACAGCAGCTAGTCTCTTGGCCGACAATGGAGATGTTCTCCAATTAAAAAGACTGGGAAGGTGGAAGTCGAGTGGCGTAGCAGAAAGTTATGTTGATCAGTCTCTGAATGGTCAACTAAAAATTGCAAAAACGCTGTCCAAAAAGGTTAAGTGGTCCTTCGAAAATCCAACAACAGTTTAATTTTTCAAGCGAACAGTTGACACACGGACTGTCTCTTGCAATTAACAGCTACGATAACTCCAAGATCACCATTAATTTCCATACCTCAGCTGCGGAGAATAAAACCGGGTCGTCCCCTTAAAACCCCACAATCCCTTACGTAATAATTTTTTTCGGAATTTTTCTACAAATTTTACTTTGAAGCAATGCTTGTCTTTTGGTTAGGTATAAATATACATAATTTAGATATGCTATTTCATCAAAGTCAAGCAGAAACACAGATGTCTGATGGCTGATATATCCATCAACGAAGTTCATTCTGCTAATGATCAAATACCAATATATCCAAATTACGACCAACACTGCGGTGCTGTTACTCATTAGATGTTAGAGATAAAAACAAACAACCACAAAATCACATCGAAGTGCCTCATGATTCCGGATCAACAAGTACTCCATAAGAGTACTAAGTCTAAGCAAGTATTGTTTGCATGTTGTATAACAGGTCAAGTCAGTTTTTACGTCAATGGGGAGGGTTACTTGACGCCTGACAGTAAAGTCAACAACTCTGAAACCAGTAGTGGTAGCGGTCGTTATGACATATCCGATAATTCGGCTGACGAGCATGATGAAACATCAGAGTTACCTGCTGACGGCAACACCCAGAGCACAATACCATCTGAGCCACGATCAGTGCCTCCAAGCGCGAAAAGAAGATGTGTCAGGGCCAAGAAAGACGTCAACTTTTTAAAATCTAGAAGTGAGACCCGACCTGCCGCATCTCAACAAAAGAAGGCATCGGAACTATTTTATGAAAGTCTAATTCCAGAATTTGAAAAGTTACCCGTTCAGGAACAAAGAGATTTTAAATTAGAAATCCTTACCTCATTAGACACACGTCTTCAAAAATACAATTTGTAAAGTGAAAGTGTAAAGTGGTTCATTTGAACATGTCTGTAACTAAGGTTTAATGAAATCTAACTAAGTACTAAATTAGTGTTTATTGTTAAAATATCTTATAATTTTTTGAATTAGTTTATATTGTATGTACATCTGATATTAAGTAAAATTGTTTTCTGCATTTCTGCTATCTATTTTTTTATACTGCCATTCTACAGATCCTATACCCGAAAAATATTAAGCTAACTGATTTTCTTATACAGACTGTTTCCTAAAAAACGCCGCAAGCCATATGTCCGTTATTTATGACTCGATTTCAATAAAACAGAAACCGTAAAAAATCACTTAACACTATATGCAAAACATAGATTTCTCAAGTTTCAAAATTGCGCGACTATGAACTGTCAAAGAAATGCCAACTGTATCGTACCCACACAGTTCCCACATACATTTTTGTACATAGTTGCCATACTTATCCACAATCATTTTGAATCACCCTTTATATCCATCTATCAGTTTGGTGATAAACTATAGGCGATTTTTCGCGAGTAACAAATGGTTACTGTGTAATTATGTTAGGTTACTGCTTCCATACCTTTTCACTTTAACCCCACTTCCATTTTTCTGACTAACTGTAACGTTTCGCGAAAATGGTAAGATAAGAGTCAATAGTTACGTTTCGCGTGTATTTGTGATTTTTGGTTATGTCAAGTGTAAGGGACCCAAATTGATTTTGCGAACATGAATTTCTTTACGGTGACCAGTATACGTGAGGATTTGTTGTTTGATAATACACCGGAATTGCTGTGTCAGCATTTTGTTTTGTGCCAGAGGAAGAAAATTATATATGTAAAGTTACGCGAATGTTGTTACACAACCCCCAATGAAGAAGCATGGGTCGAATAAAATCATGAAATAACATTTTTCCCACACCACTATCAACTGTCAGAACAGACCATTCATAAGTCCTGTAACCGCCTCGCTTACTCGGTTAGCTGAAGTATGTTTAAGGTAACATCAATGACGTAGATGTATGACGTCATAACACCTCCCCTCTGTTACCTTTTTGCATGTTCTTCTTCGCGAAAATGTATTAGTATCATTTTAGAACATACTTTTATCAAATAGTTACTCGCGAAAAATCGCCTTATGTTTAACATGCTAGTTTGAAAATAAGATCTCTTGGAGCCACATGATCAGTTGCACTTGAGTTTGTGACGAATGTACATGTTGGTGTAACCTTTCTTTTTTGCGCCATTTTTTTCAATTTCTTCCTCTGTGCTAAATGCTGAAGGTAAAGGTAGGATTCTTACATCCGTTTTAGGGTTGACTAGTAGTCTTTCTTTTGCATCTAACGCTTTCATAAAAATTTAAACTATACTAGACAAAAATACAGTTTTTCCAATCATGCACAGACAGGCCACCTTGAGATAGTGTCCATGA
The DNA here is from genome assembly GCF_963966145.1 of Tenebrio molitor. NCBI lineage: Eukaryota > Metazoa > Arthropoda > Insecta > Coleoptera > Tenebrionidae > Tenebrio > Tenebrio molitor. The sequence continues at coordinate 20,267,595 of NC_091049.1, forward strand.
TGCCCCGCAGGAATGACTTATATTGGGTTTAAATATTTTGTATTATTCCGATGTCCAGAGGGCGTAAAAGGAAAAGCCAAAAAGGCACTTTTTAGAAGACAATATGAGAAAGCCCGTACGGCAAGTTTTAGTCGGCGAAGGCGCAGTGCAATTGTCACTTCGAAAAGCAACAAAGCAAAATGTAGTCTCTTTTCAAACCTTACAAAGATATGTCAAAAAGAAAAAGAGCAAGGCACACCCTAATGATCAAGTATCAATGAACAGCAACTACAAACGCCGCCTTGTTTTCTCTGAAAACGAAGAAAACTAGTTAGTTCATTATGTTATTAAATACTCCAAAATGTGTTAGGGGGCACACAACAAAAGACGCCCGTATGTTGGCCTATGAAATGGCAGAAATTGATTCAAAATACATTCCAGCAAGTTGGGAAAAGAATAAAATGGCGGGAATTGATTGGCTGCAGGGATTCTTAAAAAAACACGAGAAGGGTTGAGTATACGACAGCCTATAGCATACAGCCTTTCGAGGGCATCCTCATTTAACACACATAATGTCAACATATTTTTTGACAATATGGAAAAAGCATATAGTTGCTCCGAAGCTTTTTCTGACGGAACTCGCATATACTCGTATAATCGCGACGAAACAGCTACGACGACTGTACAAAAACCTAAAAAGGGTTTATCATCAAAAAGGACGAAGCAAGTTAGTCAATCCATCAGTGGAGAACGTGGGGTATTAATTACAACTTGCTGCATAATGAGTGCCATTGGAAGTGCACCTCCACCTGTTCTGATGTTTCCTAGAAAAAAAAAATCAAAAACCACATGTTAAATGGGGCACCTCCGGGTACGTTGGGTCTGGCATCAACTTCAGGCTGGATGAATGGAGAGCTATTTCCATTGGTAATGAAGCATATCTTCTGAAGAAAATCCGACAATTTTGGTATTTGATAACCATGAGGGTCACCTCACCATTGAAACACTCAAAAAAGCAAAAGAAAATGGAGCTGTAATGGTCACCTTGCCGCCACATTGCAGTCACTGGATACCCCGGTCTTCGCATCGTTCAGAGAGAATTACAATGCAGCTGTCGACTCATGGCTCTTACATCATCCAGGAACGGCTTTATCAATTTATGATGTCGCTAGTTGCGTGGGTGTAGCATTTGACCGCTCTATGATCATATCAATTATTAAATCTGGGTTCAGGAAAACAGGAATCTTGCTATTTGACAGAAACATTTTCACATCTGATGATGAACTTGGAAGTCAACTTACTTCTTAACTCACGTGAATTTAGATATGAAGTGAAGTACAGCGAAGAATCGTTTCGGCTTTATTTAGGAAGTGTTGGATAATGAATACAAGATGTTGAGTCAACGGATACGGATCATGGAAACTCATCACCTAAAAAATGGAGATGGGAGTACGTAACGCAAATTAGAAAATATCGCCAAGAATATCGTTACATAGTGTATCGTGATGAGTCGTGGTAGGACACCCACGATATGGTAAAAAATGGAATTTCAGATGGGATGTTTTAAAATCTAAAGGAAAAATAATTATTATTCTTCATGCCAGAGGTACCGACGGTTGGGCAAGTAATGCTCTACTGCTCTGTTGATTTAGAGACATGAATCCAACATTATTTGAAACTTGGTTTCAGCAGCAGTTGATTCCACATCTTTCTCCCAATTCAGTAATGGATAACGCGATTTACCATTCGAAGTTAGTTCACAAAAAAAACAAGCAAGGCTACGAAAAAAACTAGAAATCGGCGATTTCATGACGCTTAATTGCAGTTCATCGACGATCTGGAAATACCTCGTATCGTGTGGATAAAATTGCCAAATCTAATGGTCGTGTTGTGTTGAGATTGCCCCCATATTATGTGTGCTAAACCCTATTGAGTTGACCTGCGCCAATCCATTAGAAGAAAAAATATTTCTCCAAATATAAATGTCGGCGTTGTTGACGTAATTAGAAGTGAAGTAGGCAACATCAAAAATGATCTGTGGAAAAGCTGCATAAACCATGTTATTGAGATAGAAAATTCGCATGTGTCACCTGAACTTGCAGAATTTATCATAAATCTCGAAAACGGTGATTGCAATGAAACATATTATTATGACGATAGCAATGAAGTTTAGATAAATTGCGTATTCCATGAATTTCTGTGTACAATAAATATTTGGTTACGATGTCTGTGTTTAGGTTCTTGTTTTACACAAACTTTAAATAATATCTTCGTTCAAGTACAACTCTGTAAACTGACAGGTACAGAGCGAAAGTGATGATTAACATGGGTCTGCTTAAACCGCTTACCGGCAACTCAATAGACTTAATAAGTACTATTGTCCTGCCATGAAATCCATGCAGTTCTGGGACCACTATATCAAAGATGCAACAAATTCATCAGTTACTTATAACAGTGCTAATTTTACTACACCGTCCTCATACGAGGTTAAAACAGAAACTGCTTAACATAAGATATCCTGAACATAAAGCACAATTCCATACGAAAAATGTATAGAAGTCATGTAGTGAATACGAATAACGGTAGTAATAATGATGAGTGAGGTTTTCCAGATGGTCTTGATTTCTACGGGGAAAATTAAAATCCATAGAGGACAAAATTGGAGTATACTTATACAGGGTGTATCCGAATTCGACCGACAAACTTTCAGGGCAGATTTTACGATCAAAAATAAGCATAAAACTCTTAACACATAGGGGGTCAAAAACACTTAGTTACCAATTACCATCTGAATTCCTTGAATTTTATGGGGTTATCTGTGCATTGTAGAGGGGGGCGAAATTTTGACAATTTTTGTAAATCGTACATAGCTCCTTTTTTTTGTACGTTTGATCAAAAAATTCCACCCGATGCCTTTTGTTGCTGGTAGAACTTTTAGTCCATTATCTCACAAACTAAGCAGTTTTATGCTTATTTTTGATCATAGAATCTGCCCTGAAAGTTTGTCGGTCGAATTCAGATACACCCTGTATAGTATAGACTACAATAAAGCGATCAAGTTATCCATGCATCTGAATCCGTATGTCTTTTGCGATTGATATGTTGAGATCTAACCTGTGTTTCAAGCTGTGTTTATTGAATGGATAACTCGATTACAAATTAATTTGATCGCTGTTTATTATTCAACAAGTGTGCAAACTGTAAATTCTAGTTAACGAAGAAGTTAATCAATATTGGCCAGTGATATTTCTAAATGTGCGGGTGTTAATAAGCGGTGATTATTACTGATTTATGACAACCCGGGTTTACGACTTACCGGCGAATTGCAAGATTACATGAAATACGAATTAACACCTTAAGGCCTGATTTCAAGTCATGGTGGCAAATAGGTGGTGCAGCACAAATGTATAACTATCTTTGTCCTACACATTAATTACCAATATGCGTCATCTTTCTCTCTTGCGCCGTTACCATGACAACAAGTGCGACCGTCGCAAGTCAACTTGAAATCGGCCTCTCAGCCGGTATCTCTGTACGATGATGGATAATGCGCAAAACGAAAACGTTTTTCTTGTATAAACTTTTTAAGGAATCGTTAAAAAATGTAACTGACGTTAATATCTTGACGTACATAACTGATGGTGGTATACTGTTGCATCGGGTGAAATGGAAAATTTCACAATTTCATAAACGACACCTTCGTGTCACTATTCGATAGTTATGTATGTAACATAAAACCACACTATGGGAACCATGTAACAGTGGTGTATAATGGATACAAAACGAAAACCACAAAAGCAGCAGAAAGAAATAGTCGTTCTTTTTTTACTCTAGTCAACAAGAAAATACCCTCAAATTAATGATTACGTACGATTTTTTTAGATCTAAAAGAGGCCCACGTGGCAAGAATTTTACCTCCTCCGAAATCGAGGTTTTGGTTACGGAAGTGGCAAAGCGAAGGCACGTTTTGTTTGGGTCCCTTCGATGACCCTCCCTTACTCATTTTCATCGGGTCAGGGCATGGTAGCAGGTCCTTAGTTGCGTCAACGCAGTGACACCGTCAATAGAACGGTGGAGATCTTAAGAAGGCAAAAATAAAGGAGGAAGTGAAAAAGAAGCGACTCCACTCAGTGCAAACAGAGGAAGTAATGCTTTTCTTTGTTGGCATAGAATTGATTAAAAGTATGCGAAAATGTGAGGCCAGAACTAATTCAAAAGTCTTGGAGTAAACTTCTAACACAATTTGATGATGGTTGGAGTGAAGATGAAAATCTCCCAGTGGAGGAATAAAATACACTTAGCAAATATAGTTAGGGATATTGCAAACTTTGTTAGAGATACTGCAAACTTCTGTTAAAAAAGCTTAAACCTTCGAGCAAAAACTTATCAGGAATAATTATAGACGTTTTTCAAAATTATGTTATAAAAAAAACACTGAATTCTCCACAACGTGTGTCTCGCTTCCAAGTGTAATAGTGTTAATAACAAAGCAAATAATTCTTATTTTCATTACTTTCCCATATTTGGGAAGTTAGTGCACTGATAAACCACATTTCTGGAGATGTAACAAGACAAGAAGTTATTGAATGGGCCGTCGGACAAGATAAATCATGGGAATCCATAAACGGTATGGAGATTTTGGAGCATGTTTAAAATGAATCAAGTTCAGATGAAGAAGTAGAAGTGAAAGCAGGACATGATTGAAATGGGCTGAGGAAAATGCTGAATCGGAACATTACCTTCTAATTTTGTTAGAAATGAAAAAACCAGCTGAAAAGGCCGAAGAAGCAAACATTAAACAGAGCAAAATCACTGATTTTTTAACGATATATGTAGTTCGCCCTTTGGACGCCAAAAATATAACATTAGGCCGAAGAAGAATGGAAAAGACTGAATAAAATTCCAGAAACTTTTCAGTCAGCGATTTTTGACTTCGAATTTTGAAAAAACACGAATGTCACCCGTACCACATGGAACTTCACCAAGAGTTGCATGGTGAAGATTTTGCAAATCGAGTGGCTTTTTGCGAATGGGCAGAGGAAAAAATCCGGAATAATGAACATTTTTTTTTTTTAAGAGTTGTGTTTACCGACGAATGTTGTGTGAAAAATAATGGTGCAGTGAATAAACACAATTTACACTATTGGGCAATACAAAATCCGCATTGGATGAGAGAACAAGACATCCAAAATCGCTGGTTCCTTAATGTCTGGGGAGGTGTTGTCAACAATAGAATTGTGGAGCCGTTTTTTTTTTTTTTTGAAGGTCCATTGAATGGTGAGATATACACCACCTTTTTGCAAGACGAACTAAACGATTTGCTAGATGTAATTGTCCCAGTAAATGAAAGGTTTCGGTTGTGGTTCCAACAAGACAGAGCACCTCCACATTTTAGTCGAACAGCCCGGGAAGAATTAACGCTCCAGTTTGGAGAAAATTGGATTGGTAGAGGCGGACCCATACGTTGGCCAGCGAGATCACCTGATCTTACACCACCAGATTTTTTCTTAGGGGGTACCATCAAAGAACGTGTTTTCCGGGAGAGACCGACAACAAGAGATAATATGAGGGAAAGACTAATTGCCGCCTTCCGCGAATTTAATGGTCTGAATGTTGCGGCTACCGTTCAAGCAAATTTTAAGAGACGCTTGCGAATTTGTATCGAACAGGAAGGTCATCATTTTGAACATCTAATGTAAAATAAAATAAATTAAAAATCAACTATTTGTTTATTTTATCTGAATCTGACTAACAAAAAAATTTTAAGTCCGGCCCTGAAATAAACACTACCCTCGGCTCGTCAGAGGTACCTTTTGTGATTTATGGTTGGTTGCAATACTTTACAGCGGGCATTGTGAACGCAAATTTGTTGCGGACAGAAGTTACAGCAATAAATCCCTTATATACTTTCCCGACAAAAATCACAAAATCTCAATTAATTTAAAATCAAAGACTCCTATCAAATTTCGGGAATACATTTTCCATTATATTTTAAATGTAATTAGAAAAAAAAATGGATTTCTGATTTTTTTTCACTTTATAGCGTCTCGACGCTGTTTAGAAACTTAATTCAAAAAAATGAAATTACCATGGTGCAGTACTTTAATTGAAGATTGTTACCTGCAAGTTTCAAATTTTTTTAACAACTAGAAATAGGTTAAATTTCCAAAATGCCATACGATGGTCCACCCTGTATAAGGGTTGGTAACGCTGGTAAATTGACGAACAATTGTAAGTTTTGAATTTAAAGTGTCATGACATGCAGTGATCACGTAGCAACAACTCACTATGAGTCACTGCCAACAGTAAAAATTTAAGGTGTCGATTTCAAGTTAGGAGCTGCGATCGTCGTAAATAGTGGTTGTAGCGTAAAGTTTCATTCACATTGGAAAAATTAGTACGTAAAATTAGTACTCTCAATTAACACGAGAAGTATAACAAACAAGTGCGTTTGCATGGACGCATTCACAATGCTTGTAATTAGTGCGTCTACTTTGCACGTTACGGAAAAGTTTGTATACTTCTAACTTTGTCGCGAAATTAGTAAGTTCACTGTGGTTACGCGCATGCGCAATTTGAAATTTTTGTTTTACATGTCAAAGTGTCGTCAAACATAACATAAATGTATAAATTTCTCGTCCATTGCAACTTACTTTAACATTTACAAACAGTACAAAACCATGTGTAATTCCCTTGTTACCTTGTAATCCAAATAGTTCCAAATTTTTAGCAATTTAGCGTAGCAGTTCCCTGTAATGCATCCATATCCCTGTGTAATAACAGATGGCGGATCCCACTAATTACTTTTCTTTATACCATACTGTTATTAGGATTTATCAGTACTCAATGCTTGATTGATATGACACCTATAACAGTCTAGGCCGTTATTCAAAATTATAGGCCGTTATTCGAAATTATCAGACCGAGGCCGTTATTTTTGCTGCCGTTGCTACGGTTACGGCACAAATGACAACTAAATTTAATTTTTGAAGTAAAGAGAAATGTCAGCCTTACAAATAAATGTTAAGTATTAAATATATACTATTGCTTAATTTTTCATTGTGAATACTACTAAATGTACTAATTTCTGCGTTAATTTCACTTGCTAATTTCAACATTAATTATTCCAATGTGAATGAAACTTAACTTTAATGCTTATTCACAATGGACATAAGACATAAGAAATACATAAGAGATACCTAAGAATAATTTGTAAATTTGGGCAATTGGAAAATAATTTATGTGTCCATATAACTCGAATATGATTATTCATGCCTTTTTGTACACAACAATAATGTTCACTGAGGTCACTTCTCATAAGTTACGTAAAAATTAATGGTATATCCACTGCATGCATCATGAATTTCTTACGCCTTATGTTAAGCTTATGTCCATTGTGAATAAGCACTTACACCGCTGCACTACGCCCTCGCTACGACCCGATTTGCACGCCATTTCAAGTCGGTAAAATAAATATCCAGTGATGACATTTATCTTGTTTATGTTTACTGATACATATTTTATGTGTTGTATAGTGATTAACACTAGTGTCGAACTGCTCTACGTTGCCAGCGAATTTAACTTGCCAGGGCCACCACCACCACCACCAGAAACCATCTCAATATCTGAACAGCCATCGGCAAATCCAGATACGTTTTGCGAAGTTGGTAAGTACATACGTATACAAATAAATATACATAGATCAAATTTATCATGTTTATATTTATTGATACGTATTTTATTTGTTTTATAGTTATGAACAATCCAGTTGCCTCTCCAGGATTTGCTAGCGATTTGGGGTTGAGCCAAACATTAGCTCCTCGGGACCATCCTCGGGAAAGCCACCAAAAAAAAAAGAGGAAAGAATGTACTCTTGGAGAAAATGAGGATAAACACTGATCTACAAGTACAGAACAATGAACTGTTGCGGCAACTGGTAGAGCAGTTTGGTACGTTTCTTGAGCTCAAGCGACGCGAACTGGAGCTCAAAGAAGAAAGTACCAACTGCAAAAGAAAGCACAGTTCGTAAGTCTTTTTTTTGTGTACATATGTAAATAAATCGTAACTTAATTGATTATGTAAATCAAATGTAAATTTCACTGTTTATTTTATTTGTAAATAAATTGTAAATAATATTAATATTGTTGCCAATTTTGTTACTTTCTCCTGGAGATAGTTATGAAAGCATCTAGTGAGACCAGGTAGAGGCTGGCAAACTCCCACCAGGATAAGGAAGGGGCTAGGTTTCAATTAATTTGGACTGCACTGTTTAAATCAGAATTTAAAAAAAGATGGACCCTAGCGCACAAAAAAAAGAAACCTTCATTTCAAAGAATAATGTGTGGCTCGCAGGAACATTGGCAATTCCAAGAGTAGCGAATCGCCCAGGACGTCCCCAAAAACAGTTTAGTGACGCAAGCGACAGATCCAAAAGAAGAGAAACTAAAGATGTACGAAACTCTATGGATGTAGAACTGCTTACCCATGCTACATAGCTGAAATTACGATCTTCTGGGAAAAGAGACGCTTCTCAAGTGTTAAAAGCAATTACTAGTAGTCCAACGCGAGCCACCCAATATAAAAAAGCATTTGTTAGTCAGCAAGAAAAAATACAAACAAAGATGACTTCAGTAAGCGCGCTGGCCATGTTTGTCGAGCCGGTCTATCTAGAAGACAATATGAAATAATCTGGAATACCCAAAAAAAACAGATTTATCCTTGCTATCCTTGCAGCATACAAAGTGCAAAAATTGATTGTTATCCAGATAAAGAGGCATATAAGGTTACAGAAACATGCGCTGAAGTTAAGTTACAAAATTTGTTGGATCACACAGTTACACGCCTGTTAACTTGTTTAGAAGAAATCGTGCAAAATTTAAGCAACGAAGAAAGCGATTCGTTGTTGTTGTTATGCAAGTGGAGTACAAACGCAGTACAAGCAAAAATTTCAGAATGACTGTAATTCAGACTCTAATATATTCCAAAGTTCTTTTGTGCCTCTGCAGTTAATTTGTCAGTTAAACAAAAAATTAATTTGGCAGAATCCTTCGCGTCGTTATTGTCGGCCAATCAGAATCAGATTTGTAAAAGAATCGAATCATATTACAAATGATGAAATCCTTTACATGAAAAGCGCAATACGTTCTTTACGTAATTCTGCCGTAACATTGGCAAACAAAACCTTCTCTGTCAAACATACTTTGATGTTTACCATGGTTGACGGCAAAGTATGTAATGCCGCTACCCAAACTTCATCTACGATGAGGTGTTATCTTTGTGGCAAAACGTCCAAAGACTTTAATAACTTAACAATCAAGAAAGAAGTTAAACAAGAAGCACTTTAGTTCGGATTGTCAATTCTCCATGCCAGAATCCGCTTGTTTGAAAGTATATTACATCTAGGTTACAAGCTGCCTGTGCAGAAATGGCAGTTACGCTCACAGGATGAGAAAACCATTATTCAAGAGACACAGTTAAAAATGCAACAGGATTTTAAAAAAATGGGTCTAATTGTGGATGTTCCTAAACCTGGATTTGGAAACAGGAATGATGGTAACACTAGCCGAAGATTCTTTGCAGATCCAGATTTAGCAGCAGAAATAACAGGGGTTGGTATCAATCTTCAAATCTGGTCTTCAAATTGTCAAACACACATTCAAAATCTGGAAAAAGTCCAGCGTCGTTTTCTTAAGTTCTTGGCCCATAGAATTGATGGTACCTATCCCGAAAGGGGTCGCTCGCAATCTGAACTCCTTGAGCGTTTCGAATGTCAGGATCTTAAGACTAGACGCGTGAACGCTTCAATGAGCTTTCTTCGTAATCTGATACATTACCGCATAGATTGTAGTAATCTTTTGAGCAAGCTCTACTTTCTGGTTCCCCGCCTGACCTCCCGAAACCATGTATGCTTTTACCTACCTACTCCGCGTATTCATGTTCAGAAACATTCTCCTTTATATACCATGTGCGAAAATTATAATGTACATCAACATGCGTTTGACATCTTTCGGTAATGTTTTCTGTATGTATTTCTTGTCTCTTGCTATTCTCCTATCCCTTAATTGGACTCGTTCTGTGGGATAGACGTATTCTAATAATAATAATAATAATAATAATAATAATAATAATATTTCGCTTCAAAGTAATTCTAGAAATAGAAGAAAAAAAGATGTATTGTATTGCTCCACTCTGTATCAAAGATGTACATTCATCAGTTTCTTTCAACAGTGCTAATATTACTACACCGTCCTCATACGAGGATAAAACAGAAACTGTGTAACATTAAACATCCCGAACATAATGTTAAATTCCATATGAAAAATATGTAGAAGTCACGAATAACACTAGCCATTAAACACAATGAGGTTTTCGGATAGTCTTGATTTCGACGGCAAGAGCAACACCCATAGAAAAGACTCCACAAGGTGGAAAGTAGACCTAGTTTTGGCAATTATCAGGGAAAAGAGAAAATGATCCTTGAGTTTGACCCAAAAAACGAATTAGCCCGTCGAATCATGGGTTCGGTGTGTGGACGAATTGGCTGACAACCGTTAAACTGGTGGCCAACAAACTCACCGGACTGGCCAGAAGGTGGTACTATTCACAAGATTACTTGGCGGTAAGCTGGAAGAAAATGAGGAAAGTAATGGTGAAACAGTTTAGCAAACCAATTTCCTTCGCCAAACTGCTGTGAGAAGCTGCGTTATAGAGAAGGGTAAGATTTAAGCGATTACTGTTTCAACAAAATAGTGGGCGGTGTCGTGTTGGTGTGGCAAAGCAGCTATAAGGTTCAGTGAGAAACTACCGAAGTTTAAGGGACCGTTTCGAGTAGTTAAGGTACTCTACAACGACAGGTACCAGGTCGAAGACCTAAGGGTAGGGCGTCGCAAGAAAAAGGTGAGCCCATAATAAAGCAAATATGTATGAAAAAATGTTTCAACAGTAGAAAATACGAACGGTTTACAAAAACGTCAAAAATCAAAGACCGTTTGCCGATTTACCACATGAGGTTGGCTTGATCTACAAGTTTTAAACGGAATTTCATTGGGTAAAATTCTTCATTCTGACAAAACCTGTGCTGCAATTGCTACTCATATTGCAACAAAAATGAAAAAGATCATTTGTAAAGATATCACAAGGACAAAGAAAAAATATCTGTTTTAATAAATCAATAATTCTCAGTAAACGAACCGTGTTGATAGTTACTCTGAGAGCCTTTCTTGAAGACATACCTGGACACGCTTACACCTTCAATCTGGATCTCATCGAACTTTCCGACGCATCTGCGGAAATTATTGCCAAGGAACTATTGAGATGTTTAAGTGAACATGACTTTGAAGATTTTTTTACAAGTGTTTTATTACCTTTACTTGCGACGGAGCTCCCGTAGTGGTCGGCAAAAATTCCGGAGCAGCCACGTTTGAAAATAATGTTTCCAAATTTAGTCAGGTGGCATTGTTCTAACCATCGATTAGAGCTTGCTGTGAATGACGTTGTAGATGAAATTTATTTATTTAACTCATTGTGCTTCGTACCAACAGCCTAATTTTAAGCACAGTTTATGATAATTTCTTAAAAAGTACAGCCGCAAACATTAACCTTAAAATTTTTGGACGGAAATTTCATATGGCAAAAATTCAGAGCAATGTGACAATAGTTATTTTTATATTAAGTGCGCGAAGAGAGTGTTTTTTGTGCATGAAAAGGTCTTTTACGCCGAGACGAAGGTCGAGGCAGTATAAGCCTTTGAATGCACAAAAACATCTTCGCGCACGAAATATAAACAATATTTTTTCTATAATTGATTCAAAAAATTGAAATTAAAAATTCAAATTTTTGAAGGAACTCTGAAGTTTCAATGCAGTGACCATGTTGCTAGGTAACTAATAAAAAACAGTGCGTGAAATGAAAAACAAAAATAGTCGTATGCGTGAAATTGCATTTCACACACTGTTTTGTATGGTTTCTATGGTTTCGATCTTACTAACAATGCAAAAAAAAATATACGTCAGAAAATGACCCACTTCAGGCACAGATAACTATGCGTGAATTTCAATTTTTTGAATCAATTATAGAAAAAATCATATTCGGGTAGAACCACACACTGTGTCATATTATCCAAGTGCAGCAGTGCATTAGGCAATCAATTTGTTTGTTTTATTTCTTAGTTGGATTTTCGTCATGTCTACCAAAGAAAAACGAATAGGCAAAGGACGGAAGTTTATATGAGTAACGCTATAAACGCGGTACAGGAAAATCAAATGGGTTGGCTCAAAACAAAGTTCTTTAATGTACCTCAGGTTTATTCCGAGGCGCAGAGCAATTTAATAAAAATAAATATGCAACTGGTAGCCATAAAATAATGGTACGAAAACTTCAATGCCTACAGAAGTAGAAAAAGAAATTTTGAACATATGTATTCTTCAAGTAGAAGCTAAATTGTTTGGTGTAACACCAACAAAACTTCAACAGTTTGCTTCTAGCGTAGCGGTGAGAAAAAAATACTCTCATACATTTAATACTATAAAAAATGTGCTGGATGAGACTGGTTAAAAGAATTTCACTCAAGACATCCAGAAATATCACTGAGATCACCAGAACTAGTGCTAATTTCAAACATATTAATTATTCGTTGAAGTATCAATTATTATTGGCAACTGTGAATATTCAATCACAATTGAACTCAGCCTATTTTAAACCGAATTATAGAGTGTGTAAAATTTTGTGGTATTTTTGAGTTATCCTTACGAGGCCAGGACGAGACATCTACCTGTGCAAATCCCGGAATTTTCAAAGGCTTCATTAATTTTAGGCCTGAAATTGACAATATTTTTAAACATGTATCATTCGAAAAAGGTGTCTTTTTAGGTACTCCCAAAAGCCGATTCTGTGCATCTCGCAAGAAATTTAATAATAAAGGAAGTTGAATTAACAGACTTTGTGGCCAATCAGGCCAACGAAACCACTGACGTATCTGTTCAGGATCAAATGGTTCTCATTTTAAGATAAACTATTGGACAAAAAATGTATGATTGGTTTTGGGGATATTTTTTGCACTTTTCACGCACTGCGGATGACATTAGTTCTTGCATTTTGGAACAATTATCTGCATTGAAATTAGGCACCAACCCAAAAAAATTTACCTGTCAAAGCTACGATGGCGCATCTGTGATGTCTGGTAAAATGAACCGAGTCCAAAAAATAATAAGACAAATTTAATATCCTGGCGCTTATTTTGTGCACTGCTGCGAGCATTAATTTAATTTGATAGTACCCAAAGTTGCGTTAGAACATAAAACTGTGAAAATATTGTTTTGTAAACCTAGCAGGTTTTTCTACATTTTTTTGCCGTTCCCCTAAACGAATGAGTGTCTGAGACGATGTTGTAAAGAAGCGTTTTCCTAAGGGATCTGATACTAGATGGACGTTCCACAGCCGATCTCTCACGATAGTATATGATCACAAAAAAGACCTGATGGAATGTTTTGAGCAAATTATTGACAAAGAACGAGATACTCAAACGGTTCAACAAGCATCGGGGTTACGACGGTTACTAGAACACGATTTTTTTTTTATACTGGCTATATTTCTTCAAAGATATAATGCCACAAGTTGCAATTAAAAACAACCAATTTCAAACAGGAGGCATAGATGCTATAAAGGTTCAAAAAGCTGTCGATGCTTTTAAACAACAGGTTTTATCGGTAAGAAATAAAATAAGAGTGGCAGATGCTGGTCCAAGTACATACGCTGGTAAAAGAAAAGTAAGAAGCTATAAAAATATACCGTCGTACCATCCGATATGCCTCCTAAATGCGATGGGAGGCAGTATGATCTTGCTGTACTGGTGCCGGAGGAAAACCGAAACCGCCCGTCTTTTTGGGGAGAGGTTTCCCGAAATTGGGGAGCTGGAGGAGAGCGACTGGGAGGACAACCGGGTTCCTCATATCGTGCTGAACACTGCGCTGCCGAAGAGGACGGGCGGAAATATCGTCAACGAGCGACACATCTTCTGCCACTTCCTTAGTACCAAAGAAGGGGAACACCCACTTAGAACAGCATACGGGCACCTGTGGGCACACGTACGAGAGGCGGAGCGCCTCGGGAGAAAACAGCTGGCGCTGGTACGTCTGGAAGGGACAAAAAGATGTTGGAGTGCCTGACGGGGCCAAGTGGTTTACAAATTGAACTGTGTGTGCCGTCTGGGCTGGGAGGAAAGGAGGCTCCCTTTACGGCGGGACCCACGAAAGAGGGCGAGCAGTGGCGGTAACCGCGGCTGCGTCGACCTAGGACAGAAACTCTGGTGGTAAACGCAAAGAAAAACAACACGAAGGCAGTCAAAGCGGCGGTTGGAAGCCCGAACCGCTCAAGAGACAATTCAGGTCAGCAGCCTGAAGAAGCCACAAGCGGGATGGCGGCCCTGCACCTCCCGGATGCAGACGCAGACAAACTCCTAGAAAGAAGAAGAATCCGCATTGGATGGAACTTAATACATGGTCTTTTGAGAATAAGGCAAACACTGATTCCCAAAGGAAGAGCCGGAGACAGAAAAAAGCTGAGGCCTATTTGCCTGCTCAACAAGTGCCTAGGGAAGCTGCTCGCCGAACTTGAACAACGGGACTGGTAGTTCGGCTTTAGAGAGGGCAGGTCCACAATCCACGCGACCAAGGAGGTCATGAAGTTTGCAAGGATGGCGAACAGCGAGTCTTGGGGACGAAAGGATTTATGCCCTCCAACTACAGTCGACATGGAAAACGCCTTCAACTCGGCGCTGTGGCAGGGAATCGTGGCAACACTGAGCAGGCGAAACATGCCACCATGGGTAATTGCCATAGTCCGAGATTACTTCCGCGACCGGTTTGTCGAGGACGGAGATCTGCGAGTAAGGGTCTCCTGCGGAGTTCCACAGGTATCGGGCCTCGACAATAAATAATTATTATTATATTCCACTAATAGTTTAATAATTGCTTCCATACAACGAAATGTAAGAATGTTCTTGACAAAAAAACGTAAAAATACTGAATTCTGTTGTATTTTTATGGGAAGCCGTTGAACACGTGCACTCTTCCTAACCTGTGAAAGCGAGCCGAATTGATTTATTTTTTTAATTATATTCTACCGAGAGGTATGAATGTTCTTGACAAAAAGAAGTGAAAATGCTGAATTCTGGTGTATACTGACACAGTACTCTTGGACTGGGGTCTACAGGGGAATGTCCGAGGGGAAAAAATCTTTCCAAATATTGGATGGAATTGTGGTGGTTATGTTCGAAGTGATTTACCTTGCAGACAACAGACACACCCGACAAAAAAACATTACATTCTTAAAAGATGCGGTACTTAAGCACGCCAAGAAGAGGATGTCTCGCAAGCGAAAATTATCTACTTCCGCCACTACTAGCAGCACAAACCTTATTAACCAGAGATGATTACGTAGCAGTTGACCAACAGATTGAGAATCAAAGTAGTGTAGAATCTGATGGTGAAGAAAATATATAAATAAATAAATAAGAACATATTTATTTATTATTTCACTACAGCTTAAGCCTGTTTAATTTTTTTAATTTTATTATAATTACCTTATGATGAAGATACGTCTGGTTTTTAGAATTAATTAGACATTAGTGGGACGTAGTAAATACTACAAATACTTTGCAAGGAAACATTAAACGAAATGAATCGTCAAAACCCATAAAAACAGTGGACGACCTCAGAATGAGCTTTTTGAAGAAATCCATATCGTGGTTAGAGGCATGGCATAGTTTAGATAACAATGGTAGGTTAACAAATGATACTTACAATGTCCTTCATCATACGAGTAGCACGAGCGTTTTTCTTAGATATCATTCACTACTCTTTTGAAAATTTCTCCATTTCGTACTTACCAGGAAAATGTACTAAGTACAAATAAATTGGAAAAACGTTTTGAGAAGTATAGACTTATGGCCGGTTGCAACTACAATATTAGTTTTGACGACATAATGAACGCGGAAAAAAACCGACTTACGCATATCTTAAAAAAAAGAAGGTACTTTTTCGTTTAAAGAAATTCAAAATAAATTTCTTGAAATTGAAAAGTAATCTAACTTCCAGTGGGACATTTTGGAATTATGTAATGAAGACACATTTTCGGATGTATTATTAGATAGTGATTATTTATCACAATATGTTATTGATGAATCAGCTCAAATTTATATTTCAAAAAATTAAAATGTGACATTTGCATTTCTGTAGCCATCGGAAGTAAAGGAAATTTAGTACAGAACGAATACGATTATCTCCAACGTGGTGGATTATGCATTCCAACTGACATTACAAAGTTGGTTTTATTCCATATAAGCGCAATTTTACTCGAAATGGCTTTATTTATTAGGAAAATAATGAGCTCACAGATATGTTGCAAATGCGTAGGCAATGTTATCACGTTATCAGAATGCATCTGCAGCGTCCAGAGAGTATTGCAAAGCGATTTCCGGAAAGACACCATTCTGGGCCAGGTTAGTTATTAATCTGGTACAGCGGAGAAATGGGCAGGACCAGACTTAAAATTTTAGAAAACAATTAAAATATACAATCGATTCTCTGCGTTAATACAAACATTTTACTAAGAAGATTTAGGCTAATATTCTTAAGAATAATGTGTAGTACCTCGTGTTACAAGGAACGCGTCAACTTCAAGAACACCCTGTATAAATCGCGGCACAGTTCCGGGGCATAGCAGTGGTGGAGAAACAATGTCCGGTACGGACTATCATTTCATGACATGAGAGCGCCTTCATCGACAGGTATGAGAGCCCCCTGATCCAAGCAGAGCTCTGCGCGAAATTCTGCTGTACCAACAAATACGCTAGGGTTATACAGAGTGATCAACAAGAAACCAAATCAAGAGTGCTACCTCATCTTTTATTTTATCGAAACGTACGTCGTATACTAATCAGACACTTTATATAATTGCTGTGCACTCGTTTTGTTGGTTGCCTACCTCTCAAAAATCTATTATTAATTGCCTTTATAAATTGTTTATAATTCATGAATAATGGATTTAAAAGGAAGTTATTATTAATTATTATTTATTACTGATTAAGGAAAAAACACACAGTTACATAAAATTCCTTCATAAGGCACGTAATCTTTGGTTACAAAATTTTAAGTCATTATTTTTCAGAATTCTTTGTTTTGTTGTTTTCTGTAAGAAAAGTGCTAAAGTTATTATTCTCACATTTTTGGTTAATTGAGAACTTACTCGTATCTTTTCTAGCAGTTTAATTAAAACATTTAAATTATTCCAAGGTCAAAAAATAAGTTTTCACAAAAACTGCTCCAAATGTTCTCCATTGTGGTCCAGAAAGAGTCAAACTCGCCTCTCATATTTTCCAAAAACACTTATGAAGCTGTCAGGTGAAATGGACTGCCAAAATTCATTTATGGTGAAAATTTCTTTAAGGTAATGTGTGGGTTTTATTTCTTGCAACACACAAGGGAAACAAATTAATAGCCTCCTTCAAAATTTTTGCAATAAGTGCATTAACTCAATTTAATTTGCAGTCTTAAACGCCTTATGGAAGTTGAGGGATGTTCCTTGATAATTTGTCGAACATTTTGCACCATTTCTAAAATTTGAACTAAGGACTGACCTGACTTCTTCTTAATGATGGATTATGATTCACTAAAATTAGGCATTATAATTTTAAGACATTGATAAACTTGTTAATAACCAATACCATCAGGTTCAGACATTTGGCTTGAAATTCTTCAGTGTAAGGGGGTACAAAGTAAGGCCAGTCTTCACTTTCTTGTTTCACCCTCTTTCGAAAATAATCTAATAAAAATGCCTTCTCTTTAATGGTAAAACCCATTTTACAACTTATTCTGGGATAATTATTAGAGCTGGGCCGATACCGATACTCAGTATCGGTTATCGGCCGATACTGCAGGCCTTCAGATACGTGCCGATACCAAAAAACTTTCAGATACTTTTATCTGAAAAATATCTGAATTTAATTGAGCAAGCGGCAAGCCGGAAAGCGCCCACGCTGGTTTTCCAAGAAAACTGGCTAGACAATAACTTGTGGACGTGTTACACTTACAGTGGCGTTTTCAGTGGTGTTTGGAATCTGGATGCATGCTGGTTGATCTTAATTTTGTAAGTTGTGACTTAGGTTTAGGTACTAATTAGTCTTTATACTTTATTACTTATTACTTATTAGTATTACAAGTTTGAAAATGTCGCACGTGTGGAAGCACTTTACAAAAACAATCGACAAGAACAAGAGTAACACAGTAAAGTGCAACTATTGTGGAAATCAGTATTCGAGAGGAGGTAATAACAGTCGTAATTTTAATACTTCCAATTTGACGAAACATTTAAAGCGATGCTCCAAATATAACACAGAAACATCAGCAGGTAGGATAGCCTATTAAACATTATTAATTTGAATGATTAAGTTGATTTTACCTGACATATCGTAGTTATTATTAGTTATTATTTATTTTAGCTATCAAAAGAACCTTAAATAGTGCCCAAACTTCTCAATCTCAAACTTTACATTCTAAATTTGATGCTCACAATGCAGAACTAGAAGAAGTAAACCCACACGATGCTGACGACGCCCAAATGGAAGATGACCCAACTACCAATTTGTTTGTGCCTGAAGGTAACAATTTTTATTGATAGTGAGATGTTATATTTTTTTTATTTTGCCTTTTGTTTTGATTCAGAATCAGATCATGATGATAATATGTCTTTATTATCGTTGCCGTATATTGCTAGTACAAGTTCTGTTACTCTCACTACTGAGAGCAGGGATACAACTGTCATGCAACCTACTTTGCAAACATTCCTAAACAGAACAAAAAAATTTGACATTAATAATCCAAAGGCACAAGCTATCCATAATGCCATTACTAGGATGATTTGTACAGAATCACTTCCCTTCAACTTTGTCGAATCCGATGGCTTTAAACATTTAATTAACAAATTATGTCCTAAGTACCAAATACCAAATCGCAAATATTTTTCCGATAAGGTTGTACCCAAATTGTATCGACGAGCTAAAGAAAAACTTCGGGAACATCTGAATACTGTCACCGCATTTGGTTTTGCCGTCACCACAGACATTTGGACAGCTAAAGGCAATCACGACTATATTAGCGTAACCGCACATTTCATTGATAATACTTTTAAAAAAAATCATGTCGTGTTGGATGTAATTGGCTTTGAAGGAGCAACACACAATGCGGTTTCAATAGCCGAGAACCTAAGAGAAGCTTTCAGAGAATGGGGTATAGAACAACGGGTGAAAATTGTACTTTCCGATAACGCCGCTAACATGAAAGCCGCGATGAGACAGTTACACTTAGAAAATATAGGTTGTACCGTACACACCTTGCAACTGATTGTGAATTCTGGATGCCTTAATAATTTTGGGTCTATAAAACTATGCTGCATTCAGCAAGAGCAATAGTAACACACTTTAAACATTCTGTTTCTTCAATGAAATCCCTTCATTCTGCACAAAAAACGTTAGGAATGAAGCAGAAGACTTTGCTACAAGATGAACCAACAAGATGGGACTCCACTTATATAATGTTGGAGAGATTATGGGATCAGAAAAGCGCTATTTCTATGGTTTCATCATCTGCTAATTTCAAAAATAGGAGTAGGGCTGAGTGGTCACTAGCAGAAAATGTACTAAAAATTCTAAAGCATTTTTATGAGGCAACTAAAAGTTTTAGCAAACATAGTTCGGGTCTGTCTGATGTATGGGCTTTAATAGAATCACTAAAAACTATAATGAAAGATTATTTGACTGAAGATGATGCTGATACAGATGTTACAGCGGCAACGAAGGAAATTTCATCCCAAATCTCTAAGAGGTTTGGAGAAATAAAAAACAACGAAACATATATTCTAGCCACTGCTTTAGACCCACGCTACAAAGCGCAACTATTTTCAGATGAAACAAAAGACGAGCTTAAAGATTTGTTGAAGGAGAATTACCCTTTGCGTTATGCTGATGATCATGAAAAATCACCACAACAGTATCAAGAGTTTGATAGTCTTGATAAAACCGAGGAAGCGGGCACAATTACATTATTTGCTGTTACCAAAAAATTACTTCTTTCTAAAAACAAATCAGACGAACATTCAACCGGTACAACTAGCAAAAATAAAAATATTGATCGCGATATTGAAAATGAAATCTCCGTATATTTTCATGAGAGGACAGAACCATTGGAGTCAGATCCAGTGGAATTCTGGAAAAAGGAAATAAGGTTCCCTCATTTAAAGAAACTAGCAGCATATTACCTAGCTATTCCAGCTGGTTCCGTATTTTCCGAACAAATATTTTCGGAAACCGGCTGTATTGTAACGAGTAAGAGGACGAGTTTGACTGCAGAACATGTGAAACAATTGATTTTCCTTAAAAAAAATTGGATGATCTTGGAAAAATAGGCAAAGGATTTTAAATTTTTCGCAAAATATTGAAGGAGAATTACCCTTTGCGTTATGCTGATTTAAATTTAACTGTTTTATTTTATTTTTCATTATTGTGTACCTTTAATATTCCTACACCCATAATTTAGAAATGTGTTTTTGTTTTAATCTTCATTCTTCATTTGTCTAATAAAATAAAATTAAATATATTAATTTATTTATTCATAATCCATTTTTCTGTTTTATTTACCACTCAATCTAGTTCAAGGATAATGGTTTTTACATGATATTTACATTGTGATGTAAAAACAAGGTGAAATAAAATTTCAGATGCATTTATCTGAAGTATCGGTATCTGAAAGCTAGTATCGGAGTATCGGTATCGGTATCTGAAATTCCGGTATCGGCCCAGCTCTAATAATTATTGCTTACAATTCCAATAAACGTCTGTAAATATTGCCGAAATCGAAGATTTGTTTTTTAGGTTAAATCACTTAAATTGTCAACAACAACAACCTTGAATTTTGAAATGTGACATTTAAACGAAACATCTCCGTACCAGTGGCGTCGCGTTTGGCAATAAAGCTGATAATTTACTTACTCTTACAAATGTAAAATGTTGCTCTTATTTATCTTATAAATTGTTTCCCTTATCTTATAATAATAATAAAATGCACAATTATAATTCCAACGTCTAAAATTCATGAGGTATGATTTATTATAAACTAGCGTTTGAGACCACAAATTGTCTACGGCCATGCTTTGAACGCTTATTTGCGTATGATTCTGCTACGACGTGACCGATAATTTGCAACGCTTGCTCTGATTTGGATTCTTGTTGATCACTCTGTATTATGCGGAAGGGTGCAACCAGTAACGGGTTCTGTGTACGGTTCGAACCTTATCAAGGTTCAAAAACAAAATTAAATTAAAAATCCAAGCCTTTTGGACTCGGGCCGTCGGTTATTCTTGAATATAGTCTGTTAGTATTTTATCCAAAAATCTCACACTTCACATGCTTTGCAACGTGTTTGTGAAGTGATTAAGTTAGCTTCAAAAAAAAAACGGGAAATGAAATTTGACCTAATGTGAATTGGAAATTTAATTTGTCAATTTATATCAATTTGTGTCTGTTTGACAGTAGTATTTCTGACACATAAGTGCAGTTTTTTTAACCTAAATTCTAAAAGGCCGTTTCAAACTATAAAAATTTAATAAAATCTGACAGAAATTTTTCTGACAATTCCCGTTTTTTTTGAAGCCAACCGTACGTGAGGAACATAGTAATGTAAATACGTTAAAATCTAATACAAACAAATGTTTTTAAAAGCGCCGATTAGAGTTGAACGCTAGAAGGAGCTCTCACCAAAAGTACCTTTGCCTCCAGAACCCATTACTACCCGCTGGGGCTTTTTATTGTGAACACTATGATTCAATTAAACAGGTACATAGATATCTGTATTGAAAATCTAAAATGTAATTTTCAGGTTGTAATGAATTCTGATTCTGCTAATTCTGTCTGTATTAAGAAGACGCAAAATCTATTTTTGTAATATCTAGTTGTTAAAGGTGGATATCCGGACTGTTTGTCACCATGTAAACAACCTCATAACGGCCGGAGTCCGTTAAGGGTGTCCGTTATGAGCGGGAGCGGCCGTTATAAATGACTAAATAACTATAGCAACGTAATCTAAACTTTATTTTTCAACTTTTTTACAATTGGTACAATAATTAACACTTGTGATCCAAATAACTATTTCTACACCATCTCTACAAAAAGATCATTTCTGGAGAAATGGCCAGGTCAACAATGGTTAGATAAAAATAGAAGCTGGCTTGATTTGCATTCCCAGCACTGTAGAAAAATGGAATAAAGTGATGAACTTCATGAAAGACGAAAATACACTTCATGAAAGGTTGTCTCGATCACATTTCTTGCAAATGGTTTTCAACTATGTATAACCAATTGGACCAGTCAGTATTCGCTAAATATGAAAATAGTAAAAATCGAACAAGATCTTGATCTTAAATTATGGACCTCGGGGTAACAGTGGGCAAAATTGACCATAATCTTCCTTCGCAGCCAAATAATGTATAATGCATGGTGAAAAAATTCGTAACTACTGTATTAAAAACAGGCCGAATACCTGGAAAGTGACCGCGCACGAATATTGGACTTTTTTTATATTATACTCGTACTTCGTCTCGACCTCCTTGAAGTAGACGCGTTGAAAAAATTAAGTGATGTCAAGTTGATTTTCTTTTCGAATGATGAAAATTCAGGAAACACATTTATTTGCAATAGATATAGGTATGTATTTATGCCAAACAGACATGTGATGTTGAAGTTCAAATAAAAGAAGCAAGTAGTTCAAATGTTATTAAAAATTACAAAATAATGAACCACCAAGGATGTAATACTGCTCAAAAGATTGAAAATAAATATTTTGCTGGGTTTCCATCAATTAATGAATACGAACAACTTATATCTTGCTATTGTTACCCTCAACCACCTTCGATTTTTATTAACAAGAACTATAGAAAATCGCAAACATACTGTTGCCAAAGAAGATAGACTTCTTATTTTTTTAATGAAAATGAAACTTGGTGCGACATTTTTACTTGTGTTTAGTTTGGTGTACACAGAACAACAGTGTCAAGAATATTTTATACTTATCTGGAAGAATTAGTTTCTGCAACATCTAATTTAGTTTTTTGGCCCAACAAAAATATTGTGCAAGCAACAATGCTTTCATCCAAATTGCAGTAACACTCGGATAATTATTGATCGCACCGAGTTTCGAACAGAAGTGCCATCAACTGTTAATAATCGTGTGTTGTGGTACTCACATTATAAAAAGGGTTTCACCGTAAAGGTGCTCATAGTTAGGAGGCTTTATTTCATTTAAACCTAAGATCACCGGTGGAAGGAAAAATCATTCTCAAATAACAGTAGAATCAGGATTGGTCGATTATTTAGAAAAATGTGACATTCTTTTGGCCGACAACGAATTTCCTGAAATTAAAAAAGTTCTAAATGAAAGTGGAAAAGAAATAGAAATACATTTTTTCCAAAGCATACTCAAACTTAGATAAACATTTTTGACTGTCTCAATGAAAACGGTGCACACATTGAGTTTGTGTGTAAATTGGGCCTTTTTTGCCACGTGTGGGCCATTTTAATGTATAAATCTGTTTCAAAATCGAAAATCCACCAACAGTGCATTCTACCTCGAAAATACATCCGACAACGTCGCCGACTTTTGTTTTTAATGTGTCTGTAAGTGTCAGAAAAAAGTGGGGTTATGAGAGAAAACTGTTGGACAGTCGTTTTGGTCGTAGTTCATCGTGTTTTTTTTATTCTCATTTTATTATTTCACTCAAAAAGTATGATATGGTAGCTAAAACCTTTTTTCCGACGACCACTATGAAAAATGCGTAAATTCGCACAAATAACTATTATTGAAAGTTGGCTATTGCATGCAAATAGCGAACCCGTGTGCAATGAAACTGGTTAGCCAATCAGATACCTTCTAGCCTGTGCGCAATGAAATGATTGCACACAGTTGTAGTAACCATGGCCACCAATGTATGTTTTGTCCGCAGCTCTGTCGAATAATATATTTGAAGTTTGAAGGGATGCCGAATATTAGCGTTTTTTTTTTGTGGTCGTCGGAAAAATATCGTGTATACCACGTGTTGAAAATTCGATTTCACACTTGTTTGCTTAAGCCACGCGCCTACGGCTTGTGGCTCAATTCTGCAAACTCGTGTGAAATCTTTCATTTTCAACTCTTGATATACAATATACTATTGTACGAGTACATAATAATTATTTTGTGTTTCGAGAATAAACTCAACAGTTCAATGTCAAATTTTGGCGGGAGGTTGAGCCAACTCAAAAAAATTAAACTTTTTCTAGGGATTTCTTTTTTTCTCCAACATAATTCAACAGGTGGTGGATTTTTGATTTTGAAACAGATTATAAGTCTGTTTACTCTTTCTATGGTTACTATTAAAGTATTTATTGATTTATTACAGTAAGCCCGGTTTACTCAACTCAATTTTGGCTAAATTTCTGAATAAGACTTGTCTGTCCGCGGCTGTATATTTGTAATAAATATATATAATTGTCCGTTTCCTCTAAGGTTATATTGGGGCCGTAGAATTATCCCCATTGTGTAAAAGTCCATTTGTCTACAATAGAAAACATTTTGTGGTTGTAAACAAGCAAGTAAACCCGGCTGGCTGTTTCGTTCAGAGTGGGACTGAGGCAAATTTGTCGAAATATGAATTCCAATTTATAAATTTTAGTTTGTAGAGATTATGTTGAAAAATAAGCTTATTTTCTTGTTGTAGTGGTAATGTTTATGATTATTCTTGGAACCCGGGATTATCAGCTTTCTCTACTTGTGAGAGATGGCATTTTGTGATTACCTGTGGAGATAATTACTGTTAATAGGTCACCTCCCTTAGCCCCTTCTGTTTTTTTTTCCAAGAAAACTTTCTCGAAATAATATTTAAACCCCAATATTTGCTTCAACCCTCTCATTTAGACTAAAAATTCTCTAGTGGTTGTTTGTGAGTGAATATATAAAAATTTGTGATGGAAGCAATATTTCGTCCTTGGGAGTGTGAAGCTAGTACTAGTGCTCCACCACAAGCTGCTGCCAATGTGGATCATGTTGAAGAAAATGATGGAAGAAAACGGGTTCATCTTCTTCCTGAATCTAAACAAATTGTTTACAACGTGTATGAAGGTCTAGTCGCAAGGGGGTGCTCTAATCCAATTAAGGAGACCAGCGAATTAACCAGGGTACCATATACTTCGGTTCAGAAGATAATAACAAATCCAAACTTTGAAAAAAAGGAGAGAAAGACCAAGAAGTTTCGGCGGATTAGCGAAAACCTAGGAGTGGAAATTAAAAATATTATTTATGAATCCTACAAGAATAATGTGGTTCCAACAACTAAAAATCTAATGGGAAAGCTTGAAGAGAAAGGATTTGAAATTCGTTATTGTGAAGACACATTTAGATTATATTTAAGAAGTATAGGATTTTTTTATCGGATGTTGGATCGACGTCTAGCAATTATGGAGACACCCCGCCTTAAAAAACTCAGATTTGAGTATATTCATCAAATTCGAAAATTTAGAGCAGAACCGTTCCATAATTGTCCTGGATGAAACATGGTACGATTCCCACGACGTACTGAAAAAAGGCATTACCGATGGCACCAGTAAGTGCGTCTTGAATACTCCTCCATCTCGTGGAAAACGAATTATAATTCTTGCTGCCGGAAGTGAAAATGGTTGGGTAGAAGGCTCGTTATTGTTATCTGCCAAAAATATCAAGGACTGCTCGGCCGACTATCACCAGGACATGGATGGGGCTCTTTTTGAAAGTTGGTTTCAAAACCAGTTGTTGCCAAACATACCGCAAAACTCAGTAATATTAATGGACAATGCGAAGTACCACTCAAGGCATCTTATTAAAAAACCGTCGCAGGCAACGCGAAAAGATGAGATTTTAAATTTTATGGCAAGTCACAACATCGCAGTTCCACAGAAAAATACTAAAAAAGACTTACTGGAGATATTAAAAAACCATGACATTCCGCAACAGTACGTTGTCGATGAAACTGCAAAAGAGAGAGGACACACTGTTTTGAGACTACTGCCATACTATAGCGTGCTGAATCCAATAGAATTAATATGGAGTAGTTTGAAAAGAGGCATTCGGCAAAGTAACGTAGCCCCAAATTTAAGTGCAGCTGTTGTGGAGTTGATAAGACAGGAGGTGAAAAAGATTGACTCAAACCTGTGGAGAAATTGTTTCGCCACGTAATCAACGTCGAAAATTCTTATTTGTCCCCCACAATGCCCGAATTAATCATAAATTTAGCTGAAGATAGTGACGACGAAGAAACTATATTTTGAAAATAGTGATAGCGACGAAGATTGTTAATTTTAATTAGATGTGCACGTTATTTTACGTATATGTAAATGTTATTTCTTTATATAAATTTCTTTTTATAAAACTTTTGTTTCCAAGCGTTTTCTTTAATTCTCCCTTAAACCGGACCTTGTACATCCACCCCAACCGCTTTTAAAATTTGATTTATTGCAGGGGCGCGTGGCTTCTGAAACCCACACAAAAGGGCAGCTTATTAGGAGGTAACTACTTTTACGGCCCCAATATAACCTTAGAGGAAACGGACAATTATAAATTTCTACGATTCTAGGAAAAGAATCCTCAATAGAAGAAGCAATCCAACACCAAAAAGGTTTTTATTAAACACAATGGAGATCAATACTATTTAAACCCTAAATACAGATATTATGGCCAAGTTCAGTCGGGAATGGCCATTTTGGGTTTAAATAGGACTGATTTTGTAGTCTTTGCAAGTAAGGACAACAGCTTCTTAAACATTAATGTATCAAGAGATCATGATTTTTTTTTAAATTTTGTTTTACTTTGAAATTATTTTGTCCACATGTTGCACTATGTTTGTGTAAATAATTCATAAAATAAAATACAGTATTTATGTAATTGAAATGCTCAAAATTCCAACCAACCAATCTGCTGCCAAAGAAATTTCCCGACAGATACGAGTGTTTTTCCAAACCAATTGCAATACAATGAAACCATCTGCTAAAATAATGCATTTCTGTTGTCTGTCTATAAGTAAGGGTCGTAGAAAAAATCCATTTCCGAGAATGTACTGTTGGCATATTTCGAAGACAATTCTAATACAATGAAACCATCTGCCAAAATAATGCATTTCTGTTGTATCATTGTTGATTGTGTTAATAAACCCACGTATACTTTTATTATGCAACAAGCGCGATTGCAAAAAGTACGACCAAGAGCTAGAGGATTTAAACTCGATGAAAAAATATTATCACTTGCATAATCCAAAAGGCTATCAATTACTATCAAAAAATATTTGTTTACCATCATCACGGACATTACCAAATATGTTAAACAAAATTCCATGCAGACCAGGGATTAATAAACAAATCTTGAACAGTTTAAAAACAAGAGTTCAAGATTTAAAAGAAAATGAGAAATTCTGCGCAGTCGTATTTGACGAAATTTCCATTGCACCTTTGCTGCAGTACAACAGCAAAGAAGATTACATAAAAGGGGTAGAAGATTTTAGAAACCCTAGAACATCGCGTATTAATTACGCTGTGTTTTTTTATAAAAGGAATTTATCGGCAGTTCAAACAACCCTTTTCTTTTTGCTTCAGTCATGGGCCTATTAAAGCTGTAAAATTTAAAAAAACTTGATTCAAGAAGTTATCACAGAATGTCAGCTATAAATTTGTTAATGAAGGCCACAAATCAAGAATGATTAAGAGCAGGATATTTTGATATTTTGGATTCCTAGTTAATGAAGAAGAAGTGGTTCCATTCTACGATGTACCCCATTTATTTATGGGTAAAAGAAACAACTTGTTGACAAAGGACCTTCATTTTGAACATGAAGGGAAGCAGAAAATTGCAAAATGGGATCATATAAAACAGTTTTTTCACTACTAGTCTGAGAAGGCATCATTATTTACCCCTGGCCCAAACCCAGAAGTAGAGTCTCTCCTGCTGGTTAATAATTGCTGCGTTCGGCAATGTGCTCAGACGGGCTCAGAGGGATCTAGGCTTCCGTTTATCGTTCGACAAATCCCTCAATTTCATCGACCACAACCTAGATTTAAAGCTAAAAGCGTTCGGTAATTGCGTCGGAGAGCTCTAGAGAGCGCTCAAGATCCTCGGTGTTGGGGCGCGAGAATCGAGATCTACGAGGGAATCATAATTGAGGTAAGTTATTTTGTTTCCATCCAAGTAAGAAGAAGTAAAATGTCTCGATCTGCAAGGATGACGAAAAAACAAAAAGAGCTCCTCATTAGTGTGCTGGAAAGTAAACCGTATTTAATTCAAGGGCGAGCCAAGAATGGAGTGGAGTTACAGCGGTTCAACGAAAAGTGGAACGAGTTGGCCGAAGAACTCAATAAAGTTGAAGGTTGAAGACTTCAAAGCAATGGCGAGAGGTAAGTCTCTAATAAAAAAAATTATGACTGTTAAATGTACATATGTAACTATTTTTAGACATTAAGTGACTTCAAAAGTGCCGTGAAAAAGAAAGCCAGGTTAAGGCACTTAAATGCCACAAAAACGGGAGGAGGACCTAGTAGCCAGCAAGACCTGTTACCGTTGGAGGAACGGTTATTGGCGTTACTGGCGCCTGTTGTAATAGCCGGGATTCCAGAAATAGGGGAAGCTGGTCTAAGAATAGAAATAATTGCTGCACCGAATGATTTGGAAATTTCATTCGAAGATTTGGTAAGTTTATTACTGCTTTAATTATATTATTGGACAAAGTGTAATGTAATTAAAATTGTAGCCAGTTGCTGTTGAAGTGGCAAATGAGAATGAACAAGATCAAGGAGATGGCAGTGATAAAACAGATTATCACAACATTTTGGTATGTTTTTAAAACTATTTGTCCAATGTTTATACATGCCTTAAAATTCTTACCGGTCCCCTCTTCCAAAAAAGAAAAAAACAGGGACACTCGAGCACATAGTAGAACAACACGAGGAATATTTACCTAGCTTAAGCAGTTCCAACCTGACGTTAGCTCAGTCTTCACGATGAAAATGTTCAACCAGCAAAAAAATTTATCAAATTTGACATACTAAAAAAGGCTTTTGTTCCAAAAGCTCTAGGACATCAAGATCAACAACCTCAACCCTCGACTTCTAATAGTGCAAATGAAGGTATTGGATGTAATGTGACCCATGCTGTTCACATTGAAGATCCTAAATTAAAGGCCATAAACATCAATGGTGCAGCGGTCGCAGCTACTATCGGAATCGGCATAGGAGCTGCTCAAATGACAGAATTTTTTAGCAGTATCAACATTCCACCCCTTGGAGTTCGGAGATACAAACATTTAGAAAACGAATATTTTGAGAAATTCCAGGAGTTCGCTTTAGAAACAATGCTTCAACCTGGAAAAGATGAAGTTGCCTATGCTATTGAAAATGGACACGTTGGACAAGACGGTGTTCCAGAAATCATGCTTGTTCCAGACGGGGCATGGTGTAAAAGATCATACAAAACAAACTATGATGCACATTCTGGGGTAGCTTGCATAATAGGGTCCACATGACAAAAATTCTCTTCTGGGCGTTAAAAATAAATACTGCGTGGTTTGCGCCAGATATGGTCCTGAAAAAGTTCACACTTGCTTTAAAAATTGGGAAGGTACTTCCACCAGTATGGAAAACAATTTCATCGTCGAAGGATTTAAACTGAGCATGCAATTACATGGACTTCGGTATAAATTTCTTATTGCTGACGGCGACAGTAGTGTCCACACAAAACTTCTGGAGTGCAGACCTTACGGCAACATTACAGTTAAAAAAATTAAGTGCAAGAACTATTGCGCAAAATTACGAGATCTTTCAAACAAAAGATTCAGTTCCAAGGGTAATCTGGTACCCGTCTGTGCTAGAAAATCTTTGCAAGTCAACATTTTCCGTTTAAGAGTTGCGGTCACATGTGCAATAATGCATTATATAAAAGAAGACGTGCCAGAAGATGTCCAAGTGTCAGAACTTAAGAACGACATTGCAAACAGCCCCCGACATGTTTTTGGAGATTATCACAACTGTTCTAATTACTTTTGTAAGAAGCAAAGATACACCTAATACTGCAGAAGCTAGTATGCTCTCTACCATGACTGAGTGTGGACTGTTAGACGACATTTGTTCAGCCGGATACAGACTTAAATTTCACGCAAAAAGTCTTATAAAAAATGTGAACAACACATCTGCTGAGCGCTATAATTCAATCAAGACACGACGAAATATTTACCCTCAAAGACGTCGAAAGTATGCGTGATGATAATTTTTCTGAAAATTCTCCATTCATCCAAATTCTCAAAGCAAACATTGAATGTGTTGGACAGATTAATGCAAAATAGAAAATCATGACAAAATAAAGAAAGATTTATTGCAAAAATTGTTTTTCTTCCAAATGAATTCGAACAAAACAATGTATCACGCATACAATGCTTCTCACGTGGATAATCTTGTTTATAAATACGAAAAAATGAAAATATCCAGAAAAATATTCGAATCCATACAAAGAAGTTGAGGTGGATGCAGAGGAATGGATGGAAGTTGCTTTTAATTCATGTGGTCAATCGCAAACGTCAGTGTGGTTCAAGCAGCGGCAGCTACGAATAACTTGCAGTTCCAAAACGCATACAATCAAAACAAGATTGAACAATTTTGAAACCCTAGCGCAACGATTCGTCAAGAAAAAAAACACTGTTCGACCTACAGTTGCCATGAAATATGGCATGAACACCAAACTCGTGGCCAGAGCAGCTGGTGGAAGGAAGAGCCGCAAATCCGACGCAGCTCCAGCGGTACAATGTAAAATGGCAAGAGTTTGCGGAGAAGCTTAACCAATTTAAAGGTGTAAAAAAAAATGTTAAACAGTGGAAAGAGGTAATAGATACATTTCGCTTTATTATTATTTTTAAATCACCTGATTATTATTCCAGACTTTAAATGATTTTTTAAGGTCAATGTTAAGAGGAAAGCCAGGGCTAAACACCTTGAAGCTACTGGTACAGGATCCGTACTTGGTCCTCTTGAAGAAAAATTGTTAGGGCTCATGTCCCAGACTGTAATTTCAGGGTGTCCTGAAGTAATGGAAGCAGGTTTTGGATCGTCAGGTGAACCTGCTGCTCCAGAATTGGATATTTCCGATTTGGTAAGTTGATATAATTGAATTCAGCATAAAAGTTACAATATTATATTGCTATCACAGCCTTGCACCTTCGATATCCATGAGGAGGAGTCTACATTGGGGGTGGACATTAACATGTTGGGTGTTGAATGCCAACAAACACAAACAAACAGAACTCAAGAAAAGGGGAAAAAACGCCATAATCCCCAAACTGATTTAACAGGTGTCGCAGCAAAGCATAAAGAGTGCCTTAGAATATTGGCCGAGTCTAATATAAAGCTGGCAAATGCGGTATTGACTCACGCTGCTAAGCGTAAAAAAAAGGCATGTCAGTGCAGCATTGCAATTGAAATTCCAATAATATTGTTTTCAATATATGTATAATGAAATAAACACCTAAATATACAGGCTGTTTTTGAAATGCGTGCACAAATTTTAATCACAAGCTACTGGCTTCATGTAGAACTCGGAAAAAATATTAAAAAAATTCTATGTCAAAAAATAAAATGACACATTTTTTGAGCTAGAATTTTTTTAAATTGCTTTTAGTTTTCTACGTTGTCCTACAACCTCGTGGGTAAAATTTCGGCACATTTTAAAAATACACCCTGTATATCATGTTTTATAAAATTAACACGTAAGTCGAGTAAAAAAAATTAAAGGAATTTTTTTATAATCATCTCGCAATTAAGTGTCTAGGATCTAGATATCACCTAAGAATCACGCTATAGTTCTAATACGTCAAAACGTAAATTACAATTAATTAGGAAGTTTTTTGTTGCTCCTGAGAAGTGAGCATAACTTAATTACGTGGTATTGCAGTTTTGACGACGAAATGAATATGGATGAAGTTTTATTTCAATAAATTTGTTTTGTAGCATTTTATAATGAGTTTTAATAGTCGGGCCTATAAGCTCCGGTTTATGTAAAAGTAGATATGTACCGGATATGCAACGTAGGGTTAAAAATAATATACAGTTTGGTGATAATAAAGTAAGGAACAAAATTCATTATAGCGTTATCTGATATTAAAAAAAAAATCGCTCGGATAGGTTGGTTTTATTTCGAAAAATGCCATTCTGTGAAGTGCAATTTGTTTAAATAACGTCATTGGTTTATCCGCAATGACGTCATCACCAATTTTTTTAAATGCCAACCCCCACTTTTTTCTTCTCTTTCTCACAAACCTTCCTACTAGCTAAACGGCGAATGAAAAAAATTGTTACCTTATGTTAAAATAATTGTTTTGCGCGTGTTACAGGGAGACAATTTAGTAGTCTAGATTCTAATACTGAGTAGCCATAGAGAGAATGTAGTTTTGTTTAGTTGTTTACATAAATAAATGTGACGGTTAACGTTTTTGAGAATCTGTGTATCATTTTCCTTGCTCTCGAAGTTTTCCTCAAAGAATTCTGCAATAAAACCTTACATAACAATTTTTTTGAAAAAATCACAAATTTTACTTCAAAAATTTAATTTAATTTTTACTGTAAAAATGTTAATTGAGCTCAAGCAAGAACAAATAAACAACTAAGATTAACAATAAAATTTAACACTAAATTTGAAATTGTCCTCCGCCAACCATTTGGCGAACGACGTGTAAATATTTTTTGATTTTATTATTTTGTTTTCGAAGAAAATAATAAAGTATTTCAAGATTGCACGTGAAAATTTTCAAACTGACCGATAAGCCAAACCGTAATTTAATTTTTTTTTTTTTTTCAGTTAGCTATGGACCAAATGATAACTTTTAATACATCATTAGATTAAAAAAAAAAAACGCTACCAGATTAAGCCTAAAAAACTACATGTCCATTTAAAAAAAAAAAGTTCAGTATAGTTAGGTATTGAAAATAAGGCAAAAAAATAGCTGTTTTGTAGCGCATGAAAAACCATATCTGTTTTTTTTTGCTCATTGACATCGGATAATAAATAAAAAAAGTTATGGGTTGAGGCGTTTTTTTATCAAACAGCCTGTATAATTAAAAAATACAACTTAGGAATGGGTGGAGTCGATCTGATGGACAGATTTCTAAAGCTACGTATACACTCAAATGTCGACACTCGTGTCTAGAGGTGGTATATAGAGTGAATGTCGATGTATGTACAGCACATACATGGGTGTCGCTAGAGGCGACATTCGGTGTCGCGACACTGCTCTTGGAATGTAATAGACCATGGTGTGAACAATGTTCTTTCAACGTGTCGGGTCACGATCTAGCTGTACCAGCAAGCTGGAAATTTATTCCTACACACACTGCATATATAATTACTAAAGCGGAATGGCTCAGTCCGTTGTTTGGACCAAAGAAAAGACAAAATCATTAATTGAAATGTTGGAAGTCCTGAATTATGGGATACCTCAAGTCCACTCTACCGGGATCGAACAAAGAAAAATGCTGCGGTTGGAAAATTTGCAGAACATTTCCAAGTACCCCACGTGGAAATTACTAGAAAGTTGCATAACCTGCGAACGCAAATGAATAATGAAGTGCGAAAAATTAAAAAATTAAAAATCGGGAGAGGGAGCCGATGATGTGATGTTCACTTCAAATTGGGAGTTTTTCAATTCCTTATTATTTATGATGGGAGGAATGACATGCGAGAACACTCAATCAGACATTCTCAAAAAGTTCCGGTAATATTCTGCATCTTGCATTCTCAGTTCTGATAGCAAACGATTATAATATGCGCCTAACTCCCTTCTTTTCATGATTCACTCCTTCACCCAGCAACTTCTTGTTTTTTTGGAATTCTTTCGCTTTTTTACAAGGCAATAAATTATCATCGCTGCCGCTAACCGTCTTTTTATTCTTCACATAGTTGAAAATAGCCAACTACATACAAGATACCTACAACCTTTTACTTCATGAAATTGCCGGAGATTTAAGTATGTTAGAGAGCGGATAGTTAGGCAAATGCCTTTTGCCTGCCTTTTTTGCCTTTTCCATGCATTTTTTCTAAATATGCCTTTTTTTAAGAAAAAGATGCCTTTTTTGCCTTTTTTCGTGTTTTTCGGTCAGGTTTATTGAATTTAGAAGAGAATCGCCCTCAAATGTCACATGATTTATATTGACAAATCACAACTCCGAATTGTTTGAATAGCACCAATCACAATTTAATTAAGCGGAAATTTTCCCTAGGGAAAATTTCCGATATAATTGCCCTAGGGAAAAATTTTTTCGGGCGATTCTCTTCCGAATATACCTCGGGACAGATATATATCGCCAGAAATTTTTTCTTGCAGTCCAACACTCGTGTTTGTCGCTCAAAATTACCCTCGGGCTGAAGCCCTCGTGTAATTTTCTTGCGGCAAACACTCGTCTGTCAGGACTGCTCGAAAAAATTTCCGGCAATATATCTGTCCCTTGGTATATTATATATGAAAATTTAAAATACAAACTTCAATTATCAAGAAATTTGCTTTGGAAGAACCACCTAATTGCTTTTTAATTTTCCCTAAAATTAAATATTTCTCAGTACCTTTCAGCGTCACATTGTCCCTTTCATAGTTGTCGGACCAATAATCCTCTTTTACCTGGAACTAAACAATGAGTTCATTGAGGTAAGTATTTATCGCCGCCTAATGGGTTTTCGGCTTTTAAAATGTTTAAAATCCAAGATTAAAGTGTATATAAAAGGAGCCGAATTTACCAGTTCTCTTTCATTCTAATTTCTGTGTTGTCTGTGCCGTGTGTAGTGCCGTGCTAGGTAGTGATAGTGTGCTATTTCAAAATGCCACCGGTGAAAGCGTGCCAAGTTGAAAAATGGACCAAATTGGACAAAAATTTAAGTGTTGACGGAAGCAATGTATTTTGTCAAGCTTGTTCCAAACCAGTAAGCTATATTACAGATTTTAAATTTGCGTTGCTTTAATGTCCTATTTCTACTTTTTAGATACATGCTACAAAGAAGTATCATGTAACACAACATTTAAGTAGTGGTAGACATTTAAAAAATTTAAAAAGTAACGAAGTACAGCCACTATTAAAAACTTTTGTCAGCGATGCCAATAAAAAATCTGGGCCATCTACATCTGAATTTTGTTTAAAATTATGTGAAGCATTTGTTGCAGCAAATATCCCTTTAAAGAAATTGAACAATCCAGTTTTAACAGAATTTTTAGCAACAACAACTAAAGAGATAATACCTTATGAATCTACATTACGCAAGAATTATCTACACATGTGTTATGAATCCGTAAGTGACAATTTTTTTTGTTAAAATATGTTTCTTATTGGGTTAATTCACAGAGAATAAAAGGAATTCAGGAAGATATTTCCGAGAATTATATTTGGATCTCAGTCGATGAAACTACAGATGTCAAGGGTCGCTATATAGCGAATATGATAGTTGGGAAACTTACCCAGGAAGAAGCTGGAAATTCTCATCTTTTAGCGTCAAAGGAACTCGAAAAAACGAACCACAAGACCATTGTTAATTTAATTTAATATATTTTTTTTAATTTTAAATGCCCTGTCTCGCTAGGAATTTTGTACCCTGAAGGAGTCAAAAAAGACAAAGTATATGAAAAAGGCTGGTGAAGTTCTTCAAATATTTTACCAAAACATGATTCATGTTACTTGTTTAGCCCATGGATTGCATAGAATATGTGAAACAATCAGAGAAGAATTTCCTGCTGTTAATAAATTAATTTCCTCGACAAAAAAAGTAGAAATCAAAACTTAACTCGTAAAAATAAAAAAAAGTTTATTTACAGATATTCTTGAAGGCACCGTTACGAGTAGCTAGATATAAAGACATTCTCCCAGATTTGCCCTTGCCCCCCGAGCCAGTACTCACACGTTGGGGATCCTGGCTCTCCGCCTGTTTGTTTTACGCGAATTATTTTGATCGAATCAAAGAGGTAGGTAATACTAATACATTTCCACATTATGTCGATTAAGTTATTTATGTCCGATCGGGCGAATTTTGCCTACTTATGGACTAGTTTTTAGGGCGTAATTCAGTATATTATAGCCCCGGGCTGTAATAGTTATTTATTTAACGAGTTCGTGTGTAATTTTGGCTTTTTTTGGCATGAGTGGACCAGTTTAAAACTCGAGTGAAACGAGAGTTTTAAAGGTCCACGAGTGCCAAAAAAAGCCCAAATTACACAAGAACGAGTTGAATACAACGTTTTTTTGTTCGACGAGCCCCTTAAAGGCTCCAGATCGCTAAAAATCTTTAAAATTAGCTTGACGTTTCGTTTTGACAAGTTGTCAAATTTATCAAAATCCGTTCACACAGGGGAAAATTCTCAAATTCTGACAGTGTCGAACAAAAAACGTTTTTATGGCCCTTGTTTATGCCGTTACTACAGTAATAACAATAACTGGCTTATTCCACCTTCCTGATTTTTGTGTCGTTATTTTAAAATTGAATCTACCTAAATTATTATAAAATTCAAAACTTCGACCGGACATAAAATTTTGGGTGTTGGTCAGTAGCCCGCCGCGGTCAGTTTACCCTTTGCTAGAAGTTTGACGGCCCCAAAAGGTACAGGACGCTTGCGCGCAAATAAGGGATTAAGATAATAAAATACAGCTATACCGTTAAACAGGTAGGACTACTTATTGCCCTTTGCATTGCACATGTTTCTTTTCATTTTGCTATTCTTAGTAAAATCTATAGGTAAAGTGGAATTCTGAAATTTGAGAAAATCTTCAGGGGGTGGATAAATACAATAAATAAAATTCGAAATATGTATAGGAAGCGTTACAAATATGTAACCAATTTAATTAAGTTCTACATGTAAGAATAATGCTATCTACCGATTTGACTTTGTAAAAAGTGTTTGTTACCAATATAGTATGAAATAATATAAATATTTCCCCTAACATTTCAGTGTTTTATATGAATCTGTTACCTAGGTGCGATTCGCAGGTAAACTGACCGCCGCGCGCTACTGACCTATTACTAGGAGGCACTCGAACTGCGCACAGATTAGGAACAGGTAGTCAGGTTATCAGAAGGGTTGCTTAATCTTCAACTGAACTGCGCTCAGTACTTATGCAGGTACTTTTTTTGTTTGTTTCGTTCGACGTTGCCTCCTGTGGATTTTGCCACAGGATAGCGACAAACAGACGCCAAATGTTGGGATTTTCCCAGTTCTTTGAGGGCCCACCAACGTATCGAAAGTAGGTACTTGTCGGCGGCATCATAATTCATAAACCAAATTGGACAGGCCGCTCTAACAACATTATGAATTTCCAAAAACTATCTATTTCAAATAGTTGTCCATTGAGCAGATAGGAGAACCGAGAAGGGTGATGGCCAATAACAATTTTCAAAAAACTGTTTAGTGGGGGCTGGAAGGAGTGGTAAGAACGTGAGAAGAAATTATAAATAAGTGAGTTATAAGTAACAAATATAAGTTATTTGTGAATTTTAGTTTTACTAAAAGCGTAAATATGGAAAAATTTGATACTATGTTAAGTCAATGTGGACAGTTGTTGTTAATTTTTGAAAAATACAAGTTTAGAAAATACAGTTTTAAAAACAAGTGAAGAAACAGTGTGGCGGTGTACAAACAAAAATTGCATAGCAACAGTTTACACTCTAAATTCAGTTTTTTCGAGAAAAGAAGGTACTCACAATCACAATTTGGAATAAGAATTATTGGTAAGACCAAAAGTCAGTAACTCCTTAAAGAGACAAGCCCAAGAATTCATTTCTGCCAAACCAGCGAAATTAATTCGGAAAGAATTAAATAATCAAAGAGACGCATTAGAAACTATATCTGTCACCGATTTTCGATACATAAGAAACAATATTAATCGTGCACGATTACAATTAGTGCCAAAATTGCCAAGATCGGCTGAAGAGGTACAAATATTTTTAAATACTGCGAACTTAAAAACAAGTAAGGAAGAACCGTTCTTGTTGTGTAACAATCTATCAGAAAATATCGTTGTTTTCTTGTAAAAGCAATATCGAATTTATGTGCCAACAAGACACTCTTTACATGGACGGCACATTCGAATTTTGCACAAAATTCTTTGGGCAACTTTTTACCATACATGCATTGTGCAATGAGGTTTATGTGCCGGTAGTATTTTGTTGATTGAAAAATAAATCAAAAAGTACTTATTTAAGACTATTTAATATATTAAAAGAAAAATGTGATTTGATGCATTGTATTCTAAACCCGAAGACTATTGTAATTGATTTCGAAATGGCAATTCATTTAAGCGTCGAAGAAGTTTGGCAAGGAGTCCAAATTATTGGATGCCGATTCCATCTTGCGCTATCATGGTACGTATTATTTCATATTTCTTTTTTCTTTGTTAAGCAAATAATACATAACTTAAAATGATTTTTTATTACAGGTGGCGTAAAATACAGCAACTGGGACTAGCTTCAGAATATAAAAACGAGCAGTCTCCTATTGGAACCTGGCTAAAACATTTATTCGGCCTGACATTTCTTCCACCGGCGGAAGTGGGAGATTGTTTCGTGGAAGATTTCATGTGCGAAAAACCAGAAAATTCGAAACTTGACCAGTTTGCTGATTATTTGGTTGACAATTACATCGACAGTGAGTCTAAATTTCCTCCAGAGATATGGGCGGAAAACAGTTGCAGCATTTTAAGGACGACAAACACATGCGAATCTTTCCATTCTAAATTTAAAAGAGAAAATTCAAGCCCATATCCAAACATACATTCATTTTTAAAAGTATTGTTGGAAATGCAAACCGACACATATGTAAAACTTAATTCTATTAAGCGAAATGAAAAGAAATATATTCGACGGGAAATATTGTTAAAACAGAACTTTATCCGATCAAAAATTATACAGTTAGATAGGCATGAAATATCACGTTATAATTTTGTTAAATGTATTTCGTATAAATTTAGTAGTATTGCGAATTTGTAATAGGTAAATATATTACTTTTTATGTTATGTATTATAATACAGGGTCTCTATAAATGATTGTCGGGTCCAGCCAGCCATGGAAACTTGTCAAATTTTGAATGTGCCGCTTTGTTCGGCAATTAATGAATGTCACATTTTCAGGTTAGGTTGTTGGCTTTTAACCAGAGACAAGTTTCAACTGTGCTTTACTCTTGCTAACATTAATGTATTTATTATTTAATATCAACACCCACAGGGGAACAATTATTGCCCCCATCGTACCGCCACACACTGTACAGGAATTGGTATGAGAACAAATCCAAACAGATAAATATTGAGAACACCTTGTCCTCGTATACCACAATACAATACTTGATACTGCCTTTTTGTCTGCTTTAGTGCTTTCACATTTCTTGTTTTATGCTAGTGGTAAATACGACCTAGACTGAATTGTCGAATATGGTATTGACTCCCATTTTTTCTTCCAATATAAATAACAGTGTTTTTCATAACAAGTAAGTCTTACTGGTTTTTCAATCAAATCAAATGTATTCAACAACATAATTTACAACACTAAAAAACGATAACAAATAGGTATTTTTTTATAAAATAGATTGAGAATGTCCCCCATTAACTTCTAAACACTTGACAATTCTTCATTTATTTTCAAAAATATTTTGCAGCTTTTCTTAGTTAAGGGTAGGTATAGCAACACTGCTATCCACAGTTCCACACACCAATTTTCAAAACATGTAAAGGAGTCTCTACAAATTGGTGTGGATTCTCAGTACTCCAAATTATGAAATTGAGGTGATTTTCAAACTGAACACAACTTTGATAATCTGCAGGTTAGAGTTCTTGTACAACACTAATTTTATAAAGATGCAGTTGTAGCCTATTTTTAATGATTTTGTGACAAGTGCATGGTGGTACACCAGATTGTTGAGATAAACAGGCTATTGATATCTGTAGTCTTTTCCACCATTTCTTTCAAATCCTTGAGTATTTCATCAGATACTGGTGCTCGTCCTAATGATTTACCCCTGCTAATTGTTCTGATTGTTAAAAATCTGTTCACAATGTTGTTCAGATATTTTGATGGAATTCATTTTTACAAACAGATAATTCCCCATTATTAAACCTTCCATTTCGAAAGTAAAAAACAACAATGAACGTGTTCTGTTCAACAGAATAAACCATTGTAAAGAAAATAAAGCTAAAATAAAACATAGAACATTAAAGCATAACCTCACAAATTTTGCCAGTGTATTTACCTCTAAAAGCGGACGTACTTGCAATTTTTATTGAAAAATACTGATTTTTGGTGTATATTAACTGTGATTAACTGCGATAAAACGAATATAAGGAACCAAAACTCGACTGACAAGCGCAAACGAAACGTCAGTCACTAATGTCAGAAGTGACCGTGAAAACGAACTAGAATTTGGCATCGGTTTCAAAAAAGCGGAACAGTAAAATTTTTTTCCAAGGCTGGCTTGACCAGACAATCATTTATAGAGACCCTGTATAAACATTTACATTTTGTAAAAATATTGAAATAAATAATTTGATTTGTGAGGGAAAAGGAATTTGAATCAATGGTTACTTCACCATCTCTCTAATCCTTTTGGATACTGAGCGCAGTTCAGGTGTTTGTAAAGGTCAGTCCAGGTAGAAAAAATTTCTTGAGCGCAGTTTGAATGTCGGATTAAGGATCTAATGGATTTTGTGCGCAGTTCAGAGGATTAATTTTTATTAAAACACATTATTCAACTTTGCCACAAGTAATACAAGATTTAGAGACCCGTGGCTTGTCTTTGGTTGAATATGTAGATATTTTTGAGGGTGCTAAACTTGCTGTTGAAAAAGTTTCCAGTGATGTGGGTAAAAAAATCCAGACGAAATTAAAGGACGTGCTAGCCAGAAATCCTGGAATTCAAACAATTATGGATGTAGCTGTAATTCATAGAGAGGGCGTAGGGACAACACCTTTAACTATTAAACAAACAAGTGCCTTAAAATTTGCACCAGTAACATCTTGCGATGTTGAGCGATCGTTCTCGCATTATAAAACTATTTTATCAGATAGACGGCAAAATTTATTGCCCTAAAATATAGAAAAATACCTGGTTTCTTCGTGGAAAGTAGATATTTAAGTTTTTCTATAGTGTGTATAATCTGAATGCTTTTTTGAATAAAGAATAATTTATTAAATAAATTGCCTTTTTTGTCCATTTTTGGTACTTTTCTTGCCTTTTTTGGAAATTTTATGCCGCCTTTTTGCCTATTTTTTTTGCCTTTTACGCCATTTTTTCTTGCCTGAATATCCGCTCTCTAAGTATGTATAAACACTTCGTAGCGCAGTCTATCAACTTTAGTGTACTGAATAACTCTAGAAACTAATCTATGCAACAATTTACTAAGTGGTGTGAACACATCGTAGACTAAATCTAGACACGAGTGTCGACATTTGAGTGTCTGGTGTATACGTAGCTTTAGTCATTATAGATTTTAATCAGGTTAAATTTCATGTTTATTTCTCTTAAAATAAAAGCATATATGAAACAAAATATTTTTTTCATGGTAGTCCTTAAATCACTTAAATCACGTTTCAACACTATCCATAGTTTTACAACCAGGTCTGAAGAAGTTAAAATGGCAAAACAATTTAAATCCTCGTTCAAATAATATTAATGATGAATCTTTACTACAATGTGTGGCTAATTGTAAACCTTTATATGATAAAACACAAATCACTATTCCAGAAGGAGAACAGCAAAATGCTTTGAGTTGATGTATGGCACGAAAGTTTGCAGCTTCCAAGTGTGTGTCCTGGCACATGTCACTCTCATGCCATGCATAGAGTTGTTAGAAAGGGTTGTTATATATTGCATTCGTCAAGCACGCGTGCTGCGTTTGTACCTTCCATGAAAAGTGATTAGAATTAGATTTAGTTAACATTGCTTCTGATCATATTTAAAACTTATACCTGCCTTTCGTTGGGCAAATGTTTTAGATTCTTTAAAATGAAGCTTGAGGTATCTTACACTATACAAATGCAGAGTAGGTGGTTTCTTACAAATTACCTATGTAATTGCAACTGACATGTCAAGTAATTCACCTATTGTCAATGTGCTCCAATATTTACTGCAACAATGACCTGCGATAATTAGATACGTGTCTACTTCCTGAACATTTTGATCACATTCTGAGAACGCCACAATTTAATAAATACATACTTAGAAACTTACCATTCAGTGGTGAGTTGCTAATTGTTTCAGGTGTTCTTTAGTGACTTCCGAAGCTGATGTCTCATTTTGTTGATATCAAAATTGCAAATCCTGAATGTCTCAAAAACCACATACAACATCGGCACAGTTCATTCTGTAATACAACAAAATGAATAATGAAGACGTTCAGCAGACGGAAAATGTTAATATAACCTAAAAATGGTGCTCACGCTTTACATTCACAATCAGTAAATTTTAACCGTAAGCCAACAAACTAGTACATGTAAGCGACTATGGCTGATATAATGAAAAATATAGTCAATAATGAACAGAATAAACAATACATGCAAAGAAAAACTTACAAGTTCATTTGTCCCACAACACAAGTAATAATTAATGAACGAACACCAAACCAAAACAAAAAGCACATGGACCATGGACTCATGGATGTGATGTGAGGATGTGACATGCAATTGCCATGCGCGACCACCAATCCAGAGATAAAACTATATAGAACGCAAACTCCCTTTTATATTTTTGGTTCTTGGAAAAATGCGCCATCTGT
This sequence comes from Tenebrio molitor, assembly GCF_963966145.1. Taxonomy (NCBI): domain Eukaryota; kingdom Metazoa; phylum Arthropoda; class Insecta; order Coleoptera; family Tenebrionidae; genus Tenebrio; species Tenebrio molitor. Next base: position 20,310,434 of record NC_091049.1, read on the forward strand.
TGGCTTGTGGACGGTGCGTCCTTAACCGGCTAGATTTTAGAATGTATTATGATTTATCACGACCTGCTGTATAATAACCGGCCTGTTCATTTCATTAAAAAAGCATTGCGAAAATGTTTCCGAGAGAGAACCAATTTTCGTAGATGAGGGCGCCACAGTAGTCACAGTACGGGCGCTTCTAAAGAATAAAAATGCGGAAAAATATGTTTAGACATGATTTTATAGAGTTAAGATTGAGTGCAGTAAGTTCATATTTTCTTTCTAAAACAATACTGAATACAATTGTATTTTTGATTTTAAATTCGAATGTCATTTAAAAAAAAATTCTCGGTGACAAAAACTTAAGATGAATAATATCCCCAAAAAGCGCCCGTACACTAGCGCCACAGAATAGAGAACATTGTTCTTTATTCTGTGCTAGCGCTCTGCGGGGATCACTCAAATTACACTTTTGAACAGGCAGGTTATAATACAGCAGGTCGTGTGATTTATATTTATGAATTTTAGCAAGGCGGTCTCTATTTTAACAGGCCAGGACACTGGCTGTGTTGCCAAATTTCTTAGTGGGCCATTCCATAGCATCCTGAGTTTCAAAAATATTGGCACTTCCATAGAAAGGCGGTTCATTCAAAAATAATTTTGACAAGACAATTAATTGTGCAATTAATTTCAGTAATTGAAAAACTAAACATGCCACACAAATGTTACGTACCCAATTGTAGTGATGGATAAATGACCGGTCATTTATTTTTGGTCAAAGTTGACCGGTCCTTGATCGGTCAATTACCAGTCATTGGTCAAAAAGTAGGAACTAGTTAAACATCACAAAATGATTCTTTCCATGTCAAGGATTGATTTAATACCAAATAATGGTTCTTAATTCCATTTTTTATAAGATTTATTGATCGATAAATTATTGTTCTAAAATTGTGTAAGAGAGGTTAAGTTTGAATTGTTTGAAGTTATACTTTGTTTTATCTTTAACATATTTGCTTGAATTTGAACTTTTTGTTAATTTAAAATCCTTTAAAACTTTCAACACAACTGTGTGTGTGTATTTTCAGTTTTTTTGTTTCTTTTAAAATACTTAAACATTCGTTTAGAATTTAAAAAAGTAGATAAGTATTTTATGAAAATATGTAAAAATATATTGTATGTCATCGTAAGAAGACACAAAAACGATTGTAAAACAAAAACCACTTCTTCCTAATAGATAAAAAGCTTAATAATCGTTTTCCACAATGATCTCTATTAAAGTTTTAGATGTTTCATTGTCATAATTTACTTATTTATTGTTATAATCGATTTCTTCATTGTCAGCAGCTACGTAAATGAAATCAGACAAACCAACATAACCTCATTTCATCAGTCAAACAGTCATCATAATCCTATAATCTTCAACATTATAAGCGGGAAATTTAAATTTTAAAAATGACTGGTCAAATTCGTCAAGTCATTGACAATTATTGACCGGTCAAATGGGTCATTGACTAAGTCAATTACCAGACCTCACAACACTACCCAATTGCAAGTCAAATTATGTTTCAAGCAAGTCTTCCTACATTAGCGTTTTCAAATTCCCATCGAAGAAGATTAGAATGCAAGAAGGGATACGTATTTTGGAACTAAAAAACTGGCGCGTGAGGTCTTTGTTGCTCGTTCCATTAGGTCTAAAATCCATTTTAAATTATACTCAATTTCATATAAATGTGCATCTAAGCAAGCCATGAAAATCTGATTTTCTGTTGGTATTAAAGCCAAAGCTAGTGACTTTTACTTTCAAAGTTGCTTGCTATGCGCGAACTCGATTTGACTAATTTTTCAGTTTTGTCAAGGCGGTCTCTATTTTAACAGGCCAGGAGACTGGCTGTGTTGCCAAATTTCTTAGTGGGCCATTTCATAGCATCCTGAGTTTCAAAAATATTGGCACTTCCATAGAAAGGCGGTTCATTCAAAAATCATTTTGACAAGACAATTAATTTCAGTAATTGAAAAATAAACATGCCACACAAATATATGTTGTGTTCTCGTAGATACCCAATTGCAAGTCAAATTATACTTCAAGCAAGTCTTCCTACGTTAGCGTTTTCAAATTCCCATCGAAGAAGATTAGAATGCAAGAATGGATGCGGATTTTGGAACTAGAAAACTGGCGCGTGAGGTCTTTGTTGCTCGTTCCATTAGGTCTAAAATCCATTTTAAATTATAAACCTGTATTGATGGTAGGGTCCATACACCCGAGTGGGTAGCTTTTGCAGTTCTTATTTATTTTTAACAATTCATACTGCACCTTTATTGGTCTTTAATGGTCTCTGTGTACGACTTTAGAAACAAAATCTTGTCCTGAGCTGTACAATGTACAGGTGGCATGCGTTGGAATTTGCACTCGAGCAAATGCAATCAAGGTGAACTAAAAGGACTTCTATCTTCATTTTGGATAGGATACTTATTGTTCAGAATACAGGACTATGAAATTTTACTAACAATAGCTATCTTATAAAACAGGATACACATAATTACCTTGACTTGGTCACCTGATATACTTTGACTGAAGTAAAGTTGCAATACGAGAATTAGAAAAATGTTTCAGTGATGATTACCTGACAGCTAACAATGACAAAATAGTGAGTGACAGTGAGTGATCACAAAACTTCAAAACTAGTAAGTTTTTTTAAAGGTTGGCGAAGCAACGTTGTCAGACGTTAGTGGGCCATTCCACAGACTACTTTTTGAAGTCAGTGTCACGGCCTGTTAAAATAGAGACCGCCTTGGTTTTGTCCATTTTAACATTGCTGTTTTCAAAAGCAATGTTACGTCTTTTTACTGATTAAATTAAAATTATTCTTATTTGTTGCTGTGTTTGTATTTTTACCAAGTAAAGATTTATTGGACATGACATTCATAAATGTGACTTTTGCAATGTAACTAAATTAAAGGTGCTTTTACACATGCACAACTCACTTGATGAACATTTATATGAAATCGACTATACAGGGTGTTAGGGAATGGTCTCCCGAGAATTTCAGGGTGAGTCTGTGACAGAAAATGTGGTCGAAAACCTTAGTACAATTTTTTCCTAACATGAATGGTTTTCTCAAAAATAAAAATTTAAAACGGTGCCCGACTGTTTGGGAACTTTTGCACCGTTTTATTGTTGTGATAATTAAATAAATAGTTAACGTTTTGTAATTAATGTTAATTGCTTAGCAACCAAAAACAACAATGACTCTATGTCACAATGACGTTTCGATAAACTAACAACAAAACAGACAAATCGGTCAAGAAATTGCGTATTTTAGGACATAAATGTGCAATGTCAATTCTTGCAGATCCCTGTTATGTTTGTTCTGACACGAAAGAAGATTTCAGATGAAGTGAGCAGTAAGCTTAACTTGTACTGTTCCCATCAGGATTGGAATAATTACAGGTGGCACAAGTTGAGTAGAAACGATAAAATATAAATTCAAGCCACTTTGAAATGCCCCAAAATATAATCCTTTTAATAAATGTATTACATAATTATCAAATTAGGAACTAAAATTTTTTAAAGGATGGCCGTCACAGACTTGTCCTAAAAATAAGGGCAGATTTTCAAGACATTCGGATCTAAATCAAATTATCCAACGAGCCTTAAGTTCTAGCCACATTTTCTCCTTTCTTGAACCATGTGGCCTCTTGAGAGATGATGGTAAAAGACCTGATGGTGGTACACTCATTCCATGGAGTAAAGGTCAACGCCTAATATGGGATGTAACATGTGTTGACACTTTGACTGATTCTTACATAAGAAAAACTTCCATAATTGCAGGATCAGCTGCTGAAGAAGCAAGTAAACGAAAACATGACAAATATCAAAATTTAAAGTCTGCAAATTATATTTTTAAAGCATTAGTTTTCAAAACATTAGGTCCATGGAGTTTGGAATGTAATACATTTATCGATTACTAAAATTTACACAAGTAGGTCTGACCTAATTTCTTAAAAAATTACAACATATGTTTTAGAAAATATACATTAGATTAAAATTTATTTAATTACTAGATCATTTTTTACAATACTTGATAAGCTTAAATTTGTGAATGAAACGTGGAGTTACCAAAACGACAAGCTGCAAATCATTCAGTCACACGTTCATCAAGTACCTTCGCCCATTTCTTCTTCATTCTCTCCTCTCACATGATCATCACTCTCATTCATTTCTATTTCGACGATAATAACTTCAGGAGCTTCACTTACATCGTACTCACATAAGTTGGCTACATTTTCACTCATATCAGAATTACCACTCACTTGCATATTTGAATCACCTATTTGCTCGTGGTCACTAAATGACAAAACATCACTGGCAGATTCAGACAATGATGCTTCATCATCAGAATCATCTGAATCTGCTAGTGATATTATGATCGGAGGAATATCTCTGCAACTAAAATTACCCATTAGTTTTTGCCAATCTTGTGTGATCAATTTTTCACAATGAGTTATGCTATCACTCCACATTTTTTGAGTATATCCTGATAACGCTTCGTCCCATTCATCTTCTACTGCTTTTTTTTTTGGAAGGTTGTGATTGTTGTGAACTAATATTTTTATTATAGTAAGGCTTACAGAATCCCCAAACCAGCTCAATAGGATTGTATTGACAGTTATAAGGTGGGAGTCAGGGCCGTAACCAGCGCAGGGCCAGGCAGGGCTTCGCCCTGCCTGCGGAGATTCTTGCCCTTCCAAGGCAAATTTCAGATGTAATATGGCAAAGCCCACTATATTAAGAAATAAATTACATAAATTATTATTAAAATATTGTTTCTCAGATTATGATATACCTACGTTTGTTAATATTCCTTTCGTCAGCTGTAATTAATAGGTATTTTAATTCCAAAACATAAAATGCGATATAATAAAATCGTGTTTTTTTTGTCATAATTCGATATTCAAAAAGTGCCAGTTCGGTAGTTCGGCTGTGCGATTGCGATATCAATCGCCTACCGCTTTACTGAGAATACTCTTTTCCAAGAAACAACAACACCCGTTCCGGTAGTTAATTCTGCACAAGTGCAAGCCGCAGAAATTCTTATTTCTGTAGCATTCAGATTTTGCCTTACCTTTAGTGGAGTGGAACCAAAATTTTAAGTGTTATTAAAGAGTCAAAAGGTGAAAGTGATACTGACTAATAACTATCTAGTGGGAGGTTAACAAAAGTAATTTAATAGGCATTCGATAGTGTACATATTTAGTAGTGATGGATATAAGGAATTTTTTCGTTAAAAAACCAAGATTAGAAGATTCGAATAACTCGCACGTTACAATTCCCAAAAGTAATGATCATCAGGCTGGCGATGATAATGTTCAAATAGCCTCTACTAGTTCTAATTATAAAAATCACAATACACCGGCGCCATCGGATTTAGTTGGAATGGGAAAGCTTATCAAGCAAGTGGAACTTAAAACTTATCCTAAACAGGCTAATGGTCGTTCTTTCCACTCACATTGGTACAAAAAATTTAAATGGCTGGAATACTCTGTTCAAAGTGATGCTGCCTTTTGTTATGCGTGCAGACAATTTCAACCATTTGCCAACAAAGAAAAAACATATACCGAAACGGGGTATAGGAACTGGAAGAACGCTCTAGATTCAAAAAATGGTTTCCCAAAACATGAAAATACCGAAGTTCACATAACGTCAATGAAAATGTGGAAGGAAAAACTCGCAAGACAGAATACGGGCATCTTTGTATCCACACTAGTCAATCATAATATACTGGAAAAGCATAGATATTACATTAAATCGATTGCAGAAATTATACAATTTCTGGCGATTAATGAATTAGCGCTGAGAGGTGCATATGAAGCAGAAGAACACGCTGAACGAAGTTTATTCAGTAATCTTTTCAAATTCACACTTAAAAAAGATACATTGCTTTCTGAATGTGCACAGCATATACCGAAAAATGCGAATTACACATCGCCAGCAATTCAAAATGAAATTATTGAAATTTTGTCAGACATGGTGCGGGAGTCTGTTGTTGCAGACATCAGAAACGCTGATGTGCCGTGGTTTACATTGATGGAAGATGGAACGCGAGACAAAAATAATAGGGAGAACATATCAATAGCCATCCGGTACGTTAAAAATGGAAAAGTCTTCGAGTCATTGTTGGGTATTTATACTACAAAGGAGTTAGATGCGAAGAACTTTACCGACCTGACGCTGGATATCATGGAAAAAAACAATTTAGACACTTCGCGTCTTCTGAGTCAATGTTACGACGGTGCCAGTGTCATGAGTGGCAAAAGAGGAGGTGTTGCCGCATTAATCCAGAAGAAATTAAAGAGGAATGTGCCGTACGTACATTGTGCTAATCACAGATTGCACCTAGTTGTTATTAAAATGGTCTCAGATGTAGCTAAGATCAAACATTTTTTCGATCAATGTATACTGTTACACACATTCTTCCAACACGGAAAAGTTGCGGCGATATATGAAGGTAAAAGTATTGTTAGGGTCCTTGATCAACGCTGGTCAGGTCATCTGGCAATTGTCAATGTTATTTCTTCCAACTTTAAAGAGATCTTAAAAACACTGAATGCCATCATAAAAAGTGATAAATTTACTGGAGAAGATGTTGCTAAATGCATTGGATTGAAAAGTGTCATGCTTGGAATAGAATTTCGCTTTAGTTTAATGCTTATGAGAAATATCTTGCGAATTTTAGAACCTGCAGATGCCATTTTGCAAAACCGTTCAAGTAGTTTGAAAGATGCTTTGTCGGTTATAAAATCTGTAAAGCAACGCATCGCAAAACTAAGAGAAGTGGATATATTTCCTGAAATTTTTACGGAGTCAGAAGTATTGGTGGGCAATACTAAGGCATCAACATCAGAAATTAATTTTGATTCTAAAAAACGGGAAAAGAGAGTTCCTGTGTCTATGAAAGACTATGTAGTTTTCGAAAAATTACCATGTAACACAGGTAATAATGATAATGAACCATCGCAAATGAGACAATTACATTTCGAAGTAATTGATTTAGTAATAACACAATTGGATGAACGATTCTGTGAGAACGAAGAACTTTTAAATTCCATCAGCAGCATAGAAGAATTCAATTACGAAAAACTGGTAGTTTTGGAGAAACTAGGTATGTAGTATAAAAAACCTAGTAGGTTTTTCTTTTACTTTTTGTAAAGAAGTGATTTTATTTTAATTCAGAACAATAAATTATATCTTTCTTTGAGGTGCCACCATTCCTTCCAAAGAAGAACTCTCAGTGGTAAAATGTTTCTTTGAAGAAAATCCATCAGATACTGACAAATTTGAACATCTGTATAAGCTGCGAGAAGCTTTCAGGAAAACGTACGATCTCTTCGCCACCGTTGCCACTTTTGGATGCAGTACAGCTTGCTGCGAATCTTCATTTTCGACAGTAACTGCTATTAACCGTCCTCAAAGAATTGCAATGACACATCAGCGTATGGCTGACTTGGTCTATTTAGCTTTTGAGAAAAAACGAACGCAGGAAATTGATTTCGATTTGTTCTTGTCAAAATTTAATAACAAGCGTGACAGAAAATTACAGCTTTATTAATTAGGTACTCATCGCAAAGGTGTATTTAAACATACCACTACATTTTTGTTCTTTCTTAAACTTTTATATCTCTAATAAACTACCTTTAACCTTTACGTTTAAATTTTTTAGCCCTTCCATGAAAATCGCCTGCCCTTTCTGCAACCAAAGGCTGGCTACGGCCCTGGTGGGAGTCTCAACACTTCAACACTTTGAGTATGTAATAACTCGTCAATTTGGTATTTTTTGGTGCCAATGCGTGATCTAATAATAGTCATTAATTCTTTTTTTGTTAATTTCATACTAAAGGGAATTTTGCGTTCAGTTAGCCAAGATTGTAAATTTAATTTGTTCCAAGAATAGGTAGGGGGACGCTCTACAAGCACCGAATGATACGGGGCGTTATCCATTACCACAACAACCTTTTGGTGGAAGCATTGAAGCGTTGAAACTAATTGTTCTTCTAGTCTTCTACCCATTTTTTGAATAACTCCCCGTTCATCGTTTTGTAATAGACGGCACTATCAATATTGCTGTTTAAAAGGAATTTGCAACCTTCCAAAAATCCAAATTTACAGCCTGCGTGGAGAACGGTAAAACGCTTACCCTCAGTGACTGTAATTTTTTTAGGCATAGTTCTCCTGTCATTTTCATTTAACCACCGTCTTATTGGCGCACCGTTTTGGTATATCCACGTTTCATCCAAAAAGACAAATAAAGCATTTTTTTCTTTATATTGTAAATATTTCCGCAAAAACTTAATTTTCAATGATTTTAACCTGGGACTTTCAATTAAGATTTTTCGGTTATTTACTTTTTTATATTGATAACCCATTGTTTTGACAATAGATCTAAATGTTGTTAAGCTTCCGATATAGTCCAATTCATTTTTGGCATAATGGTACAAGTCTGCCATGGTAAAATATTTATTGTTCTCGTTCAGCCGATAATAGTATACTATATATTGAGGGAGAGAAATGCATGATTTTTCCTAAGGTGCAGTTTGTAGCCAGAGGGCGAAGCCCGAGGGCTACAAAGCACCGAGGGAAAAATGAGCATTCTCTCCAGAAGTATATATACTATTTTTTTCACGGTAGGGAGTAGAAACAGCACAAAAATCTCAAATTTTAAGAATAAAAAAATGATGACAAATGAGTTGTCATCTTTCGATGAATTTAATGAAATTAGTAGTTGCCTTGACAACACAATTAGATTTTTGTCACAACAGTCAAAAAAAATGAAAACTCCCATTAGATTTTTGTCACAACTGTCAAAAAAATGAAAACTCCCTAGGGAGCAAGTATTTGCAAATATTTGCTCCCTAGGGAGAAAATGCTCTACTTCTGTCACGATGTTGACATCCGAAAAGTTGATTTCTACTCCCGATCGTGAAAAAATATGATTATTTAGATCTTGTTTAAAATCATATTTTTGAAAGAATTCGGACTTAGGTTTCTTTCCTTGTTTAGGATGGGAAAAAGGTATTCCGGATTTATGCTGGGACATTATGGCATGGACAGCACTTCTTGAGCACTAGAAAAAGCAAATATTAAAGGAAAGGGCACAAGTTTTTGAAATTAGACCCAAAAGAGAATCAATTTTTGCATAATAAATAAAAAGATGAAAAGATCCTGAATTGAAGGCGTAATGTAATGTAAATCTGATTTTTGAATGCTGTGTTGATGGCGATGTAAAGTCTAAATTTAAGAATAAAGAGTTGTTCGTGAGCTATTGTAATATAAAACACATAAAATGGATAAATTGCATTGTATGTATGTATGCTTGTATTGTAATTAAATCAACCGTTCATACCGCAAAAATATTCTGAACTTTCGACTCAAGTTGACGTTGGGAAGCTTCCGGGTATGCAGATTGCAATTCTAACGTGCATCTCACAAGCGATTGTTTCATATGCTTTGATAGCACAAGTCGTTTTGGATCCATTGCTTCTAATTTTATTGCAAATTGTAATTTATTTCAATAAATGCCGCAAATTTAATTTTATAACTCCCGAAATGAAGTTGCCACATGGTAAGTTGCCTAACTACAGATTGCCGCTCTTGCAGTCATGTCAAAGCTATTAGGCATTCACGATCTTTTTGGGACCGAGTTGGCTATGATTTTTTCTTTTCATGTTGGACTAACTGATTCAGTGATGCAACGGATGCAACTTTTTATTCTGTCAGTGCCTGTTTGACATTTTGTTCCCACCGCATTGCCAGATTTATTATTTTAATATTCGTAAGAAAGTAAATGATTTAGCAAGTGTGTAAAAATAATTTTAATTTCCGTCAAAGGAAAAGTAAAAATTGCCAAAATAATTTTGTTACGACAAAAAATTTCCATTAAACGATGCTACTTCCAATTTAAAAAGGACAAACCAGATTTAAGAGATCCGGCAACAATGTACCTATTCAGAAAATATAACCTCAAAGAACATAAACAGTATAGGTATGCTATATGCAATCAAATGTTGATGTGCTTTATGGTTGGTGTCGCAGTAATGGTCTCCCCTTGAATCGTGACAAATGCTACATTCTCTCGTTCTCTCGTAAGACCAAGCCGCTTATGTTCGATTATAGAATTGGGAATGCTTTATTGACTAGGTGTTTCACTTTCAAGGATTTAGGCGTTACATTTGATGCTCAATTCACCTTCAATGAACATGTTGATATTATTGTGGCATCATCAGTCAAAACTTTAGGTTTCATCTTTCGATCGTGCAAACGATTCAGGTCTGAGAGTTGCTTAAGGGCACTTTATTTTACCTTGGTCAGATCTAAATTGGAGTACTGTTCAATTGTATGGTCGCCGATCTACCGAAAAGGTGTTGATGCTTTGGAGTCGGTTCAGAGGAAGTTTGCCAAGTATCTTCTGTTCAAGTTAATTGCGGAATTTCCTCCAAGAGGTACTCCTAATTCTGTTCTTTATGATATGGCAAATCTGCGTTCTCTCAATATGAGACGTAATGATAGCTTTCTGATATTTCTATATAAGATCATACACGGCATTATTAATTCTCCCTTCTTGTTATCCCAAATTTATTTCAATGTGCCTCGGGCAAATCTTAGATCTGGTCGTTTTTTTTATGTTCCGCGAGCAGTTACTAATATACTGCATCGTTCCCCTCTTTATACTGCCTGCACATTATTCAATAGCAACTGTAGTGAGTGCGATATTTTTGTGATTAGTCTTGGACAATTTAAGAGATTGATTACCTGCATTTCAGAGGTTTAATTGAGCGTTTCCCGTAACGGGTACACAGTCGCTTTTTGAGCTGTTACATTGTATAACGCTGTTTACTGTTGGTTTTTGTTTGGGTGTACAACCTGTTAACCAACATACCAAATAATAATAATAATAATAATAATAATAATAATAATAATATAATATAATTTCAGCAACGGGAATAGTACCGCAATCTCTTTTTAAAAATTTAAAAATTCTGGATTTAAATAACACATTGGTAGTTGAAATTCAAAAAGGTATATTATTATACTCATGTCACATCGTGAGGAAATTCCTTAACATTGACACAGAACATAATACACAACAAAGTCAAAATGCGGAGGCGAGACGCCGGTAATTATGTTGATAAGCACTGCACTATTACTTGATAGTAATATCCGTAATAGTGTATGTACTCCGGCAAAATTGCCGTGCCGCCGGGTGGAGGTAGGATAGTAAATATATATATGGGTATGCTAGACTCGCACAGTGACACTGCGCATGTCCAAGCCTGGCAGTTTGTTACGTCACTGGTGGAAAGCAAAGCCCCAGACTCCTCCTCTGTACGTATGGTTCAAATGTAATTTCGGCAAATTACAACAAATAATGTTAAGGAATTAAATTATGCTATAATAAAATCATCTGAAACATAGTATTGGGTGATTCAAAATGATTGTGGCCAAGTATGGCAACTATGTACTATGTCGGCCAAAAAATTTTGGCCGTCATTGTCTGTCAATTCAAAAAAAAAATGTAATCCGTACTTTATTGTCATCATGATTACCGTCTTGATTATGAACGTTATTTTTTGGGTGGTAAATTTCAAAACTCAAAATTATTTTCTCATTTCTACTACACAGAACGTTTACCTCAGGTTATCTATGTACGATTGCTCTAATTTTGTTTATTCATGTCGGATTTTTGGAATATCTGAGCTTCAAACAGTTTAAATTATTGATTGTCAAAATGACAAGAATCGAAAGTGGGGTTAGATTCCTAAAGGTTTATTTACACTTTACTTGAATGTCAAGAAAGTGACGGCCAAAATTTTTTGGCCGCAATAGTACGAACATTTATGTGGCAACTGTGTGGGTAGGATAGAGTTGACATTTCCTTGACAGTTCATAGTCGTGCAATTTTGTAAGTTGTCAAATCAATGTGTAATGGAATTGAAAAAATCAAATGCACGCTTATGAAATGTCATACAATTGTCAACTCTACCCCATTCACACAGTTGCCACATAAATTTTCGTACATAGTTGCCATACTTGGCCACAATCATTTTGAATCACCCAATATATTACACTATAAGTGATGAAAGTGCCTGATTTTTCAACGAGTAATACATGATATACTCACGAACGCCAGCGAGTGAGGATAGTATTACGAGTTGAAAAATCGCACTTTGATCACGAATTGTGTATACTATTTTTTCCAACGTCGCTTATGAAAATGAGTCTCAATTTTAAATTTCTTTATAATTATTTTACTCCCCAATTTTTTTAATCTTCCGGATCTGGAGTTTCAATTAATGCAAATAACAGCGTTTTAAATTTTTATATTAATAAGTTCACCTGACATCCGCACTGTCAGTGTCACTTTTTATTCAAATTGGTCGAATGTACGGTCGGTGGACAAATAAAACTGGGACACTTAAAATTTAATCTATGTAAATCAGACCATTGAATTGTCAATATATTTGTCAGTGTCTATATAATATGTCATACCAAAGTTAACCTATTTGTGATAAAGCCATAATTAAACGATGCAAATTTATAAATTTTGACTTATGTGATTGTCATTTTTGTCCCAGTTTTATTTGTCCACCGACTGTACATCAAAATTTCGACTTTTCTTTTGAGTGTACATTAAATCTAGTGATAAATAAATTGCCACTGTCAGATAGAAGCAGTTGGGTTATAAACTGGTGTTTCAAATTATTTTTTCTAATTTTGACATATAAAGTGACACTTTTCAAAATTAATAGACGTTTGGAAACGTCACACTTTTCGTAACCAGTTACGAAAAGTAAAATCTTTCCTAACTGGTTAGGAAAAATTTATTGTATCATCAATTTGACACTGTCATATTTTTTGTTTTTAAGCAAAATAACCGTGCCTACTTACCTACTTCATATTCTAACACAATAATAATTTATTATTAATGAAATTCATTACTTTGTTTAACGTTTGAAGAAACTTTTTTTTTGTCAAAATTAGAAAAAATCTTGTATGTAACACGCTAGGAAATGCAATTTTGTGTAACTCGTTACACAAAATAACGCAGTTCCTAACTGGTTACACAAATAGCTATTATTTAACGCTATTTAAGGTATTGCATCTAAATCTTCCTCAGAATAGAACTCCAATTCTGATCCTGAATCGGACGCGGCAAGAGAAATAATTGTTGGAGGAACGTCAGCAATAGATAAATGACTCATATGCCTTTCTAATGTGGCAACATTATTTTACGTAAATTACCAAGTTAGGTCTATTTACCATTTATCATAGGGATTTTAAAAATTACCAACAGCTTGTAAACCTGACAGTGCGGATGTCAAGTGAACGGATAATAGTAGATTGTTAATGTAGTAGATTGTTAAATAAATTTTCCTCACTAGTGAGTTTACTTTCTCCATTTTCCTCACTAGTGATGCAAATGTCTATTTTCCTCACTAAATTGAGTGAATTGAAGTTTACAATACGTTTCATTATTTTTTTTTAATTTATTACTTGCTTAACGGTCAGCGCGTTTTCTTTTATCATAATTAATTTTTTGTTGCTGCAGCTCTACGTTTAAAAATAATTATTTACACTACGAGAGAGGAAGGTAAAGCTTTTGTTCACGCGAATTGCATGTTCGGCCACGACGCGCAGCGGAGTGGTCGATGCAATTCAAGTGAACAAAAGCGGCCTTACTCTCGAGTGCTGTATTTGATTTTGTTCGATACCAGACATAACTCCTTAGAAAATGAGTCTGTAACTTTATATTCAAAATTTTAAATAAAATTAAAATAAAATAAATAAATCACATTTTCGGAGAGATCTGTTGCTATGGAAAAAAATGAAATACAAAATAAACAAAGTTTTGCAAAGTCAATAAAGTGATTGTGCACACCACGTTGTGGAAATGGTTGACGAAGAATTCTGTGTTCCTGATGACGTCCTGGAAGAGGCAAGTGCCGCGAAGTACCAAATGGTGCCTACGAAATCAAAATTACGATACCAGAAAGAATTGGAAATATTTACAAAATGGCAGACCGAGATCAAGGGAAAACACGAAAGCAGCATCAGCGCGGTTGTGATATTCAATGTTGAAGAGTACACTGTTTGTATTTCAAAACATTAATATCTTCAGGTATCCAGGTAAGTGCTTTTTTAATAAGCTATTATTTGTTTTAATATAATAAATTGTACAGGTTCAACAGTCTCACACTCTCACCTCCTTTTTGAAAACAAAATGTAGAAACTATCAGCCGAAAAAAGCTACAACTTTTTCAAGAAACGATGTTTGCAAGGTTTTACTGGAAACGGCGGACCAAGAGTGGATCCTTCAGAAAGTTATACTGATGATGGGCATATTCGGTGGCCGTCGTGATGAATTATGTAAAGTGATGAATTGTTATACAGTGAGTTTTTTTTAAGACTGGCCATAGGGTTTTTCAAGCTACATTTTTCAACCCCCTGTTAACTTTTGTCCTCATGAAAATATTCAACCCAGTTTTGTAGTAAAGTTGTGGGATATGATAATGTGTTGAAACAATTTCAATTTAATAACCAGAATCAAGGAAAAGTTAGCAAAAAGACATTTTTTGAATTCCGTTTGCTCCAATTTTAAATTTTCAGTAGGCTAAAATTTCACCTGATATTTGTAATTTTGATATGTAATTGATTGTGTGATTGCTTAACTGCCTCTGGAGGCCATTTTGAACATTTCATTTAATTTTTATTAAAGTAAAGAAACTTGTTTTTATTTGTAAATTGTCTATTACAACCATTTAGGTATTACAAAATGTAGTAAATGACTAGATAATACTATTGTTTAATCTAAAAACAGCGCTAGGTTTTGTAATTTTGACAAAAATAAAAGTTAACAGGGGATTATTGAAAAATTAGCATGTAAAACCCTCTGGCCAGTCTTAAAAAAACGCACTGTATACGTTATTCACGTTGAATTGAACATTTCAAGGTCAAATAATTTTGCAAATAGTGACATGCAGGTAAATACCGTTCACGTTGGATTGAGCATTGCTAAATTCGCATTATGTTGGTTAGCTGCATGTCACTATTTACAAAACATAATTAGAGCCAAAAAATAAAATTATTACAAATTCTTTTTCATAAAATCGAATTTCAATTATGCGTGAGCGAAAGTGCGTGAGCGAAAGTGCGTGAGCGAAAGTTCGTGAGCGAAAGTGTGTGAGCGAAAGAGAATGAGCGAAAGTGGAACCTTCACCCACTGGTAACCATGGATACAGACCCACTTTCTAGGGAGGTATCGAACAAATTTATTTTGATAAAAATACGTTGTCTAAGAAATGTCTTTATGATAACGTCATCAACTGTACATTTTTTAGAAAGTTTCTGCAATAATTTCACGTTTATTTGTCGAATTTCTGTAAAATGATTCCGAGTATGTTTGCAAAATATTTTTTCCATCAACTGAACATGTTCCAGGAATTCTTCTGAGGGTTGAATTAATCCACCAAACGATAAGTGGCGAATCCAGCTAGGCACATTTCTTGGAAGACAGTAAGAATGTTCATTCTTATTCTCCTCCACATACGTATAGTGACCTAGTTCTGGATGGGTTGATTTTAACACATGTGAAAAAATGTAGTCTTCATTTGCCCGTTTCCTAAGTTACAATGACGTTTCACAATACTTGATACTTTGATTTTCTTCATCTAAATTGCCTTCAAAAATCAAATTCTTTTTTTAACGTTGTAGAAAAAATAGTGTTTGTGTTTCATGCGAAAGTCTCAACCTGACCGGCCTGGACCAAAAACTCATTCTCATGCGCCAACAAAAAACAATAATTTTGTGCACTTAATACAAAAATAACTATTTTTTTTTTGATACTAAACTCGTTTGGGAAGTACTAGGGTACTAAATGACACCGATAAGTACTAGATTTAGTACCAAAGTACTAAAAACAACATCTCTCTCAGTTATAAAGTGATACTTTCCTTACTGAGTTAGCTCTGAGCTTCCACCAGTGACGTAAGCAATCGCCGCAACCACCACGCTCTCCCTTTCGCCATGTGCTGCGTTGTACAAGTCAAGCATACCTATATAGTTTAGGTGCCTTGTATAACCTTAAACTGAAAACAACCTAACCTAACACAGAAAGTGTCAATTTCCTTTAGGGAATTTAGTTATCACCGAAGTACTGTCAACAAAAGCACTAGATAGTCATTCATAGACAACTCGGTCCCAAAAAGATCGTGAATGCCTAATACGCACCCATACACAGTCGTGTTGCCAACCGAGCAACTTTGGTGCAAATGTAGTCTTGCAGTAATTCGGTAGAGCTCAAGCATGACTCCTGTTCTTTCGAGCTTTTCCTACGCTTTCTTCAGTCTGAGCTTAAACTGATGAATTTTTTTCCCAACTAGAAATGACTACTTCATTTTTGTTAATTAAGGCAATCCTTTGTGTATAATATGACTTGATTAAATATTGTCGTACGCAAACAGGAAATCTGGTTCATACATGAATAAAATGCAATCGTAATTTTTTTTGACAATGACAATATCTCAAGTTAATAGAATGTGGGACGTGAAGAATTCTTAATTATTCATAGGGGTTAGAGGACACAGTATTGCATAAATAAGCAGGTATTACGACTCAAAAAGCGCAGATAACCTTGCTTATTTAATTTCTTAAAGTTACGCCCGCCCCCCTTCACACACTTTGCCATATAAATTAAGCAAAGTGACAAAATTTGAAGGAGTGGTGTTCAGTTTTGTTTTGTGGCTAAGTCTTTCTTTGAATTATTTGTTGTTTTAATAACAATTTTGTAAGTACGTATCTACTTTTTTCTATAATTGATTCAAAAAATTGAAATTCACGCATAGTTATCTGTGCCTGAAGTGGGTCATTTTCTGACGTGTATTTTTTTTTGCATTGTTAGTAAGATCGAAACCATAGAAACCATACAAAACAGTGTGTGAAATGCAATTTCACGCATACGACTATTTCTGTTTTTCATTTCACGCACTGTTTTTTATTAGTTACCTAGCAACATGGTCACTGCATTGAAACTTCAGAGTTCCTTCAAAAATTTGAATTTTTAATTTCAATTTTTTGAATCAATTATAGAAAAAATATTGTTTATATTTCGTGCGCGAAGATGTTTTTGTGCATTCAAAGGCTTATACTGCCTCGACCTTCGTCTCGGCGTAAAAGACCTTTTCATGCACAAAAAACACTCTCTTCGCGCACTTAATATAAAAATAACTATTGTTTGCCTCATTTTTAATGAGAGTAAACCAATAATATAGTATATTATATCATTAAGAGTAGAAGTGTCTCTTTTTGTGCTAAGCCCAGAGATTGCAGACAACTGGGCGAAGCACAAAAAGAGCTTCTACTCTGAATGATATATACTATTTTATCTTCAGGCGGATCACAAAAAAAAATCCAACATGAACTCACTTATTTATTTTCTTTTCCTGCAGTTCTTCTTCAAATTTTAAGGCAAATCCAAAGATTTTAACAGTTTTGTCAGACAAGTATCGCGCTATGCCAGAGATGGACGCGAGTCAACCTCACGTCAGATCCGACAAACCCGACTTCCAGTACAGTCGATGGCTCTCTTCCGCCCCTCCGGGCGAAGAAGTGGTCATTTCCGGCATGTCCGGTCGCCTTCCGGATTCCAGAAACATCCACGAATTTCGCGACAATCTCTTCAGTAAAACGGACATGGTGAACGATGACGACCGACGCTGGAAATTGGACCATCCGGAGATTCCCCAAAGGAGTGCTAAAATCCGCAACACCGACCACTTAGATGCCGGATACTTTGGGGTGCACCACCGCCAAGCGAACGTCATGGACCCTATGATGCGGGTTTTATTGGAGACGGCGGTGGAGGCGATCATGGATGCCGGAATGAATCCCTCGGAGCTGGAAAGTTCGAGGACCGGGGTCTTTACGGGTGTGTCTTGGTCGGACATGCAGAACAGCACCCTGGTGGATGTTACAGAACCGCAGAAATTTGCACTGACAGGGTACGTCTCGACGGTGGTGCTGTCGGTACTGAGTCGGTGTATTTTAGGTACTTGAGGTCTCTGAACGTGCACAGGGTCAGCTACTTCCTGAAACTGAAAGGTCCGGCGTGCATCGTCGACACAGCTTGCAGTAGTTCTCTGAACGCTTTGGATTTGGCGTTCAGAGCCATCAGGAGTGGACAATGCGACAACGCTATAATCAGCGGCAGCAATCTTCTCCTACATCCAGGCAACACTCTTCAGTTCTTCCGGTATCATCACCTGTACACGTTAATAAACGCTTTCTCATCTCGATTTTTTCTCCAGGTTGGGAGTACTGAGCAGTGAGGGCGTCTGTCGCGTGTTCGACCAAGACGCCAACGGCTACGTCAGAGGGGAGAGCATTGCGAGTATCTTTCTCCAAAAAGCGAAGAACGCGCGCCGGATCTATGCCCAAATCATCAACACCAAAGTCAATTCTGACGGTTTCAAAGAACAAGGCATCACTTTTCCTTCTACTCTAGCGCAGAAGCAGCTCATGACGGAAATCTACGACGAGAGCGGGATCTACCCTTCCGAACTAAGTTTCTTGGAGGCGCACGGGACCGGCACCCAAGTCGGAGATCCCCAAGAAGTCGAAGCGATCGATCACGCCTTGGCCAGAAAACGCGACAAACCTCTCTTGGTAGGATCTGTAAAGTCGAGTATCGGCCACACAGAACCAGCTTCTGGAGTTTGTTCCATCATCAAAGTGTTGATTGCGATGGAAACTGGGTTGATTGCTCCCAATATCAACCTGAAACAGATCAAGGCTGGCATGGAGGGGTTCGAGCAAGGGAGACTGAAGGTGGTACTCGATTTAATAGAGTTAGAAGGCGACGAGGCTCTCGTGGGAGTCAACAATTTTGGTTTCGGGGGTAATAACTGTCACACGATCCTCAAAAGATTCAAAAAGAAGAAAGTCGACGGAGGAATACCCAAGGATGACGTTCCCAGGTTGGTCTGCGTTAGTGGACGCACCGAAGAAGCAGTTTTGTCTCTGCTGAATGATGTCAACAGTCGAAAACTTGACGCCGAACACGTGGGTCTACTTCATCAAATTTACAAAAAGAATATTGCCAATCATATTTATCGAGGCTTCACAATAGCGTCGAAGAACGGTCCTCTCAAGACCTCTTCGAAATTCTTTTCCTTCCAACACAAACCTCTTTACGTATATTTCGGCCAGTTCGAACGCTCCTTTAAGCTTCTAGGCTCTTATCTTATGCATTTTCCAATCTTCAAAAAGACAATCTCCAGGTAAGTCTTTCATCTTTCTTCGAAGATTCACCCTAGTCTATGTTACTTGAAGAATCGATAACATCTTGGCAACTAAAAACGTCAACATTTCGGACGCGATTTCGAAGGATCAAATTCAAGAAGACAACCTCCTCGGTGCCATCGCCGTGCAAGCCGGACTCGTGGATGTCTTGAAATCTTTAGAACTGATCCCAACCGCAGTGTATGGCGATTCTTGGGGCAAGTTAGTCAGCGCTTACTACTACGACGTCATCACCATAGAAGAAACAGTGTTAACAGTCTACAAGATCAGTCAAAAACAGTCGCATTTTGAGTCGAACATGCTTTTTGACGCCATCCCCGAATTCAAAAGTCTGCTTAAGTCAGTTACCAAAAGACGAGACCGATACTTTTGTAAAACCCCGAATTTGCCAAATCTAGAGTTCCGTGGCCACTCCTTGAGCCACGAAACGTTGCTGAATATGCCGAAAAATTCATTGGTGTTAAATGTTTCCGACCAACAATTAGACAACAAAGACGTGTTGCTTGTGGAAGGCAACCTCGTCAACTTTTTGGAGGTTTTGGGAAGGTACGTACCTAAATCCAGTTTGTGAGTTGGTTTTCACTGAAAATCTTGTAGATTGTACGAATGCGGTCACAATCCTCAACTGCACAAGTTGTACCCCGAAATCGTGTACCCCGTGAGTCGAGGCACTCCCATGATCTCGCCCATGGTCAAGTGGGACCACGACAGGAGCTGGTTCACTTACAAATTCACGCAGTTCATTGCGTCAGAAATCGAACAGATGGATTACAATGTTTCGAACGGCTACGAAGAGTTCAAGCACATAGCGGGACACGTGATTGATGGTTTGTTGGTGTAGGTTTTAGAGCAAACTGCTGATACAAAGTTTCAGGTCGCAACTTGTTCCCCGCCGCGGAATATCTGCATCTAGTATGGCAGACCCTTGCCCAAAGTTGGAAGTTGGCAGTGATCGACTTTCCTGTGGTTTTTGAAAATTGTAAATTCATCCG
This sequence comes from Tenebrio molitor, assembly GCF_963966145.1. NCBI lineage: Eukaryota > Metazoa > Arthropoda > Insecta > Coleoptera > Tenebrionidae > Tenebrio > Tenebrio molitor. The sequence goes on from NC_091049.1 coordinate 20,330,753, forward strand.
AGCTGTGACAATGCCGAAAACTGGTTTTATCAAACTCTTCGTTACCATCCAGAGGGGCTGTGGCAACTTTGAAGTCGTGCACATGGACCAGGTTGTGGTAACGGGTCGAGTTTCCCACTGTTCGAATGTGAGTCAAGAACAAACGAATTTGAAATCACTTTATCCGTACAGCGAAGATCCAACCCAAATTTTGGGACAAGACGATATCTACAAAGAACTCTATCTTCGAGGCTACAATTACAGGCAGGGCTGACAACGTTGTGTGGCTTTTTTCATAGACCGTCATCAGTGGTATGTTTAAGGGTATTGCGAGGTGTGACATAGGTGCCTCCACCGGTCTAGTCAAGTGGGAGGACAATTGGACCACCTTCATGGATAACATGCTTCAAATGAATATCCTTCAGGTTGACAGCAGATTGCTCTACGTTCCTGTGGGGATAAGAAAGTTAACAATAGATCCAGTGAAACATCATCAAATAGTCGAAAGTTTCAAAGACAAGGAATCGCTTATTCCTGTGCACGTCTACAAGGAAAGCAACATCATAAAGTATGATTTGGTGCCCACTCTGACACTTTTAAATTATTTTTGCGCAGATCTGGCGGAATCGAAATTCGTGGGCTTACAGCGAAGTCCATTTCCAAGAAGAAACCTCGTTTGGAGCCAGTTTTGGAGAAGTATGAATTCGTTCCGCATCAGGAGTCGCTCGACTTGTCTCAGCTGATAAGAGTCAACATTCAAATCATCCTCGAGAATAGTCTAGAAAATCATTTCAAAGCGGTTGAACTCCTGGAAGGTTCTAGTGAACTTCTTTTACCTCTGGTTTGTAAAGTTCTAGACGACGTCCCGGTCGTCACTCCTGATCTGATAGTCTCCACCAAAACTGTCTTGGACCCGATTCCTGGTGTCAAAATTGAACAATTTGTTCTAACTCCTGAGAGCAACTTGCTTTTGATCGTCGCCACTAAACTTCTACAAAATCCCATTTCATTAAAACAGGTGCTGAACTCTCTTCACCCTAAAGGTTTTGTCTTGACTAGAGAAGAAGTCGTCTTTGAGATCTCGGATTTGGACAATATCGAAGTTGTCACCGAGTATACGACGGCCAAAGAGAAATTGATTCTTTTTAAGAAGTCTGAAGAAAAAACTGTGACGAAATTTGTCGAGGTGTCATCGAATAATTCCGAGTGGTTGTCTCAGTTGCAAGACTTTGTAAAATCTGAAGCAAATGTTGTGGTTTACGGTCAAAATCGTGAACCTGACGGTTTGATCGGATTGGTTAACTGTCTCAGGAGGGAGCCGGAGGGACACAAGGTCAAGTGTTTCCTCATGATGGACGAGACGCCAGATTTCGACCCTGAACTACCTTTCTATGGAGATCAAGTGAGAAAAAATCTCGCCGTAAACATTTACAAATCGGGGAAGTGGGGGACTTACAGACACTTGCTGTTAGAAGAGCTACAAGAAGTGGAATGCGAGTATTGTTTCGGAGACGTTTCAGCAAAGGGAGACTTGTCGAGCATGAGATGGTTGGAAGAGCCGCCCATTGACGAGTCCCGACTCCCCGAAACTCAAGTCCTCATCTATGTAACTGCGGTTTATTTTAAATAACCACAATGAGTTCGCATTCCCTTGCAGAATTACTACTCCGCCATCAACTTCAAAGATATCATGCTGGCATCAGGTCGCATCAGCGCGGAACCTGGTACCAATGATCGCATCGAACAAAAGTGTGTGATAGGATTCGAGTTCGCCGGATTAGATCCGAAGTAAGTTTCCATGCAAATATCGCACGATTCTACGATTTCTCAATTGAAGGGGGCGCCGAGTCATGGGAATTGTTGACAATCATGCGATTGCAACTCACGTCAGAGGTAATTCTCAGTTCTTGTGGGAGGTACCCGAGTCGTGGAGCTTGGAAGACGCAGCCACCATCCCCGTTGTCTACTCCACAGTGATGTACGCTTTGCTCTTGGTGAAACTCTCACACTAAGAATATGTCCTTTAACTCACTTGAATCAAAGGTCGTAGATCTCAAACCCAAGAGTACCGTCTTGATTCATTCCGGTACCGGCGGAATCGGTCTCGCGGCATTGAACGTCTGCCTCCACCACCAGTTCGAAATCTACGTCACCGTCGGGACTCAAGACAAGCGAGACTATCTTCGAAAGCACTACCCCCAGATTCCTGAAAGTCACATCGGCAACTCTCGCGATACCTCTTTCGAGGAGATGATCAAAGCCGGTACTAACAATCGCGGTGTTGACGCCGTGTTGAATTCTTTGAGCGAAGATAAGCTCAGAGCATCGGTGAGATGCTTGGCGCGCGGCGGACGCTTCTTAGAAATTGGAAAGTTCGACCTTGCGAACGACTCGAGTCTCAGTCTTCTCTTGCTGGAACGAGGAGCGAGCTACCACGGAATCATGTTAGACCAGATCTTCAAAAACTCGGCGGAATTAAAAGCGAAACTTGTCGACGCCTTGTACAAAGGTGTTCACGATGGGTACGTTAAGCCCTTACCGAGGGTCGTGTTCGGCAGAGACGAACTGGTGCAGGCGTTCAAATACATGACCACTGGGAAGCACATAGGGAAGGTGTTGGTGAAAGTGAGGGACGAAGGAGGTGTGAGAGGTGTTGAACCCAAAAGGTTATTCCCGGCGCTTCCGAGGTGAGTACTGTAATAAAAGAGGTCCACACACATCTTTGAGGCTCACCTGTGGTACTAATTAGTGTAATTGCATTGAAGATTCAACTGCGACTTGACCAAGTCGTACGTCATCATTGGGGGGTTGGGAGGAGTCGGTTTGGAATTGGCCGATTGGCTGATCTTGAGAGACGCCCGAAAATTGGTCCTGGTCTCCAGATCGGGAGTGCAAACAGGGTACCAAGCCCAAAGAATTAGGTAAGTTTGTTATTTAGAGAATCTTCATCTAATTCCCTCCAGGCTTTGGAGGTCTTATGGCGTTGAGGTTGAAATTTCGACGCGAGACGTCACAACCAAGCAAGGCTGTCTTGATTTGATCCGCGAAGCTACCGAACTGGGTTCCATCGACGCCATCTTCAATCTAGCTGTTGTTCTTAAAGATGCGCTCTTGGAGGACCAAACCGAAGAGACTTTTCGTCTGTCTTTGGCTCCCAAAGCTCGAACGACCACCTATCTGGATCAAATAACTCGCGAGATCTGTCCACATTTGAGGTCAGTATTGAGTACTGAGATTCCCAGGTAGTTATTATTTGCTTCAGGTATTTCGTCATCTTCTCTTCGGTTTCTTGCGGTCGTGGCAACGCCGGTCAGACCAACTACGGCATGGCCAACTCGATCATGGAGAGGATCTGTGAGAGAAGAAAACGCGACGGATTTCCAGCTTTGGCAATCCAGTGGGGCGCCATCGGGGACGTACGTTTGGACCAATCTGATTTGAGGATTGCTGACTGTTGTTGTTCAAGGTGGGACTTGTTGCCAAAATGCAGAAGGAGAACAAGGAACTGGTGATCGGTGGTACTCTCCAACAGAAGATCTCGAGTTGTTTGGAAGTGTTGGATAGGTTCCTGAAGCAAGACAATCCCATTGTTGCCAGCATGTTAGTCGCAGAGAAGAGCAACAGGAGTCACGGTGCGACTAGCGCTGTGGAAGCTGTTGCCAACGTCTTGGGCATCAAGGACATCAAGACCGTGAGTCAACATGCGACGCTGGCCGAGCTGGGGATGGACTCGATGATGGGCACTGAAGTCATCCAACTTTTGGAGAAGGAGTTTGAGATTTACATCACCACCAAAGACGTCAGGAGCTTGAATTTTGCCAAGTATAAACTTCAAACTTGTGGTACCCTTGACTCTACCGACATTCAAGGTTGACAGAGATCGAGTCAGAGAAGAGGAACGTTGAGAAAGAGAAGAGTTTGAACAAGACGCAACAAGGCACCGACTTGCTCATCCAGTTCATACCGGACAACCAAGCCGATAGTAGACCGATTGTAAAACTCTCCTGTGAAGGGCAAGACAATGAGGGGCAAACAGTTTTAGTCTTTCCGGGAATTGAAGGAGTCTTTACACTTCTTGAGGGTCTTGTAAAAAGTCTTCAAGCTCGAGTTTTGGGAGTGCAGTACAGCTATCAGGAGCCCGAAATTTCAGTAGAGGAAATTGCAAAAACAAGTCTTCCAGTTAGTTGTGGTATTTTATTTGATAATTATGAACACACTTTTTTTAGCACATCGAGGAAAATATATCCAAAGATGAATCGTTGACTTTAATCGGCTACTCTTTCGGAGTTTCAGTCTGTCTAGAAGTTCTTAGTTTGTTAGAGAATAGAGGTTATAGTGGCAAAGTGATTTCAATCGATGGTTCACCGACATATATACGATCATCTGTGTTAAATTCTGTTCCGGGCGACACCGAAGCAGAGTTCCAAACGAATCTCCTGTACAAAATTTTAGCGGTGTTAATACCGGTGGATTTGCTGGCCCCGTACAAGGTATCACTGTCGTGCACTTGGTTTCCGGTCTAGATTGTGCTGTTTCAGGAAAAGTTTTTGAAGTGTTCAGACTTGGATGAGAGGTGCGATCTAGCCCTGACGTTAATACCTTCGGAGGTTGTCGATCGACAAAAATTGGATAAACAAGCTATGGTCGCACTCTATAAGCGGTTCAAAGCCGCCTTAAATTACGAGTTTTGCCACGATAAAATTCGGTCGAAAGCTTACTTGTTCAAGGCCAAGTATCCCATAGTTAACGAAGACGAAGATTACCATTTGTCGATGGTTTTCGAGCATTCCGTACAAGTTGCCACGGTCGATGGCGATCACGTTACCATGTTGAATCAATCGGAGCTAATTAAAGACATCAATAAATTAATAGCATGTGTGGATGATATCTAGAGCTTAAGACTTTTCTTATGTTAATTATATTTATAATAACAAAATGCCAACAATAGCAGTGTATAAAATGATTGAAAATAAATATCCAAATCACGAACCTACGAAGTTTTTTCTATAAAACTAATGACTTATTTTAACCTCAACCCTTCTATCGTCGTCAAAATATGTCGACGTTGAAACGACCGAATAGTGGAAGACAGTTGATGAGAGGACTGTTGAAATGATGACATGTTTGTGGTATTACGTCAGTTAACCCGCAAGGGTGGACTCGATAGTGAAAAGGTGAATGCTTTGTTTGATAAAAAATCCATATTCCAAAATTGCACTTGAAAATTGTTAAAATTCCAGAATTCACAGAAGCCTCTTCAAGTCAAACACGAATTCTATGTATATTTTAATGTAAATTAAATTGAAGGATTGTTTTTGTAATATTCTCAGTTTCGAGGAGTCTGGAAATTTTTCTACTAAGACTTTTCGTACCAACCACAGTCGCCACACTAGTGAACTGCCACAAGAGTGTGATTTTTGTATTTAAAATATGGGAATTTATAAAGAACATGTGGAGGAAATGTATCGGCTCAAGACGAAAGATCGGAAATGGGATAAGATCAACATTGTTTTTTTTACATTTTATGCAAGTTGGAAAATTTAGTTTTTACACCACAATGGCAATTGAAGGTTCTTTGCCAAATTCCAAAATTTGACGTCTTTGATCCGGGCGCACCCATATTGCCGTCGCGGCCAAAGGGATAGTTAATCCCATACCGAAACTGCTGTCAGAAAAATGTGCAGGTATAATCAACGCGGTCTCTATTTTAACAGGCCAGGACACTGGCTGTGTTGCCAAATTTCTTAGTGGGCCATTCCATAGCACCCTGAGTTTAAAAAATATTGGCACTTCCATAGAAAGGTGGTTCATTCAAAAATCTTTTTGGCAAGACAATTAATTTCAGTAATTGAAAAAATAAACATGCCACACAAATGTATGCGTACCCAATTGCAAGTCAAATTATGCTTCAAGCAAATATATATTATACTTAATTATGATCTAACCTCGATCTAGCATAAAAATGTTTGGTCTCTATCTCTTTTCGTGAGTATTTTTGTCATAATGATTTTGGAAAAATTAAACTTAGGAAAATATGTACATTTGTCGTTCACATACACAAATAATTGGAGGAAATACTTAGTGCAGAAGTTAAATGTTCCATCCGAGTAAAATATGTCACCACGACACATAAAATCTACAGTGTGCCCGGATATGTGAAACGACTTTTGTAAAACATAAAAAATTCTCGATTTAAATTTTCATTTTCCGGGGTTCAGCCCTGTTTGGTTAAAGACTAATTTCTAACATAATTTTTGTTTTGAAAAATCAAGTATGCTTTGGAAATTTTCAAAAAAAACTATTTTTCTATTTTTCTGTAGAGTTCCTTTTATGTAACAAATACGACAAAAAGTTATTAAGAAAAGTTGTTTATAATTAACGTTTAGGCCCCTGTACCAAATTTCAAAATCATCGGCTAACGATAACGATAAAATTTGTTGAAATCAACTAAAGGATTGCCTCGTTCACTAAACATACACATTAATTTCTTGTTGAGGTGTTGCTACCACGAAAGTTAAAATAAAACTAACTAAAATACCCACCTACCACACCTGATTGAAGGGATTAAGAACCCTTTGTAGGGTCAGTACGACCGTGACGGCAGTTTCGGTGAACGATCCTGACCATGACGGCAGTTTCGGTGCACCCTTGATCCCTATGAATGAAAATATGTACTTATTTTTGTATTAAGTGCGCAAAATGAGTGTTTTTTTAATGGCGCTTGAGAATGTCAAATTTTTTGTCGAGACCGCAGGTCGAGACAAAAAAGACATTCGAAAAGACGTCCGAAAAGTTCCCACCAATGTGCCCTATCTCAAAAACAAATCAGTTGGTTATCGAGGGAAAAAATCAAAAATTTTAACACAAGAAGATATTAGTAAATTTATAGAAGAAGCTGCCGATGAAAAAAATTTATTGAAGAAGGTAATGAATATACACATATATTATACATAAACAAAGCTAATAATAATGATTCGATACAGGTTGTGCTCACTTTGGGCGTAAGTGGCGCTTGTCGTCGAGAAGAGTTAGTAAAATTGACAATCGATGACATAGAAGATAAAATTTCAAACTGTCAACCCTCCACTTCCCATCAACAGAACATGGCTGTCGAAATTTCAGACAATCAGGTTTGCACTTCTGAGGGAGTGAAAAAGAAGTGCGAAGAAGTATGCGAAAACATCTGTGAGAAGAACGAATCATTTGTAATGAAGTCCTCTGGAATTAATGAAGGAAATAATGGCTCCAAATGCACAATTAATATTTATTTCAATAATAAGTGATGTTTGAGTGATTGTAACAATTTGTAGTTATACCCATAGTTCTCTTTGTTTTGTTCTATAGCCTGTAATTCTGTTTGAATAAAATTAATTGAAGAAAACATAATTTTTTTTTCATATACATTTATCGGAGGATTTTAATTATCTATACACCAAATTAAATGGTTGTTAATAGGCTACAAAATGGCCTAATAAATTCAAGTATAGCCCTATGGGTTTCAAGGGTAAACTGTCAAAATATTTTTTTTTCAAATGGGATTACATACCTTTTATTAGTAATTCTGATAGAGATTTTAATTCTGAAAACAATAAAGTATCGCAAGTATAACTTCACATTAAAAAAAATAACACTAACTTTTGAAACAAATGACGAGCATCAAGCGAAAAGCTATCAAAATGCACTGCATTACAGTGTAATAACCAAATTAAGGTAGCTGGAAAAACAAATGACAAATAATAACATGTGGGATTGCGCAGATATGCCGCCAATGTTTAGCGCAAAATGGAATATAGACGATAGTAGCGTTTTTTACATTTTTTTTTTTTGTGAATTTTTGGTATTTAAGTGTATATTTGTGATACATTGTTGTTTTCAGAATATAAATCTCTATCAGAATTAGTACAAAAAAATATGTATTCCCATTTAAAAAAAAATATTTTGACAGTTTACCCTTGAAGCCCATAGGGCTATACTTGAATTTATTAGGCCGTTTTGTAGCCTATTAACAACCATTTAATTTGGTGTACAGATAATTAAAATCTTCAGATAAATAACGGAGTTATGGACTCGTCTTCTTTTTTGGGGACACCCTGTATAATACAATAAGTGGTCTAATTTTTTCCGACAAAATTTGTCATTTAAGACATGAGTAGTTTTTGCAACGAAAATTACACGAGTCGACGAAGGAGACGAGTGTAATTTTCCAAAAGCAAAAGCTACGAATGCCTTAAATGACAAATTTTGCAGAAAAAATTAGACCACGAATTGTATTCGACTTGACAATCCACCGAGAAAATTTTTATCGAGTTGACCTAATAAATTTGACGTTTCATTTTGACATAAATTTTTTCGACTGTAATTACACGAGAGGTCTTTTTTTGTCCGGATAAAATTGAATTTTTTTACGATAATTTGGTTGCTTTTTTTATCTGGTGGTTTGTGGAGTCAATTTACCAAAAAGAAACCAAATTAGAGTTTAAAAAATGAAATTTTATCCTGGACGAAAAAACCTCGAGCGTAATTCGATGAGATAATTTAATGAATAATGATAGGTAGGTAATTATGAAAAATTGAATTGGCCATTTTGCACGTCAATTTATTACAAGCTGTGTCAATGTTTAAGATTGTTGGTTCGTTATCATAACAACAAACAATAATCAGGTTCGAAAAAGTTTGCCATGGAAGTTTAAGCACATTTTATCCAGATGCAAAGTTAGGGCTAACTTTATCCGATGTGAAAGTGACAAATGCATCGCGGCTTATGGGATTTTTTATACATGAATTAAATTTTCGCTGAAAAACCACTATAGTCTATTTTTTCCTGGTAAGCGCGTGCGTGCGCATTTACAAAATCCTGCAACGAAATGCGCCTTTCCTATTGGTTACTTTATTTTTCTACTTACACTAGAGAAATGTGCAATATTGCAGTTTTCTGTACTGTCACTGTCAATCAGGTCCAAGCTGCCATTTTTGTTTCATCGTGTCTTAGTTTTCCTTTCGTGTTTTGTGTTGTGTCCGTTTATTTATTAAAAAAACAGTTCTTAGTGGTTAAGAAGTTTTAAATGTCAACAAGATGTCTTAATTTCGATCACCAAATAAATCGTGTAAGTTGGATTTATGCTAACATCAAGTAACAGTTTTTTATTAATGCATAATATAGCAAATTTCTCACAAGCCGAGAAAGAAATGATCGTTAAAGTATTTCGTGGGATCTCCAAGGATTTTGCCGAGTTAACCAAGACGGCTCAAATGGAAAAAACTGCAGATTATACTGGTATTGATTTCTGAGTTTTTTGTTGTATCACAGCTTAATTACTTTGTGTTGAAGGTTGTGGATTTAAAACCATTCAATGATACTTGGCGGAAGAAAAGAAGTGTGGGCAATTACAGGCACCGAAGAAACCTGATAGGAAATGTATGATTCAATTGGATGAACATCAAAAATATCTCATTCGAAAAACAGTGCACTCATTTTTCTCTGCAAACAGAATTCCTACAATTGATGCTGTGTACAGGGAAGTGCAAAACAATGAAGAAATTCCAAACATCAGTTGTTCTAAGTTTTATAATGTTTTACACGAATTAAAATTAAAGTAAGTACATACATTGTTTTCAATTAACTGTAAACATTGAAATCTATGTTTTATTTCAAATAGCACAAATAACGAAACAGAAAAAGCCTGTTAATAGAAAGAGAAGACATAACTGGTGAAGAAGATATTTACGGGAAATAAAAAAAATACGCCAAGAAGGTAGACCTTTTCTCTTGCAAGATAATGGTTATTATAAATGATTGTAGTCGAAGCAGGTCATGTCTATGTTATGAAAATTTTGCCGCTTTCATGTGAACTGTCAATTTTTGTCGACGTCACTGTAATTTTTTTTTAGGTGAAAAGTGCGGTGTTGATTGTTTTGTTTTATTATTTTTTTTATTGTTTTGTACCCAATTTAACTCCTGTGTGTAAAAAATAAAAAATGTACATATAATATTTGTTATCAATTTTTCCACGAGTTTATTCATAAACTTTTTTGTTTACATTTTACAATTATACAAAAATTAAATCGTAAACATGAGTTTTAATATGCAACCACAAATACTGATCCCCCTAGATAATATGCAACCAAAAATACTAACAATTCCTGCATCCTGCTAAAAATCTTAGCTATGTGATTCTACCTTTCGGAGATGCGCACGCACGCGCCTACCAGGAAAAAATAGACTATAGTTGTTTTTTCACTCAGCTGGTTGTTTTTTCACTCTGCTCGGTGTTTTTTCACTATAAATCAATTTGATTGGTCCAAATTTGAAAAATGCTGCAATTCGATTGGTTAAAAATTTTCGAGTTGGATTGTCACTGTTAAAAAAAATTTTTTTTCACTGTTAAAATTTTTTTTTTTTTATCATGTTAAAAAACAGGGTCCTTTGCAACTTGATAGCGATGAAAAAATGTCACGTTTTTTTGACGGCTGTAGAAAAAATTACTTTTGAAAATAAATTGAGTAAAATTTGTCAATTAGCATATATCGCAGATGAATTTTTAATAAGAAGAGAGAATAAGAATGTGCCTTTCATCTCGGAACGTGTGAGGTGACGCGTGACGGCGTGACGGTGAAACCAATGTACTGTCCGCGGTACGCCTAAAGAAGTTTCACGTCAAAAATGTATAAATATGCTTTATGCATAAATATGCTTTTATGTCTCTTTTTCTCAGTTTTTTATTCCATTGTTCAATGATTCACTTGTTCTCCATTCAAGCGTTCCAAAGTTGTAATAACTGCTTCTTCCTTGCGTCCGCTGACACAAACCAATCTCAGAACACCATTCATCACTTCAGAAACGGTTTTACGAGTACTCGCATTTCCAGGCCTCTGCTATTGTTTCGGCCCACAACAATTACTCGCACTCGCAAAAGTGACGTTTCTGGCTTAGTGATACAAATAACTATTACTATGACGTGTTACACATATCACCCAAAGTAAAAAAATTGTGTTAGCTATTCTTGTTATGTATATGAATTTTTAATAAATGTTTGTAATATACAGGTCTGTCCCAGAGTTGCGAAAGAGCTCCATAACTTGTTTGTTATATGATATCAACTTTTTCTTTTTTCTAGATGATAGCTACGTTTCTACTGCATATTCGGAAAATATTGCGGTATATATACAGAGTGTCCCAATATTATAAAAACACTAAAGTTATGTTTTTTTAAATGGAATTATGTTCTTTTAAATTGTGAATCAAATCTACACAGGTCGTTTTTGATGAAATTCAAGGAAATTTAAATTATTCTGGCAACTTAGTTGAATTATAGTTTAATATCTTTAAAGAGATGGCGCTAGTTAAGGGTAGATTTTTTGAGGTTAGCCGAATCAATCATTCAGCTAGTTTGTTACGGCCGTAATAAGCGCTGCGCAGTTCAGATTTAGTAGGCCATGGTGTAACATTCTGTGAGGTTGTTCCAACAGAATGATTAATTTACTGACTCAATTGTCGGATAGATGCTTCTGGTGCATTAATTAAATTGAAATTAAATTTCATTAAAGCTAAATTCCACAGAAAACGAAACTCAACTAAAAAAAAAAGACGTTACACTTGCAAAACACAACTGACATCTGTCAAAGAAGGTATCATCCCTTTTTCTTTCATCAAAAAGTCATAGCCAACTTGATGAACTTTTCATTTGAACACACCTTGTAAACCCCTGTTTGGCGTTTATCATTTACAGACTAATTTTACGCGTACTTCCTATCGATAGTGAAAATTAAATTAGAATGATTTTGCTCTTCGCTTTCAAATTTACAGTACGTTGCACATTGGTCAGTCTCAAAAGAATCGAAATTCAATAGCTTATAGACATAATGGTAACCAAGGAAGGACAAACGATCGTTGCAGTTTATAAAATGATGCACAAATTAATCTATTCAAAAAATTATTCATGCATGCAACAAAACGTATGTTCAACATTTTTGAAATGTACTTAATCTCTAACCAGAAACTCGAGCATTTAGAACCAACTTTTCTGTTGTTTACTTTGGTAACTTGACTTTTAAATTTTGTACATTAACTTTTTAATTTCTTGACTTTTGTTTAATGAATGGCTATGGTTCTTTGCATATTCAGAAAACAAATCTCCCCGATACTGAAAAAAACAACTTGACGTTCATCTGTCAAAAATTGGAGGCAAGAAAATGTTTTACTTTAGTTGGTAATGAAGTGTTTTCAAAATTATTTCATTTGATGTATCATTTATTCACATCGGATAAAAAAATAACCAAGATACAGCATCAAAGGTTTTTCGTCAGTCACCCGGTATATCATAATCATTTAGCAGTACTCTTGGTTTGAGTACTAGAAGGCACCCTCAAGATGCCTCCATAAGATATTTGTTGAAACTGTGTTATGGTGGTCTTCCTCAGAGGTCACCATTCTTAGTTTGAATCCTGGAATTGACCTGCCGAATTCCCTCAGAAGGTATGAGTTGGAACAGTGTTCTGATGATCTTCCTCGGTAGTCTGATGAGACCTGAAGATGCCTCTTCAAGATTATACGAGTAGTTGGGAAACTAAGCAGAATTTCCTGGTTCATGAATGGACTTCTATAGGAAAATTCACGTAAATGGAGGCTGTATTATCGCAAGTAAAAATTAGTAATTAATTATTTAATAAAACTTGAATGTTTATTTAAATTCATGAAAAGTTAAAAAAATTAATTTATAATTTCAAAACAGTTAAACAATGATTAGAATAAAATTTAACAGCTTCCGCCACAAGTGTTCTGATATGAATCCAATGAAAATATGACATTCTGAGTGGTTCTTGAAACAGTTTAATGCATCTTCAAGGACTCTTATTTGCTCGAACATCAAATTTGAAATAGATAGTGATCTCTCTAATAGTGCCAAATTGCGCAGGTCAATTTATTGTTCAGGTAAAGTGCATGCATAGTTGGTGTGCTTGCTGCATCGGTCAGGTGTGTTCGTTCTTCTCCACGGCGCGGCGGAACTTCCTGACAGGCGTCGCTGTCTGAGACAAGTATGTAAAAATGCATTTCCGTTCTCGATTTTTTTTTTCAAAACTGATTCGTAGAAGTGATTTGCAATAACGTGATAATAACTTCCCCCAGTTATATTTTAAAAGATCATTTGGAATCCTTAAAATGTAAGTTAAAGAAACAATAAATATCAGTGAGGACTACATCAAAATATATTCAGTAATTTTTTAGTCATAAGAAGCGGACAAAGGAGAGAGAGAGAGAGAGAGAGAGAGAGAGAGATGCATATCTACAGATAAATTTTGCCTTTTATAATATGCTAAGATAAATCTCATCGGATCCTCACAATGTCGTGAAATTCAACAAGTGGTTGAATTCTCGTAGTAGTGGTATACAGGTGTCCTTAAAATGCGCGGCAAAATTTTAACCACGAGCTACTAAAGTCTATTTTTTCCTGGTAGGCGCGTGCGTGCGCATCTCCGAAAGGTAGAATCACATAGCTAAGATTTTTAGCAGGATGCAGGAATTGTTAGTATTTTTGGTTGCATATTATCTAGGGGGATCGGTATTTGTGGTTGCAGATTAAAACTCATGTTTATGATTTAATGTTTCTATAATTTGTAAAATGTAAACAAAAAAGTTTATGAATCAACTCGTGGAAAAATTGATAACAAATATTATATGTATAACATTTTTTATTTTATACACACAGGAGTTAAATTGGGTACAAAACAACTCGATACTTTTGGATTCAATCGTTAATTAAAAAAAAAATAAAATAAAATAATCAACACCGCACTTTTCACCTAAAAAAAATTACAGTGACATCGACAATAATTGTCAGTTCACATGAAAGCGGCAAAAATTTCATAACATGGACATGGCCTGCTTCGACTACAATCATTTCTAATAACCATGTATCTTGCAAGATAAAAGGTCTCCCTTCTTGGCGTATTTTTTTTATTTCCCGTAAATATCTTCTTCGACAAGATATGTCTTCTCTTTCTATTAACAGGCTTTTTCTGTTTCGTTATTTGTGCTATTTGAAATAAACATAGATTTCAATGTTTACAGTTAATTGAAAACATTGTATGTACTTACTTTATTATTATACTTACTTAAATTTTAATTCATGTAAAACATAAAGCTTAGAACGACTGATGTTTGGAATTTCTTCATTGTTTTGCACTTCCCTGTACACAGCATCAATTGTAGGAATTCTGTTTGCAGAGAAAAATGAGTGCACTGTTTTTCGAATGAGATATTTTTGATGTTCATCCATTTCCTATCAGGTTTCTTCGGTGCCTGTAATTGCCCACACTTCTTTTCTTCCGCCAAGTATCATTGAATGGTTCTAAATCCACAACCTTCAACACAAAGTAATTAAGCTGTGATACAACAAAAAAAAACTCAGAAATCAATACCAGTATAATCTGCAGTTTTTTCCATTTGAGCCGTCTTGGTTAACTCGGCAAAATCCTTGGAGATCCCACGAAATACTTTAACGATCATTTCTTTCTCGGCTTGTGAGAAATTTGCTATAAATATGCATTAATAAAAAACTGTTACTTGATGTTAGCATAAATCCAACTTACGCCGTTTGGTGATCGAAATTAAGACATCTTGTTGACATATAAAAACTTCTTAACCTCTAAGAACTAAGAGCTGTTTCTTTAATAAATAAACGGACACAACACAAAATACACACAAAACACGAAAGGAAAACTAAGACTAACTAAGACACGATGAAACAAAAATGGCAGCTTGGACCTGATTGACAGTACAGAACACTGTAATATTGCACATTTCTCTAGTGTAAGTAGAAAAATAAAGTAACCAATAGGAAAGTCGCATTTCGTTGCAGGATTTTGTAAATGCGCACGCACGCGCCTACCAGGAAAAAATAGACTTTAGGCTTCATGTAGAACTCGGAAAAAAATATTTAAAAAATTCTGTCAAAAAAAATGACATTTAATTTTTGAGCTACAATTTTCTAAAATTGATTTTAGTCTTCTACGTTGTCCCACAACCCCGTAGGTAAAATTTCGGTATATTTTAAAAATACACCCCTGTATATCATATTTTATAAAATGTACGCCAATGCGGTTTCCTTGTTTAAAATGTGGCGAAATTTTACCTACGAGGTTGTGGAACAACGTAGAAGACTAAAAGCAATTAAAAGAAATTGTAGCTCAAAAATTAAATGTCATTTTATTTTTTGACATAGAATTTTTTAAATATTTTTCCGAGTTCTACGTGAAGCCTAGTAGCTCGTGGTTAAAATTTTGCCGCGCACTTATGGGACAGCTCAGTAGTTTAATAATTATGTTTGACAAAAATGTATTGCCAATTTATTATACTTCAATTACTATTTTACTAGCTTAGCATGGGAAATCGGTTTTGTCAATTTTCATATTTGGTACTTTACCTGTTTCAGACTTCACCAGATTATTGGTCTCCAAAAGAGGACTTTTCGGAGCCATAATGAGTCAAATACAACAACAAACTAAGAATTTACAGTTGAAAGAGAGAGCCAACCAAGAAAGCGAAAGTTCCATGAGTTCCGAGAGCCGCTTCAGATCAATTTTTTCAGTGGTTACTTCAAAATTTGAAAATTGCGAACGAACAAGCAAGAATGAAGAGGACAAGGCCAAAGCAGAATGTGATACGAACCAAAGCATGTTAAGTGAAGAAATGAACGCAGAATTTGAAAATGAAGATGATCTGTTTTACGATCAGGCGTTCCTTTCTGATAAACCTTCTTGTGAATCCGTGAAGAGTAAATTTTTAAGAAAAGATGCACATCCAGAATCTCAATTCACTTTTAACGTTATTACCACAACGGAAACTCCGAATTGAAGGCCAAGCCAAAGAAACAGGAGGGGATGTGGACAATTGATTTGTGTTTTTGTTGTGTTGGAACAATATCATTAAATGCTAAATGATGGGGTGTCAACTTTTACAACAAATTATTAATGACCGCACTAGTACGGTAATACGGTACGGTTTATATACCGGGTGATTCAGATTGGTATTCGCGCCCCTATATCTTTTTTATTTTAAGAAAAATGTGTAGCAAACCATATATATTTGTAAATCGCTTATGAAACTACAACGTTGTCAAATCTTCTCTACGATGACATATATCAAAGTTAAGACAGTCAACTTTTTTTTTTAAATAGTACATTATACATTTCTTAGTCTATTCTTGTAAAGCTTTTTTTTCTACATTCGAATGTGTAAAAGAAGTTGACACTTGCAATAGGAAAACATCGAGAAAAAAATAAAATATGATTTAATTTATTCGAAAGTGTTATTTTCTAAAAAGAGCTAGTTAGCCATGGAGACAATTGAATTTTGACATTAATAGCGTCAATTATTAACGTACATACATTTAAATAAATAGCCATGTTATAACCTACATTTAAATAAATAACTGTGATATAACATCTGGCTTCGAAACCTAACTTCTTCCTGACTATACCGCTTTGAATGAATGCATACACGACGAAAATATGTATTTGAATTTTGACAGTGCATGAATGACATGATGAGTCTTGGGAATCGTATTCGAATTATTCGAATATTTGAATAGGTGACTATGTAAAATTCGAATAAGTGTAAATTCTAATATTCGAATAATTTGTCAAATAATTTTATTTTTTTATTATGTAATTCTTAAAATAGTGCGATGCAGGGAACCAACATAACGCGAATTTAGCATAGTAAATTCAGTATGGATTTGGTATTTCGTCCGAGTCTCAGTTTTCTGGCCGAGGCGCACCCGAGGCTTGAAAACAAATAAGGTCAAATCATTTTATTTTTTGGCTACGTGGTTGTCTTGTAAATAGTGACATGCAGGGAACCAACATAATGCGAATTTACAAATGTTTGGCTTACTAGCTCTTTTTAGAAAATAACGCTTTCGAATAAATTAAATCATATTTTATTATTTTTCTCGATTTTTTTCTGATGTAAGTGTCAACTTTTTTTACACATTCAAATGTAGAAAGAAAAGCTTTACAAGAATAGGTTAAGAAATGTATAGTGTACTATTTAAAAAAAAAGTTGACTGTCTTAACTTTGACATATGTCATCGTAGAGAAGATTTGACAACATCATCTATTGTAGTTTCACAAGCGATTTACAAATATATATGGTTTGCTATACTTTTTTTTTTTAACAAAAAAGATGTAGGGCCGCGAATACCAAACTGAATCACCCGGTATACTCCTGTTCTGATTTCGCGAGTTGTAATAGATTGATAATAATAGATAATGTGTCGTACAACATCGTTTCTAACATCATATTACGATATTCAATCCATGGTCTCGGACAATTTTTAACCATCTTGTGTCGTAATATGATGCAATACGATATTATGGTAAATAAATATTTTGTACATGTCACTAATTGGCTAGTATTAACATAGTTGTTAAGTGCATATTCTATATCTAGAAATTGATGCGCGTATTACTAGTTTAAATATACTGATCAGTTTTTAGATGGTAAAGCATCCAAAATTCAAAACAGTAATACTAAGAAAATAAATTTAGGCGATCTTTTTATCAATTGTAAAAGAATAAGTAAGTAAATCAATTATGATGTACTATTGCGGGCAAAAAAAGTGGGACATCAACGTCATTGTCTTGACTTTTAATGTGAAATAACCCTTACCTGATTCTAACCCTACTTTGAATTGATTGACGTTGTCATTAAGTATTGTAGGTTGTAGGGAATGATTGTAAGTAAGCACGTAGTGAATATTTATTTAATGCAAAGTTCCAATCAAACTCTACCTTTATCAAAAGAAGAAGGCATTTCGAAAAGGAAAATAGGAGTATAAAATACATTTTTAAACTGTCAGCTGGAATAGTGTCAAAAAAATGACAATAAAGCTTGAACTACATCGAATTTTTCAAAACTGACAGAAATTTGATGTCCCACTTTTTTTGCCCGCAATAGTACCTAATCTCAAATTAATTTTGTTGTACAGGGTTATTCACGAGAGGGGTATTTCTGAATTTCTTTTTGCCGCAACCCATTATACACATTGCAACAATATCTTCATTTCCAATTTTGAAAATAATTATGGCTGAATCTACGACGGCTCTTAGAGCTGTCTCTTTGACGTTAAAGCAAAAAATCTTTGTCAATTCTAAAAATTTGTTTTTACAATAACGACGAAAAGACTGATATGCTCCCATTTATGGAGAACGTGGAAAGAATTCTGTCTGATGTTTACAAGCCGATGGTAGACACTTCGAACACCTTTTACGTTAACTTAATTTGTTAATTTATTTGTTGAATTTTGATTAAATACAGGTTATCTGCCAATCTGACATTTGTGACAAATCTATCCAACTTACTTTGATTTCTAATTTAAATGAAATAACAAATTTGATTTAGTAGTCACTGCCATTGGTATTATTGGTTGCGGCAAAATAAAAATTCAGAAGTACCCCTCTCTTGAATAACCCTGTATGTGAACTTTTATTGTAATTTAGTTCCAAAAAGATTTGTAAATCTGTGACAATAAAATGGTTGTTACAATTGTTGGCTGACTGTTGCAATTCTAAAATAAATTCTAAAGATTTCCACACTCAGGTTAGTCTTCTTGCAACTCTATTTTTTGGTCGTAATGTTTTCATTCTTTTTTTTTCAGAATTTTTCCCTGTCACAGTTACAGAAATTACCCAAAAAACTGTGTTTTTGGACAGTACGGAACACAAAAACTACTTAATTTTTTTGAAATTCTATGATACATATTGCATATTGATGCAAACACGTGTGGTAACGAAGCTCTGCAACTCTCAATGGCACACATTTACTTTTCAATAACGCAATATTATGATTCGTAAGAGGTTAGTTCCCGCTTGCAGATTAAAGGGGCGCTTCCAAAAAATCTCCCAATTTTATCACATTCACCTCATTTGCAACGTAGAAGGTTATTGAAAAAGCTTGAATATTCCTGACTATTCTATTTCTTCCGCAAACTGTTGTTAATTATTGTCACAACAATGAAGATGTTTCTTCAAGCAACAACAATACGACATGTGGAAACAAAAAATTCTCATAACTGAGTTGTGAACTGGTATTTTAATAGTAAACTAATCCGATGTGGGTTTCGTAGAAGCATTAATTAGCATTCTTCATTATTCTTTTTGTGGTTAACAATTATGTTATTATTTTGTCTCTTATGAGCCAACCATTAATTTTGTGCATAAATAATAATAAAAATAATTTAAATTAATATCAACCGGAAAAATCACAGGAAGAACTTGTGCTTGTGGACCTCTCAGATGAATATTGACTTGGAACAGATTGTTTTGGTTATATCATATTAAATTCATTACACAAGAAGAAAATTACATGGAATAGTGATTTTCTGCTACATCAGCAGTTCATGTTTTACGGGCAAATTATGTCGACAACAACCAAAATGTATTTTAATGCAATTTTTCAATTACTTTTATAATATGTACATATATTCCGGTAGGATGACCGTGCAACTTGTCACACTCATACACTTTATTAACTGGTGCGAATGCAACGCTGTTGGCACTATTGTGAGCAATTTGTTTGAAGTTTACAAAATGCAGACGAATCTACGGTTTCATTGGTAACTCGGACAATTAATTCAGTAAAATTCACTGGTCTACTCTGATAGCCGATACAATTTATGCAAAATGTTATAATTCTTCTTGACAAATCCAAAATTATGTGAAGTGGGAGTGGGGCGAATTTTTCTCTAACACAAAATACATTAATGAATGAAGCGAAAAATTATTCGTTATTGTTTTTTTCACAAGTCGCTTAAACACAAAACATGTTTTGGCATAATGGGAGGCCATGATTTATTGCTTTAACGTTGGACACACTGTTTGATTTCCGCCACTAAAGTGCCTGAAATGGGGACCTATCAAAATGAACATTATATGTTGCTGCATTTCTCGCGATGTCTGAGTATTCCTTTACTGCAAACTAGTAAAACTGACAACATTGCACTACACATTGACGCTATTTATAACCTCAAACTTAGAAAACCATAACCTAATTCAACAGACAGCTTTACTACGAGTACAAAATGAAATGCAAAATTTCCATTGCCTCCTACGATGCCAAAACAACGTGAATGCATTATTATTTTTATTCTATTTTGGCCAATAATCGTCTTTATACGCCTCCAAATGAGGGCATAAATTGGCCTTTATGGCCCAGATTTGTCAAAAATCTGCCAAGCAACGGTTGGTTTAATTATTCATACAATGGTATCAAACATTATTTGATTAAAGAAAATCATACATTATATACACAGTAACCCTAACAACATCAAAATAGCTAACTAAATTTGCATGGACACAACTTTTAGTTGATTTCTTTTAAGGAATACTAAATATTTGTTTGAATCTTTTAGAAATTATAAAATAGAATAAAACGTTGTATGTACCACGGGCATAATTGTCGATTATGGCCCTTGGGAATTTAAAAGCCCTCGTTCCTCGGGCTTTAAACATTCCTTCGTGCCATAATCTCCTGATTATGCCCTTAATACATAAATAACTATTATTTAAAAAAATACAAACACGTTAAGTAGACAAACAAACTGTGCAACGTTTTATCTGTGTAGAGATGTGTAATAATTTTATTGGAATTAAATTTAATTATCTGTTTCTACAATCTGCTATTGTCATGCGAGTTTGCGTATTCATAGTTTCACAGCATATCAAATTTGGCAGTTAATATAGTTACTCAGTAAAGTGCATCGTAGCTTTTGTGAGCTACAGAGGACATTTAATTAAATTGGCGGCTTTTATTATAAGTTGGTATAAAACTTTTTATTGGTTTGAAGTGGATATTAGCTGCATCTCTAACTAAATTGTAATTGAGGACCGTATAAGCATCCCATGGTTTATCCAATCCAGAACATTTTAGTTTAAAGTAATCGAATTCAAAGTACACGATGTAACACAAGTTTTGTTCCCGAATAATTAATGTTAACTGCAACAGCTGAAATTTAGCGTAACAAAGGAAGATAAATGTTCATTATGTTAACCAAGAAATTGACAAAGTAAATTTGTTTAAATACTAAAAGCGTACTAAAAGCAGGGTTTACTTTAAGAGACCAAACAATTTAGAGAATTTGCGACAGAGAATTCGCGCTGACCATGACAATTTTAACTTTAATTATTTAATTTTTTCTATAACAATGTAATTTTTTTGACACGGATCCGTTTCTATCACAACAGAAAATTTTCGCCCTTACTCATAGGCGAGTGTACGCTTTGATGGCTAATTTATTCCAAATTCTAAATCAATTTGTAAAGCTTTATCGTAAAAATGTTATAATTGTTTTTATTTTATTTCGGTTCTCCTGTCTATTAGTAGTTCGACGAAGAGGAGTTAACGTAGTTAACTCATGGAGCGTTAAACCACCCAATAATTTGATCATCGGCACTTTAACTAAGTCATAATCACGAACACAGGAATAGTTTCCATTAGAATCTTCTAATTAGCTAAACTGAAACAATGTCCTCTTGTGGTACTTACCATAGATACACCAAAATCAAAGAACAACTTTGTCTGTGACATACCTCATGGACACTGCGGTTTCGCCTCTCAGAAAATGAATCAAACTAGCTGAAATTGGTACTACCTGAAGTAATAATGTTAACGAACGAGGCTTCCAATTTAATTTAAACTGGGCCAAACTATGCCACCCAACAATTTCCAGAGCTTGGAGAACCTCACTGGAATTGATAAGAAGTAACAGTGACAGATTTTTCCTCCGATGAAACCATTATGAATAAATCATTGTTCGACAAAACAAATGACTCCTCATTTTTAAACTTTCAAGGCGCCTGTAGTAAATATACTCGTACCACACATTTTTATCACTATTGAGTAACTACAGATCAAGAGTTATTCCTAGTTGATCTGTCACAATGATTATATTTCTGTGAATAGATCTTAAAAGCTTCACGTTGTTCTACAATGAAGCTTTTTAAGGAAGAGGAATGGTTTTATAGTACAGGATCAATTAATTTTAAAAATATAATAATATAGATTAACATACCGTCTTACAAATTTATTGAAGCTTCTTGACATCCATGCTGTGTGGGCAACAATTAATGCAAGGGAAATCATTAGGGTTATACATATTTTAGGAGGCATTCATTTTTATTTAAATTAAATGTATGGTAATTTTTATTCGACCAGGTTATTACTCCTACAAAATGTCAACATTGCACTATATCATATCACCTTTGTAGACTACGATTAGTCACAACCCGTGGATGATGAATATGAGAAGGATACCGTAGGGAGCATAATAATAATTAACTAAGTACTGCAAATAACAAGTACCAAATTCACCCATCACATATACAGGGTCATTATAAATGACTGTCTCATCGCAGTTGGCGTTGAAAACCCACACAAATTTTGGATGTGCCGCCAGCTTCGCAACGTTAGACAAACTACTTCTATTTATAGACTGCAGAAACCGTGCATCCTTCTTTCCTTGTGATTTAAATAATGAGCTCTCTTTAATCCTGATGCTATCAAGACTCCTTAAAGATCTGAAAACACAAAACAGACTATTTTTAAATTGTTTAACTGTTATTATTTCGGCACACATTCGAATATTGGACTTTCTAATAATGCATTTTGAATCTACTTGTCTGGGATAAACAGCCACTTTCGGGAAAATGAAACAGATGCAATCGATAGGAAGGAAAACAACTTGTAAACGAGTGATTTACGTCTAAAACAAGATGTAGCTATTAACTCTCCTTATTTTCAATGGTATGAGAATTTCTTAAATAATTTTTTATCGTTAACATTATCTAGAAACCAACTTTGCGGAGCTATTGACGGCAATATTTCGCATGTCATCGCTCATTAGCTTCACATTCGACTAAATTCAGTTCAATAGTTGCTAGGCAATACCCTGATTTTAATTATACGGCAGTTTGTGCAAAACACATTAGTCGCATCAATTATTATTATTGAACGGAATTTATGTAATTCATACATTTCAAGTGAGGTGAATTAAGCCGAAATTAATGGAACACCCCTTTGATTCAATTCCGTAAATGTAGGTAGGTATAGTTGTCCAAGAATCCTAACGTTATATTGCAGTTGAAACGAGACTAAGCAGTTATAAATTGCTCTGATGGTTACACTAGCCCATGATAACAGACGGTAAATTCCTCCCCGGAATTAGTAATAACCAATAACTGACTGAAAGACGTTAGTTAACACCACGTTATACGGACATCAACAAAATGTTTTTTCATCAGTTTGTTTATTAAGAAGTACAGTCGTTGACCAAAATAAAATAGGACAAAGTAAATTTCGATTGTGTAATTCGATATTTTTGCGAAATCCATCTCTTAGGAAACAAAAGTGTCAAAAATAAAAAAACAATTCATGTCATCATTCGTGTCATCATTCGACAATATTTCAAAAACTCATAATCATTCAATTGAACATAGTGACAGTGACGAGATGACAAGTAAAAAAACACAACCTAACTTTTTGTAAATCAATTGTCAAGTCAAATCAAGTTGTAATCTGAGACACATACGCCTCAGTTACACTACACAAATCTTTGAATTGTGAAACTGCCTAAGGTAACACTTTGTCCTATTTTATTTTGGTCAACGACTGTACTATGGCGGCCACAAAATTTTAGCCATCATTTTCTGTCATTTCGAAAAAAAAAAAATTGTAATCCATATTTCAGTGTCATTATGACATCTTGATTATGATTGGCATTTTTTTGTGTGGTAAATTTCAAAATTAGAAATTATTTTGTCATTTTCTACTACGCAGAACGTTTACCTCAGATTATAATTGCTCTAATTTTGTTCATTCATGTCGGATTTGTGGAATATCTGAGCTTTTAACAGTTTAAATTGATTGGCAGAATAACAATATGCATGTCAAAATGACAAGAATTGAAAGTGGCGTTACGGTTCCAACAGGTTTATTTACACTTTACGTGAATGTCAAGATAGTGACCGCTAAAATTTTTTGGCCATCATAGTACAAATAAAGATCCCTAATTTTTCCGGTCTAATGCGATTCACCACACTCTCTAGGAAAGTGCAAAAATCAAAAACTTCAAACGGTTGATTACTAAAACAAAAACAGGGAGGCACGGCATCGAGACCGGATTTATTTGTCATTACGCATATTGCTACAGGGCGATTCATCTTTTACCGCTGGTGGAAAAATGACCCTTAAGAATTGAGAAAAATTTAATTTACAGATCTGATTTGTCGAACAATTTACTTTCGGCCGGTACCTACAATTTATTTCAAAAAATTGATATTCACGCATAGTACGTGAAGTGGGTCATTTTCTTACGTGTACTTTTTTTACATTGTTACTACTATAGTAACTAAGGTTCTCGATAATAAACAAAGTAACGACAACTCATTGTTCATTTTTGAGACTCCAAATTAAAAGAGAGGACATTATCGATAAATGCCGTGAGTGTGACAAAGATAGGAGATATGTCAGGGAGTTTTGTAGAACTAACTTGAAATTGTATGTGTCAGACAGCTTGACAGCTATGACAGATTCAGATTTATTCACGATATATTTAATCTTTGATTTACTGCAACATTTTTTATGCTGCAATATTTGAAATCGCAATAGCTAAAACGGACAGTCTTTCATCTTTACTTTTGCAAGAAATTTATACATGTTCACATGTTCATCTTGTTCAACAATAGTGCAGCTCTGAAAAAAACTGCCACGATGTAATTATTCTGTCTCAGGTAAGAATAAAATATGATTACACATAAATTTTTAATTGTGTGGGAATCGCTTTATGGATTTTCTTAAACCTTCTTACACAATTTTAAGTCTAAAAATTTGGTTACAGGAAAAACTATAAAGTGACGAGTTTCTTCTGTAAATTTTAAGACCTGTGAAATGCAAAGTACCTCCAAAACTGAATAAGTTTAGGTTTGTGGTGATAGAAATATACCTTACTAATTAGGTTTTTTAGTTTGGAACAAGGAAAGGAAACTAATATAGTGAGTACTATCTTAGAATATTTTTACTAGGACCAATATACAGCAACACTTACAGGTGTAAAGATACGGTTGCAGATAGATAGACCTAATGGGGGTCTGTGTATTGAGCTGGGATGTTTCACTCTCGAAACTCCTTTATATACAACTGATTCTGAAGTAACTGGAAATTATCGAATTCCCTATTGATTTTTGGGTAGTTTACATGTTAGTGAAGCACTGTAAGTCTGAACTGTTAAATATGATTATGATGTGATTTTCAGTAAGTTTTCAACAAAGCTACACAAAATGGAACAAATGGAGTAAAAAAAAGAGGAAGCAACCCCTGAGTTGTTCTTCTGTAGGGATAGGGCACCTGAATACTACATTTTTAAGAAAGAAATCCAGAAGATTTAAATTGGGGGATCACGCAGGCCAGTGTCGTGAACCGCCATGACCATCCATCGATGAGGATACTGTTGATTCAAAATTTCTCGAACTTGTCAACTGAAGTGTGGTAGTACGCCTTCGTTTGAAACCAGTTGTTAGCACAAAAAAGAAGTGGAATGTCATCAAGCAAACTGGGAAGTTCTGCATTCAAAAATTCTGCATAAATATCTTCCCTTAACCATGCAGGAAATTCAAAAGGTCCTATCTAGGGAGAGAAGTTAGATGACATGTAAAGTAATTTCTATTAAAGACATACCACATGATTCCCTAATAGACCAGCCCACAAATTTATATAAAATCGTTCCTGAAATGCTCTTGAAAATAGATCATGTGGATTTTCTTCCACCCAGATGTGCCAATTATGCGCATTGTAACATCCTCGTCTGCCGAAAATTGATTCATCAGAAAACAAAATCTGCAAAACAAAATTAGGATTGTTTTCTTCTAGATTTAAAAGCCACATACAGAATTCCCGTCTGGCAGGGTAATGTTCTGGCTACAAATGCTGCACACGCGTATAATGGTATGGACGTCGTCGTTCAGTCTTCATCACTACATATACTGCAGAAGTTTTCAAAATATTCAATTCCTGAGCAACGTCTTTAATGCTTTCGGTACTTTCTTCAAAGGCATCTAAAATAACCTATTCGTTGTCAACAGTGCGTACAGTCATAGGAAATTGATCTGTCTCGACTGTTCGTACAATAACACTGAGGATCGTTTTGTGATCGCGATGATTCCTGTTAGGAAAACGTTGGGCATAAACCCTTGCTCTCTCGGAGGCACTCGAACTGCGCACAGATTAGAAACAGGTAGTCAGAAGGGTTGCTTAATCTTCAACTGAACTGCGCTCAGTACTTATGCAGGTACTTTTTTTGTTTGTTTCGTTCGACGTTGCCTCCTGTGGATTTTGCCACAGGATAGCGACAAACAGACGCCAAATGTTGGGATTTTCCCAGTTCTTTGAGGGCCCACCAACGTATCGAAAGTAGGTACTTGTCGGCGGCATCATAATTCATAAACCAAATTGGACAGGCCGCTCTAACAACATTATGAATTTCCAAAAACTATCTATTTCAAATAGTTGTCCATTGAGCAAATAGGAGAACCGAGAAGGGTGATGGCCAATAACAATTTTCAAAAAACTGTTTAGTGGGGGTTGGAAGGAGTGGTAAGAAGGTGAGAAAAAATTATAAATAAGTGAGTTATAAGTAACAAATATAAGTTATTTGTGAATTTTAGTTTTACTAAAACCGTAAATATGGAAAAATTTGATACTATGTTAAGTCAACGTGGACAGTTGTTGTTAATTTTTGAAAAATACAAGTTTAGAAAATACAGAGTTTTAAAAACAAGTGAAGAAACAGTGTGGCGGTGTACAAACAAAAATTGCATAGCAACAGTTTACACTCTAAATTCAGTTTTTTCGAGAAAAGAAGGTACTCACAATCACAATTTGGAAGAAGAATTATTGGTAAGACAAAAAGTCAGTAACTCCTTAAAGAGACAAGCCCAAGAAGACATTTTTGCCAAACCAGCGAAATTAATTCGGAAAGAATTAAATAATCAAAGAGACGCATTAGAAACTATATCTGTCACCGATTTTCGATACATAAGAAACAATATTAATCGTGCACGATTACAATTAGTGCCAAAATTGCCAAGATCGGCTGAAGAGGTACAAATATTTTTAAATACTGCGAACTTAAAAACAAGTAAGGAAGAACCGTTCTTGTTGTGTAACAATCTATCAGAAAATATCGTTGTGTTTTCTTGTAAAAGCAATATCGAATTTATGTGCCAACAAGACACTCTTTACATGGACGGCACATTCGAATTTTGCACAAAATTCTTTGGGCAACTTTTTACCATACATGCATTGTGCAATGAGGTTTATGTGCCGGTAGTATTTTGTTTATTGAAAAATAAATCAAAAAGTACATATTAAGATTATTTAATATATTAAAAGAAAAATGTGATTTGTGCATTGTATTCTAAACCCGAAGACTATTGTAATTGATTTCGAAATGGCAATTCATTTAAGCGTCGAAGAAGTTTGGCAAGGAGTTCAAATTATTGGATGCCGATTCCATCTTGCGCAATCATGGTACGTATTATTTCATATTTCTTTTTTATTTGTTAAGCAAATAATACATAACTTAAAATGATTTTTTATTACAGGTGGCGTAAAATACAGCAACTGGGACTAGCTCCTATTGGAACCTGGCTAAAACATTTATTCGGCCTGACATTTCTTCCACCGGCGGAAGTGGGAGATTTTTTCGCGGAAGATTTCATGTGCGAAAAACCAGAAAATTCGAAACTTGACCAGTTTGCTGATTATTTGGTTGACAATTACATCGACAGTGAGTCTAATTTTCCTCCAGAGATATGGGCGGAAAACAGTTGCAGCATTTTAAGGACGACAAACACATGCGAATCTTTCCATTCTAAATTTAAAAGAGAAAATTCAAGCCCATATCCAAACATACATTCATTTTTAAAAGTATTGTTGGAAATGCAAACCGACACATATGTAAAACTTAATTCTATTAAGCGAAATGAAAAGAAATATATTCGACGGGAAATATTGTTAAAACAGAAGTTTATCCGATCAAAAATTATACAGTTAGATAGGCATGAAATATCACGTTATAATTTTGTTAAATGTATTTCGTATAAATTTAGTAGTATTGCGAATTTGTAATAGGTAAATATATTACTTTTTATGTTATGTATTATAATATAAACATTTACATTTTGTAAAAATATTGAAATAAATAATTTGATTTGTGAGGGAAAAGGAATTTGAATCAATGGTTACTTCACCATCTCTCTCTAATCCTTTTGGATACTGAGCGAAGTTCAGGTGTTTGTAAAGGTCAGTCCAGGTAGAAAAAAATTCTTGAGCGCAATTTGAGTGTCGGATTAAGCATCTAATGGATTTTGTGCGCAGTTCAGTTGCACCCGCTCTCTCTCTAACATTCCCTCCACATTCTCCGTAAATTATCAATTTATCAATATTTCCACATAATCCGCTGCAGAATACATGATGAAGAGCATGGTTGACTACGACGGCTGTACTGACGGGATTTGAATGAAATTTTGACAGTGACTTTTCTCAAAAGTTTATTGAAAACGTAATAAAATATGCAACCTAACAACAATTACGGGAAATACACCTGGATGGCTTAAAACGATTTGATTGGTTCTTTTCTTGAATACCGTTCAAGCTAGAAAAATGTTTCTTCTGGATTATTTATTTGCCCCTTTTTTTTGGAGATTTTTCCTCTTTTCTCAGGGGAGCGAGTTCTGGGACACCCTCCTGTATTACTATCAATTTGCCTCATCAAATTAGAGAACTTTTTTATTTAAACCACATAGAAATATGTGTCACTCCATTTTTGGCGGTGAATCTAGTAGGTACATGGTATGGTTAAAGACGAATTATCGCCAAAAGCTCAGGACTTAATGAAGTTTTTTATTTATTTTTAAATTAAGTTTAGTTGTGTAATGGGTAAAATTTCAAAATTTTTAATGTATTTCGTATTTGTAAGATATTATGTATTAAATATAACTGTTTAAAAAAAAGACCAATTTTGTTGTCCAAAGTGTGAGCCATCCATAATTGTTCAAATTATTCATTCATTGGGTGATTTCCCTATTTCATTAACTTTAATATATGCGTTTTACACCTAGGCGCATACCAATACTTTTGCTGCCACATTTTGGTTCATTTTCTTGTTGCTCATATTTCTTATTTAAGCGCCTTAGTGTAAAATAAATTCTGGACTTGAGATATAAATTGACTAATTTTAACCTTATGTTATGGCAGGCAGGGAAGTTTTGGGTGTTCAAACTTAAGTAGGTGTCACTGATCGCTTTAAGGACAGTAGCCCTGTTAATTAGCGCATGTTTGAATTTTCTATAATGTTGCTCTGCTCCTTGCAACAAGTCAAACACTTCTCTGCAAAATAAATTAAGTATAATATAATCCCTAATTGTAGAGTGATTAAAAATTTAATAATTACCGTGAGGGATACGTTATTTTATCAGATAGTGCCTTTAGTTCGGTGAGTCTTTTGAATTCTGCTATTTGGGGATCAATGGATGTAGTTTTAAGACTTTCTAAGCAGGTTGTACATTCCAAACCAGTATTCACTATCAGCTGATGAACGGTTCTGCCTGTTAAATAAATAAACAATAAAGGCTCTGTATTTCTTCATCACTAGTTTCCTCTATTTTCTCGTCATTTATCGGAATTGGTTCCTCTTCGATTCTTTCAACGGGTTTGCTATTTAAAAACTCTATTAAATATGAAGAATCATCAGCAGGGTAATTGCCTGACCTGATGGGTTTGAAAAATTGTGCTACTGAGATGATTCTTAAAGCCATCTTAAAGAACTCTGGACTTATGAATGCACTTAATGAATCGTATCATCGAAAATAGATCTTGCGTAAAACGGCCTAAATATAGAAAATTAAAATTGTTTGTTTCCAAGTAAAATTTTGCTAATTCTATAGCATTGGTGGATGCCAAAAGTACTCCCGTTTGAACTGGTCTCCACACTCCTAGAGGTCCAATCTTGATATTTTCAAACAGGTAAATTGTCTGTTGTAAAAATTCTATAGCGTTTGTATAATTTAGTTCATTATCTCTCCCAAGCGCCAAAGTTCTCCTACGACTAGTCACTAATTTAAACCATGTATGCATTGTTTCGCAAAACCATGCTGTCGTAATGGCTTCTTTGTGGAGTATACATTTCGTTCCACACAGTATCTCAGAGCAGCTGCTGTATCATGATTCAGGAGTCTTACTGCTAGACCAACTTTCATTTTGTCAAAATGTGACGGCTTAACGCAAGACTCTGTCAATGATGGAGCAAGCTTTAAATCTCCATAATCTATGTGCATCAAACATTTAATATGACTTATGTCGACCACGTTTGTTGGTAGGCAATATGCTTGGATAAATGATTCGGGAATAATGATTTGTTGCCCATTTGTTAAATGACCTCTTAAATTTTTAAAAATATGTGGGGGATCGGGGTGAAAATATAACTTCCTGGAAGGGTTAACTGGGTGCGGGGTTGAATTTTTTATAACCTCATGTCTTCAAGCGTGGATGTTATAAAGCCTCCAGATGGCTTGATTTTGACCACCCATGTCGCTTATTATAGCATCCACATGCAGTCCCATGTGCTCTGCCTTCGAAATAAGGCTATCAATATCGGCTTTGCATCGAAAGATTTGCCCGTAAAATGGTAGCCAACAACTTGCTTCCATCTAGATGTTACACCAGCTAGCATATATGTACACTAATCCATGTGTGGCAATATCTTCATACTGCTTAGTCGAGGAAGGCAGCGTTGGTTTTCCTAGAATTGAGCTGGTGCTGGGGTCGAAGTCTAATTTAGGCGTTATTGCCATTTCGTCAAGTAAAATAGCATAATGTTTCTCTTCTGCAGCCATCAGCACAACTTTTGGTTCCATAGCTGCTAATACCTGATTAAGCAACCCGGGGCAAAATTTCAGATGCTCTATCCTTCTTTGCAGACTACGGTGCGTTGGTAAAGGTTGACCGATTTCTCTGATAACGTCATATCCAATTGTACCACATGCTAGTCGCAACTTGTAGGCTTTCATCATTGTGTCATCGGACCATTTGATACCCCTCATAGTTTGCCTACTTAAAGAACATTTTTGGTCGTCGTTGAGAAGCAGAGGTAGATTCTCTTTGCTTTGATTTTATTTTGTTCCGTTCGTAGCTTTTTGTTTTGATTTCGTAACAAAATAATTTTACGTTTGTACCTAGCTACTTGTTTTTCTAATCTCCTAACGTATGCATTGCGTCTGAACATATCATCATCGTTAATGTTAGTCGGGAGAGGTGATGGACTGTCAACATCGGAAGGAGTATTTGCAGGGTCAGGTTTATCAGGTAAAAAATTAGGCAGCATAGTGGTTGCGGAATTTGGGAATTCAACAGAACTTGTAGTAGGAGTAGGTTGAATTTCTTGCAGAGGATCTAGGCAAAAAATAAAGAAATGAAAAATCTCGTCAACCAAAGATATTCATTCACTCAACTACTATTTTTATTGTCTTCAATATGTACATATCGTAATAATATACCTATATACATGTATATGTAATGTTAAAATGCTCACTTAAAACAAATTCAGTACCAATGTAGGATAAAACTCATCTTAAGGTGAGTGCAGACATGCAACAAAACATCGTAACGTAACAATTTTTTGTTGCGCCTCGAAGATACGGTGTTCTTGAGGTTAAGTAACATATCGCGTATCATGGGCGCGAACATATCTATCAAGTTATCACTAGCGCAGATCATACACTAATAAGAGTAAGTCAAAAAATGTTGATGCATGTAAAACGATGCGACTAGCTCTGGCTGGTGGCGATTGACTGGAGCCGCGTCCGCCTAAGGGAGCTATATTTTCAAAGAGAGGGGAGAAACTGCTGTCCGTGTCCGTTCAATAGAGATGAGTTTCTTAACAAACCTATACGAATTAAAACGGTGCCCAAAGAACTGTCCGTTCGATAGAGCTGTCCGTTCATAGGAGCTGTCCGTTAAGGGAGCTTTTACTGTATTACTTTTCAAGACAAAATATTAGTTCTAGATCAGGACAATTAGGCACTTTAAAAACTTAGTAAAACAACCCAAAATGAGTGCAAAACATTCCCCGTTTTCGTTCCGACTACAATCCGATCTATTCTTACAGCATCTCCTCTTTCACGACAGCTTATACCGTTTATAGGTATGTCTCTAATATAAATTATTAGACCAAATAAGCAAACTAGTTAAAAACATTGAAGAAAATAACATTTTCGCTATGGGCACTTTGCTGGATCCTTGATTTCAAAGATAAGGATTTTCAAATAACAATTCCTTCGTAGAAGTAAAAGTGATATGTAGTTAGATTAGTGATAATGATTGGCTTCAGAAATAAATTTTCCTTAACACAAAGAAAAAGAAGCCTTTGAAATAGAAGTTGACCAATGCGTCGCTGATTCATCCATATGGGATGATTTTGATAAAAAAAACTGCCCACTTAATTCAGTAAAGAAAATACAGCCGCTGCAGAGATTGTCGAACAATAACGTGTAAGAAGTAGTATTGAAAAGAACGGAAAACCCGTTAGGATGGTGGAAAGAACGTGCATCGGTCTATCGAACCAAGACTTTTTCAAAATAATGAAGAGTAGAATAGGAGTACCTGCAAAATTTGTGGCAAGTAAAGGATTTTTTTTCGAAAGGTGGACAAAATTATTACGAAAAAAAAACACACGATTAAGGCCCGGTTTATTCACCTTCAAGTAAATTTATCTGGCCAATAGTTGATATGATTTAGAATCTGCTATTGATAGATCCATGGTAATTATCGTTCATATAAAGTTACTTGAAGATGAATAAACCGTTCAATGACTTCCTTTCATAATAACGATAACCAACTTACTGCTACAGAATCTAGAGAATCAATATCCAATGATGAGACTCTTGAACCTAATGACGAAACCGACTTTACAGGAAATCTCGACTTGGACAGTTTGTCGTTTCCTATAATTATAGATGTTCACGATGAGATTGTAAATATATCAGATGTAAACGACTGTGATAATAGAATAGAACAAGAAAACCCTGTGATAGAAGAATCCTGTACTCATGAGGCTGATAGGCAATTAGAAGAAGCACCACAGATATTAAAGTTCCTACACCATTTAAGAAAACTTTGTTTTGGCCAGAACCTAAAAAAGTTACTTTGAAAAAAAAAGCCGAAAGAAAAGATACCCTCAGTTGCACCATCGTCTCAGTGGCAGCAATATTTTAAATAAAAGGAAGAGAAGAAACGAAAAGAAGAAGAAAAGAAAGTACAAAGACATGAAGAGAGGAAAAGAAAGAAAATGGAAGTAGAAAAGAGGAAGAAGAATAAGAAAAGCGACGATATATATCCGGAGCAAGCAATTGATAGCGATGATGATCGATCAACTAATAACGATCAACTATTAAATAAATATGTTTTTCTATTTTCTTATGCTCGTAAGTATGCCGATAATAGGGGATTTCATCTGCCGATAATTGGTACTCGCTTTATTTTGAAGTGCCGATAACCGGGGCATCTAGTATTTTTTCTGATTTTATTTTTTCTGTTTTTCAAAAATTTATTCCAATAAAAATACAAATTGAACTTGCAAGGTGAATGATTATTCTGCCTAATGGAAAAATTTTATAAGTCTAGATATATTTACCTACATATTTTTTACAGAATGTTAAATTTCAAAAGGGCCCTTAACGTGCTGATAATACGTACTCTTACCTTACCCAACAACATACATTTTAATGTATATTTAAAACCCGCTTGATGAAAGATAGTTTTGTTCATTTACCGACATGCTAAGTAAATTTATTATTAAACACATAATTAAATAGAATAAATAATTTATTAAATGGATCGTCACAAAGTAAAAGCCACCTCAATTCAAATATAATTGCAGTATCTTTCTTTTATTAAATCACAAAACAACCAAGATAAAACATCTAAAAGAAATAAAACAATATACCGGGACGTCACATAAAAAAAGGAAGAGGCAAAGTAAATCATACCACACCACAATATTGTTAGTGTTACAGTGCTGGTGAGAATACATTAATGAGCCTAGAAAAGAGAGAATGCTTAAATTGCATTTATTGTGCAGTATCGAAATGCTGCTCTTTAATGGAGTTGGTATCAAAGTAAATACTCATATACTTACATAGTTAAAATGAAGAACAAATAGAATGTTTCATTTTTGTTATAATTTATGAAAAAAAAATATTACAGCACATGGAATACTAAAACTTTAGAAATACATATGTTAAAATCAATATGTTGTTTCATTCTTTAACGCCGTTTGACACGACGACATATTTTACATTAAAAAGGTTATATAAAATAACATCAAATATTTTTTTACATACCTACGTGACATTCCGAGTTCACAGCGATGCAAAGAAGCTTTACAGGAGTAAGAATAAAATTATTTTAAAAAATTAGGGGGCTCCCTTACAAACTTATACCTTTGCAAATCTGCAAATTTTCTGTAACTTGAAGCTATGAATGTTAGCATTTATTTCTACATATGATGGGGAAATGAAAGCAAAATAATAAAAATTTTTGAAAGAGACTTATCTTGAAACAATAAATTTTTGCTTTTATAAATTTTTCTTAAAAAAAAATAAGGGCAAAATCGAAAATTATTTTATGCTCGTTTACCTAGCAATGGTTCGAGTATAGAAATATTAAGACATTAAAAATTAACAGCGTTGCCGTATTGAATTAAAATTCCTTATTTCTTCTTAACCGTGCTTCTAAAATATTTTTCAACAAATTGTTACTTACTCCGAAGGGATTTTCTATAACGCTCTTAACTCGGAATACCACAATTTTGCGACACCCTGTATAAAATTGTATGTAAAATATTTTAGAACACGTTCTAGAGAGTCTAGTTTTTTTCCTTTGTTTTTTTTTTATT
The DNA here is from genome assembly GCF_963966145.1 of Tenebrio molitor. NCBI lineage: Eukaryota > Metazoa > Arthropoda > Insecta > Coleoptera > Tenebrionidae > Tenebrio > Tenebrio molitor. The sequence goes on from NC_091049.1 coordinate 20,365,732, forward strand.
CAGATATCAGTTTTCAACGAAATTTCTACTTTTTTTACGATATGAAATGTTTGATGAAATGACACAAAAAACTGCAAATTATGTATGATTTGATTAGTTGTTACAAGAAATTATAAATTACTTTTCACATTTCTGGGAGATCAATGCAAAATGCATACTACCGCTTATTTATATTGTAACAGTCTGTTTAACTTCGTCGTTTGGTTTTTACTTTTAATTAACGTCAAATAATTACAATTGATGCAATTCCTGTGAAAACTGCAGGGTGCTGTTGAACAATAACGTACAAAATCGGTAGTTATCCGGTCTCTTCATTACTAACCAGTAGTCAATAATGAAATTATTATTGACTATTACGAAGGAAAACCAATTTCACAAATGAACTAGTAAGTAGTAGTGAAAAAATAGTTATTTAAAAATTTTAAATCAAATTTTATCAGAAAAAAATAAAATATCGTGTCAACCGGCCTTTGAATACAGGCAGATTTCTCAGGCTTAATATCATTAAATAAGTGCTAAAAAAACGATACATCTTCTGTAGTCAATATTTCATGTTCACCCCCCGAAATAGTCAGAATGTCATGTATTCATATTTCTACTTTCTTCCACCTCTTTTCCAATGAAAATGTTGTTGGTAACATCTTGTTTAAAGTCTGGACGAATTGCCCAATTTCTAAGAAGCCAAATTGTATATTATGCTGCTTCAGTTCTTCAGTTAGTTTTACATTATCCTGCTTCAATTCTTCAATTTGTTTTTGGCTTATTATTTTATGCTATTGCAGTTCTTCTTCTTCAATTTGATTTTGGATTGCGGCAAAAACTTTCCGGTTGTATTTGTGTCTTGCTGTTAGAAGAAGGGTGGTCTATAAGGGCAGCGGCTGAAGCATTCCACTTAAATAAAAGCAGTGTTTTAAAGATGAAAAAGCGTTGGGAACTGGAGGGCACTGTGCAAAGGAAAGCAGGTTCTGGTCGCCAAAAGATTTCCACCGATGTCGAAGATACTCAGCTGATAAACTATTTACGGGAAAATCCGTTTCATACTGTTAGAGATGCTATTGTTAACACAAATTTTCCGGGATCACAACCTACGGTATGTCGAAGAGTAAAAAAAATCACATATAAATAATTATGTGGCCGCGAAAAAGATAAAACTTACCGAACAGAATAAACAATCTCGTCTGTTGTTCGCTTTGAATTATGGTTTTAAAGAGATACAATTTTGGGAAAATATGGTCTTTAGCGACGAAAAAATTACTAATGACGGACATGTTCGTGTTTACCGACCACGCGGAACTAGATTTGATGAGAACTATATCAAAGCCCTTGAAAGAAGTGGAAGATTTTCGATTAACACATGGGCATGGATTAGTTACCACGGTCTAGGAACATGTTGGCGCATTGAGAATAGATTCAACGCTCAAAATTCTGTAAATATACTTGAATATGTAATGTTGCCTTCGGTCCGTCAGATATATCCCAATCATTTTATCTATCAGCAGGATAATTGTCCTGTGCATACAGCCCACGTGGTTACCCAGCGGCTGAGAAATAATAATATAGAGACGCTAACATCACCTGCCAAAAGTCCCGACCTCAACTGCATAGAAAAAGCATATATCTATTAACTACTATGTGGGTAACGTCGTATCTTTACTTTGCTCGAGAGTGAAGCAAACATTGCCATGGGTGGGAGCAGTACAGAAACATCTTCCCAACTACTTTGTTAAGAGCAAGTATAATGTGCGCATGGCAGGAATTTAAAAATAGGATGTTGCTGTTGCGCGCTGCGGATTGTGGGAAAAACAGCTACACCCTCCACCAATCAGTTGCTCCAGAAAACGAGCCTGCGCATAAGTGGACTGCGTTTTGTATCGAGATCTTTGCTTCACTCTCGTATCCACGTTACCTATATAGTAGTTAATAGATACCTATATGAGAAAACGTCTAGGGTCGTATGGCAAAAGAAATGTTGAAGCTGAATGTCAGGCCTCGTACTGCAGATGACTTATGGGAAGTCGTGGAAAATACATGGGAAAGTTTCGCGGATGATGAAATTTATGCTCAGGCACTTGTTCACTCGATGCCCCGTAGATTAAATTAAGTGATCGCAAAAAACGGCGCGATGACCAAATATTAGAACAGATTCAGGGCCGGCCCTACCATAAGGCGAACGGAGCGGCCGCTCCAGGCGCCGAAACTTTAGGGGGCGCCTCTGTAGTCAGAAATTAAAGAAAAAAATCTTTATTTTGAAAATGTTCGTGTTTGGATATTTTGTTTGCGAGCGCTCTGTCGAATATATGTCGAATAGCGCGCGGGACGCCATCATCCAGCCCGGCGCCCCGCTCGCGCCGTCGCTTCTGTCGCTCGCTAAGCGAATCCGTCAACTTCGAAGCGCTGCCGCCAACGCAGAGTTGCGCTGCGTGCAAATGTGTCCCGTTTCGCGCGAATTTCGCTTGTCCGCTGACGTGTTCGTGTAAGTGACAAAGTACCTACACTTTATTTAATTCGTTTGTTGAATTGAGTATACGTGCATTATTCTTTCAATAGTTGATATTGTTACGTCTTCTACGAGTACAGAGTGCCTATCTACAAATCTTTGGTAAGTACAATATTTATTAAACAAGGTTTAATTTTTACAGGTTTTATACCTGATGTGTCGTTTTTATTTACGACCCGAATCACGCTGAAAGTAGGTAGTCACTTTGATAGCAAATGTGGAGAGTAGTGCTTAGAACACTTATTATTATTATGACTAAATTGTTAGCGTAATTTGAACTCTAAAATCTTCTTGTTGTGATTTGACTATTATCTGTGGTTTAGATTAGAAAAAAACTTTTATCCCTAGAGACACTTTCTGAGCATGAGAAGTGATATATTACTTATTTACTTGTTCGTTGTTTGTTTTAGTAAAATCGGTTAAAATGTCGCAAGCTCCCAAAAAGTTGTCAGGAGCACAAAACTTGAAGCGAAAAAAACAAAGAGAAGCTGATAACGAAAAAAGCGCCCAACAGCTAGCCAAATATCTTAAGATTCAAGAAAAATCGTCTGCAAGCCGAACATCAAACGACTGCACATTTACTTCAGAGAATCTTCAGGATACAGCCGATTATGAAGATCAAATAACACAAGGTACAAATCTAGTGACAGCAAACGACGCAATAGATACTGAGGAGCTTCAGGATAAGACATCACAAGTTATAACTGGAACAACACACGCCACAAACACAGTTAATTTAGCGAAGCGTCAAGATATGTCAGATAAAGAAACATCACATGATCCTGGTCCATCGGCGACAGAAGTATCAGTCATTTCAACTACAACAGTAGAAATATCTGTAGATATCGCTCAGTGGCCATCGTCCTTGTCGTCCAAAACAATAGATTTCATCATATTGCAAGGTTCACACAACGGTAAACTAGCAGACAAAGATTATCTACGAAATGAAAAAGGGCGCCATTTTTCTAATACACACTTTCAACGAGTCATGTCAAATGGCGAAGTTTATGATCGGAAATGGTTGATATATTCAAAGTCTACACAGAAGATTTATTGTTTCTGCTGCTATATATTTAGCCGGTCTAAGCCCTGTAAACTCGGTAACACTGGCTTTAGCGACTGGTCACATGTACCCCCGGTACATGAAAATTCAGACGATCATCAGTCAGCCTTGTCCAAGTGGCTCGAAACATCAAAAAGATTGGGAACATGTTCTGGTATTAACAAAGTCCTACAAATGCAATTGCAGAATGAAAAATCTAGATGGGCTTCTGTTCTAGAAAGAATAGTGGCAATTACATTTTTTTTTGGCTGAACACAACCTATCTTTTCGCGGCAGTAGTGATAAATTGAATACACCAAAGAATGGCAACTTTCTAGGTTTAGTTCAATTATTAGGAAAATTTGATCCAGTCATGACAGAGCATTTACGACGCGTAATGCACAAGGAAACGAATCACCACTATTTTAGTAAGAATATACAAAATGAAGTAATACATTTACTAAGCAACGAAGTCAGAGGGCAGATCGTATCGAAAATTAAAAAAGCGAAATATTTCTCCGTTATTTTAGATTGCACACCCGACATAAGTCACACCGAACAAATGAGTGTCACATTTAGATTTTTCGATGTGGATGAATATTGTGGGCGTGAATGCTTTTTGACTTATAAACCCGTTACAGACTCCAGCGGAGAAGGGCTAACGGGTATATTTTTGGACGAAATTCTCGATAAATACGACGTTGACATGAATAATTGTCGAGGACAAGGTTACGACAACGGAGCTAATATGGTTGGGCAACAAAAAGGAGTTCAGAGTCGCATTACTAAAAAGTTTCCCAGGGCGTTTTTTAATCCTTGTGGTTGCCATAGTTTAAACCTTGTTGTGGCTGATGCGGCTAAAACTTCTGTGAAATCAGTTTCATTATTTGGCATCCTCCAACGTTTGTTCGTGTTTTTTTCAAACTCAACAAAAAGATGGAAAGTTATTTCGAAATATGTGAAGAACTTAACTTTAAAAAAGGTTTGTGAAACAAGATGGGAAAGTAGAGTTAACAGTTTACAAGCGGTGAGATATCAGTATGCCGAAGTAAAAGGTGCCCTGGAAGAGGAGTATCAACAGTCAAATGATCCCGTGGCTAGTTCCGAAGTTAAATCACTTGCAGCGAATTTGGAGAAGTTCGAGTTTTTGCTAGCGTTAGTTATTTGGTACGACGTTTTATTCCACGTTAACCTTGTCAGTAAATCCATGCAATCAGAGTGCTTAGACTTGTCAGATGCCACAAAAATTATAGACAAATGTTTAAAATTTCTAAAAAAATATAGAGACGAAGGATTTACAACACCACTTATTGCAGCTAAAGATATAGCCGAAGAAGCTGATATAAGCCCGCAGTTTGAAGCAGTCCGCTCAAGAAAGAAGAAAAGGATGTTACCATACGAAAATGAAGATGACGCGCCAACAGATCCAGAAATCTTATTTAAAATAAATATCTTCTAACCTATGATGGACACCACCATAAACTCCATAGAGACACGTTTCAGACAACTTTCTTTAATTAATGAGTCATGGTCATTCCTCTATGATATGAATAAGACCGATGAAAGTTTAGAGGAAGACTGCTTAAAGTTAGAGAAGAAACTAACACATGATCACAGTCGTGATATTTCGGGGTTCTGTCGCGAGAAATCTTGTGTTTGCAGAAGTTCTTAGACAATAAGGAGGGTCACCCAAAAGCAGTTCTTCAAGTCTTATCATTAAATAATTGGCAAGATACGTTTCCTAATATCTGGACAGCTCTCCGTATTTTTGTCACCATTCCGGTTACGGTGGCTAAAGGGGAACGAAGCTTCAGTAAGTTGAAGCTTATTAAAACATACCTAAGGTCGACAGAAGACAAGCTTTCTGATCTTGCGCTTCTATCGATTGAAAATGATATAGCTCAGTCATTGTCATGTGAGGATATCATAAACAAATTCGCAAATGCAAAAGTGCGTAAGCAGCGATTTACTTAAAATATTTTTTTAGTAAATCGCTGCTTACGCACTCTGAAATGGTTTTTAGATTTTTTATATTGTTGCAATAAATAATGACTTCGTGATACCTAATTGCGTTATCATTCTACACTTACTATTCCTATTCTGTAAGCAGTGCCAGACTAGCATGAATGTTATCGATTGCTAAATTTGACAGAAACTATGATTTCGTCTTGTCGAGATCTTTTATGCTGGCTCGGCTGGTCCCACACAAATACATTAGGGGCAAGGGGCGCCATATTTAGATCTCGCTCCATCCTAAAGCTAGCCTCGGGCCGGCACTGAACAGATTGTTATGTTTATTTAAATTGTTTTTGTTAGACTGTTGAGAGTTACCTTTTTGTATTAAATTATGATAAAAAGTTTGAGTTGTGTTTGTAGTAATTATTGGTAATGCTTACCTAATAAATAAGGCAAAAAATTTACACACATTAAAATCTCTGAAAAATACATCGATAAAATCCAGCTATCAGCACATTTTTAGTTACAGGTTTCTAAGTAACAACAATTAAAAGATAAATTTACAATATGAAAATCTAGCCAAAATTGTGCTCACTACTTTTACGCTTTTTTTTTTGAATAGAAGTGTACATGAACAATGACCTGGAAGTTCTCATGCGCCGTAACATTCTTCCTACAATAAAAAAAGGAAAAAGTATTTAATATGTACGCTATAAACTAAAATTTGTTTGGAGTAAAATGAAAAGTAATAAAAGCAGAACCCAAAGGACAGGGCTGATAATTCTGACGATAATTTTTACTTTGTTATGCATTTAAATTTTTATTAATCATGTCAGCAAGTTCCAAGCGGCTAAGACTATTCTTCTGCTCCGATCGGAAAGCGCCCTAGGGGACATCCACCCGGACATTGGAATAGCTCTGCCCCAGAAGCTGCCCCGGCGGACAAGCTGGACGGACGGTTACTTTTGGCTCCACCTAGACAGCGCCCTCGGGACATCTAACCGGACCTTGAGCAGCTCCGCTCCGGAAACGTTCCCCAGGTGGACGAGTCGGACGAAAGTCCTTCCCTCAACTCATCCTTGTTGTTTGTTTACAAATTTTTTACTGAATAAAGCCTGTGTTTTCTCCACCGTGTTCCATCGGAATCGAACCCTTCTCAAACATCCTAAGCGCATCATCACCAAGTACCATCGTTTATTTAAATAATTCTTTAAACAGTTGTTTAGCCAAATCAATTATTTAGATAAAGGCGCGTTAATGAAAGTTTTAACGAAAGGGAAATCACACGGCCCATTGTGCAAGAAGAGGTGAGAAAATAATACCAAGATTCTCGCTTCCACTAACCTAATTGGCTGAAGTTGACTCCGCCTCATGCATTTCATGTGTACACAGCGCCATTCTGAATTCTCGTCTCGAAATGTCGCCTCGTCATAAAACAAAAAGACCAAACAAATTAGTAATTTTTATGGCATACGTATTTTTAACGATTTTAATTTTAAGTGATCAGTTTATCAGCACACAAATTCTCTTGTCCAACTAACTCGAATCGTGGAATATTTTCGTGAAAAACGTTTAAAAACTTTTTAATCTCTCTACATTCCAGTACAATTTATAGTCAGAACATTCATTCATTGTTTTATTTGCTGTACGAGCAATGTGGGTTAGCAAATCTCGGTCATGATTCGTCATGTCATAACTGATTGCGCTTGTGTTCAGTGACGTCACAAATTTATTGATGTCCTGGGAGTACACGTCACATATGCGCACTAACCATAACTCAACTCCATAAGGATCACCTTTGGACGAAGTGAATGGTGTTGACTTTCAATGCAAATGTCAATGTCATCCCGCACAATAACCAATTAAAATACTTACATAAAAAATATATCTCAATGAAAACTGTATCTAATCCTAATGGAAATTATGCGATAGATCCGTGTCAGAGTCTTCATAGAAAAGGTAGTGTTAGGGTTTACGTTGGTTAACAACACAATCGGTACTATCAAGGTATTTTTATTGACAACGAAGGTAATTCAACAGTTATTGGTTATTACTAATAACTTATTAGTAGACTTAGGCGAAAAATAGTGAGAGCCACAAGAATACCTCCCACCATCAGGATCCAGTGCAGCGCGCTCGATCCAGGGTTTACGCTCGCAGCGAAAAAGATAGCAGTGCGGCGCTGGAGCGGACTGGTAGGGATCGCCAACTATTTTCCGCCTAAGTCTAGTTATTAGGTAAATTCCACAGCGAGCTACTGCTTGTTCCACACTGCCGCTGTTCCCCGTGCCCATCTCAAGGTCCAGGGTTGCCGGCTCAGCACTCCGCTCCTAACAGTAGGTAGGTAGGTATAGACTGTTACAAATAAAAAAATACTATTTTTGTAATTTTGCTTAGGCTGCTAAGGATCATGAGATTCATGAGCAATTACATATACACATAATGTAAGAATGTTGTGATTTTGTTGTGAGCCCTTTTGCTGTGGCGATTTTTTCTGGCGATTCAAAACCATTTTCTGTTACTGCGTATTTACAACAATTTATTGAGGAATTAAATAATTTAACTTCTAATGGCTTTGAGTATAATGGTGATATTATTCCTGTTAAAATTAAGACTTTTTTATGTGATGCCCCACCTAGAGCATTTCTAAACTGCATTAAGGGGCACATTGGTAATTATGCACGTGAACATTGCAATGCAAAGGGACAAAATGTTAATAGACGCATTGTTTATTTGTTATCAACTGATTCACGTGCACATTAAAAAAAGGGGCATAAAGAGCCTCAAAAGGCAAAGGGTTTGTGTGATCAGGGATGGTACACTACAATTCTAGAAGAGAGTGAAAGTGAAGAAGGGGAACTAACTGGGAAGAGAGTGACGAAACCAACGAGAAGATTTTTAGATTCTGATTCTGAAGAAGAACATGATGTTTCCAAGAAGAAAAAAACCCATCATACTGACATTCCGATTCCGGTGGATCTAAAGAACAACGTATACTAAACAAACAATTTTTTGTGCCTGAATTGTCAAATTCGTCAAAAGTTGGTTAGATAACATTTATTCTTTAATTTCGTTATAGTTGAGACATCTAAATCTCCAAATGTGTCAATTGTTTCAAATATATCCTCCGCTTCAACCTCACTGTTTAGTCGCGCAGTTCCTTGAGTTATCAAGACCTATTTGGTGAAAGAGTCGTATTTGAACTATAACAAATTGGAAAACGACTAAACACAATGGAAAACATATTATTGCATAAATCGTCTGAAACTGTTTCTGAAGTAATTGATCCATTTATAACCAATCTGCCTGCTAAAACAGACAATCAATTGTAAGAGCTGGATATTTCAAAATGACGAAAGTAAGTTGAAACAATTGGAATGAAGTTTTTGCAGATTTATTATAAGCCGCCCCGCCCCATGATCACAATATGTAGTAACCCTGTCTCGCGCCAATGCCGCTTAGTCAAAGAAAGGTTTAAATTTGGCGGGCCCTTCCTACCTGCACCTGCGCCTGGAGTCCGTAGTGCCAACTCATTACTCTATAAACGCGCCAGTGTCGTACACGTGATTTTTGTGAATTACGATTTTCCTTGTAAAATAAGTCCATTGTGCAAAAATCAAACACGTTATGGGCAGACATCACAAAAGACGACGACACTCGTCGTCTTCCAGTTCTGAAGCATCATTCTCGGATGGCAAGGTCAAAAGACAGGTGAAGAAATTACGGAAGGTGCTAGACAAAAAGCTTCGCGACATAGTCAACGGAATGCGGCTTCTGGTCACCTTCCAAATTTAGCTGCCGGTACAAGTACGTAATTTCATTCGTTTACTGTTGTTTTATTGTAGAACAAAACCACAAACCTAACCTCAACGGCAATCTGCCTCATAATTAGCCACACAAAAATTTCTGTTATAAGCAATTTGGCTATGACACAAGAGCTGTCAGTTCTTGAATCTCGGCTATTAAAATTGGGACGACATGCCTGCTAAGGAAGTTTTCATTACAGGGATGTCTTCAAATAATTGTGAAGAAGACGACGTCAATGAAACTCTGCCGTCATTAGACGAGAATATTTTAAAAATTCTTATATATTTATTTATTATCACAATTACAACATATCTATCTGCATATTTCCGGTGTAATCCTACAAAATCTGGATTGGTTACAGTTAAAGTTTGATTTTGTGTCAAGAACGGCCACTATTAGTACAGAATTTTCATCCGGTTGCAAATTTCCGTCAATTTCAAATGAGACAGCCGCATGAGAAGGAGTCGATAAGAAAAATCCCCATTATCGATCTATCATCTATATAAAACATACACATGTGAATTAGGTTAATTTTGGTTAATTTTTCACCGATCAAAAAGAGAAATATCTCGTAACATTTCCTGAATGTCATCAGCAGACATTTTGGTTTATTTGTGTCTTTGCACCGCTCCTGATATTTCCACGATTAAAATAACCTAAAAAGGAGCAGATGATACAACCTAGCATAACAGAACTTAACATTTACCTTCCACAATAAATAAATTCTAATAAATGGGTAAGCCAGTACAACATTATCCGACACGGTTTTCACATGCTTCTTGTTACATCAGTCTCAAAGTCAGTGTAAGATTTTTCATATTGCCGTTTCGATTTTTCAGGTTTCAAATGCAACACTGCACAATTTATAATATTTTTTTGACTCTGGATGAGTAGGTACACGGAACTGAAACATCGTAATTTTCTTCGGACATTTTTGCAATTTTTCTCAAAGTGAATTGCTTTATTTATGTCGTTTCCATAGCGACATGGCGACATGCAGGCCGACTTTATTTTTATTGACAATTACGGAAATTTTACTTGTTCATTTTATAATTACAAATTTTCGGGTTGCACACAAAATGTTGTGTACACCTTGGCTACGAAATCCTTTGACGATCTCGAGCGACCTTGGCGACAATTTTTCGCTCGATTCGTCAAACTACGATTTCGCATCCTTGATATACAAATAACTATTGCAGTCAGGATTGACGCCTGAAGACCGTCTCCAACTGATCACCAAATATCCCGTCTTTTCCAACTGCACATTGGTGAAAGCTCCAAAACTAAATGTTGAAGTTAAAAAGTCTCTATTAGAGGCGTCCCTTGCAAGAGATTTACGAATAGCCTCTGTACAAACCGAAATCGGTGCGGGTATGTCGGCGCTGGGAGATGTCCTACAATTACTTATCTCTGACGATAACTCACAGGACAATACAAACCTTGTTAGGGAAAAAGAGAGCGACGCTGTACGGTGGTGATGAAAGGTGCTCTTAATAAAAACCTGACAGATACCATCACTGAGGTATCAGTTGACGGCTGGCTTTTTGGTGATAACTTGCCGGATCGAATTAAGGCTGCGAAAGCCTTAGAGAAAAAGTCCTAAGGGCTTAAAATACAGTCTGCACTGAAAAATCGAGGTGAAAAATCAGTCTCTCGTAATAAACCGCAGTTAAACTACAAAGGTCCATTCCGCCCAGTTCAAAGACCTGCTCGTCAAGGTGGACCCAAACAACAGACGTCATTCTCTCAGAAGTCGAATTCGAGCAGTCAGCACTACACCCAGAAGAAGCAACAGCACCATTTCAAAACTCACAAGCCGGCGGACCAACCTCGGAACCATTCCTATTGAAAAAGGCATGAGAGAAGAAACTATTACCTTTCTTACCCAGTTGGGATTCATTGTTAATGAACGGAAAAGTACTCTGACACCTAGTCACACTTGTCAATTTTTGGGCTTTATTTTTATCTCCAAAACCATGACATTGTCACTATCACTGAACAAACAACTCCGTACACAGGCCCTACTCTCCTCTTTTATTTTGACAAACCGTCGTAAGATTCGAAACTTTGCCAAATTAACTGGCATCTTATGTTCCATTTGCCCTACTATTCGATACGGTTGGGTATACACAAAACGTCTTGAACATGCAAAGTTTAGACCCTTAAAAGGTGCTATGGAAATTATAATTCCTACATGATACTGCCTCCCCAGGCGATTGAAGATCTCCTGTGGTGTAAAAACCATATAACAAACACTTGTAGTCCGATTTCTCGATCTGAGTTTCAAAAACTATCTTTACGGACGCATCTACTACTGGGTGGGGGGCAGTATGTAATAATTTGCGAGCCAGCGGTTCAAGTAGAAACCCTAGTTAATTATTTTGATTTAGTCATTGCTTTCTCATTCTTTATTTGTATATGAATATCTTTTGCTGTCTCAGTATCGTTCCATGCGAATCAGCAAGTCAAGGTCACATTATTTTCACTTTTACCTACTTCCGTTTTCTACCGTGACGTCACCGCTGCCCATTACTAAACACTGTCACAACCTGTTGCAAAAACGGTGATAAGTCATACGTCATTGATGGGCACAAACCAATTTGCGATTTGCTCGGTTTAAATAAGGTTTAATATGGCACGACAAAAGTCATTTATCTGCTAAGTTTACGTTTAATTACAAGAATTTTAAAAGGAAGACGGTTTTTTTCACGTTATAAAGTAGAGCTGATTTTCAGCGCATTATTGCTTTGTGACGTGACGTCATAGTCGAGATTTATTGATCAGTTGTTACGTCACATGCTGTGTTTTGGTCCTGACCTGAGTCAACAATGACGTCACCACAATCAACAAATCACGACCTAGTTATCTAACTTGATGTGGGAAAATAGACAGGTACAAACTTCAGAATGGTTGTTTTACCTTCTTGGCAGTTAATAGAGAAATAAGATTCTTTAATAAATTAGGAATTACTCTTTATTATTCTATTTACCGTTGTAAATGTTGTTTCAAAACTGTTTATTGTGATTGCCGAATCTAGTTGAATATTATTGGTGCGTTCGGCTTTGCTGTTTCGTTAGCACGGTGCACTCTATTGACACCCACACCCTTCGGGTTTGGTCATTTAGAGTAAAAAGTGGAACACCGTGTCGTTGGGGTAAAGCAGAGTGGAGTGGAAAGTGTTCACTCTATTTGCACAACCTCCGAAGGTTGAGTGTAACTCCTAAAATGTGGTTATGTTGGTTTGTTGGTTATGTTATTGTTTTTCAAGATGAATGCGATTGCAACATCTGAAGTGACACAAAGCGTAGAATATAGGTATATCTGATGAGGTCGAAGAAGATGGAGTTGTAGACGTAAAACTCTGGAATAGAGAAAATACGTTATTGTTAATTCACACAATTGAAGAGTAACAAAGTAGATTTGGAAAAGGCGTTTAAAAAAATGTGTGGATGTCCACTGCGGAAATGTGTGCGGAGGAATTTGGAAAACCAGTAACTCATCAACAATGTAATGCCAAATGGAAAAGCCTTAAAAGAACGAACAAAAGTATTCTACTGAATAATAAAACCACTGGGAAAGGACGCAGGAACTGGGAATTTTTCAGTGCCATCCATTCATCTATGTTTACGAAACCCGAAATTACTCCTACAGCAACATGTACCAGCAGAAGTGGGTTACAGTGCGATCAGAGAGCATAGGGTAGAGGAGAAGCAACCCATAAGAGCCAATGTTAAATTATAGTATAAGAGTTTCAGCGCCTCTAGTGTGTGAGACTCTTAAAAATAATGAATAAACTGTTCCTCCCGCTCCCCGTTTCCCCTTAGCAGCCAATGAACTGAATAGTTAGGAGTCTGAAACACCAGAGGTCGTCACTTACACTTATATTTCTGCTTCTCCTCTATCCTATACTCTCTGAGTGCGATGAAACCAAAGAAACTACGGGGAATTAAACGGCAATCAAAATAGGAAATGTGAGGAGCTGGAAGTCAAAACACCTGAAAGTTCGTTTTCACAAAAACGCAAGGCTCGTGTTGCAAGTGCTGACGTTAGACATCGCGAAAAAATGGCAAGGCAAGATATATTCAATGATCTATTTGAAAAAATGATTGATAAGTTTTAATTTGTATTTGGACTGCAGAATTAATTTTGTGTTCTTTGTAAGAATTTCTGCCGCATGTACCTGCGTATTTACCCTGATTAAACCGTTGCAAGTCAGATCCCCTTGTATTATTGCCACTAATCGGTCCTCCTCACATCAGTTGCCACAAAATAGGGAACAAGTCACTCAATTCCCGAATATTCTCTGGATAAGGCAAATATTTTGCGAGAGTGTTTCCAAGGTCTCAGGCGCGTTCAATGGGGTTGAAGTCCGGAGATCGTGCAGGTAGCTGCAAATGTTGAATTTCCTGTAAATCTAAGGTTTCCAAAACCAATCGTATCCTGTGCAGACGAGCGTTATCATCCACATATCGAGAATATCCTTGTTAATTGTGAGACTCCCCGTGGGACTTCACGAACGCCACGTCAGCACCGCGTGGGCGATCTCGGCGGCCCGCGAGGGGAGCAGGACGAAGTACCGAGCGGGAAGCACGAAAGGAAGATTCGAATCTGCCACTAGAGAGTCGAGACGTGTACCAACTGCATCCGAAATTAAAGCTTCTTGTTTTGAGGTCATTTGTTTTATTAGTTATCGCCCAAAATACCAAAATATCGTTAACATCAGAAGTGGGATAAAAGACCCCAAAAAGTAGTGTAGTGAAAATAGGAGTTAGTTAGTTTTAGTGAATAAGTGCGAGAAAAACAATGCCCCGTTCACGAGCCTCGAGGAGATCACGCTCCGGATCTGGATCCCAGGAGTTGGAACTTCGGGGTAGCAGGTCCAGGTCTCATGAGCGTCGACTCAAGCGTCGTCGGTCGGGGAAGGAGAAACGGCGTCATCGTCACCGGACCCCGAGGTCGACAACCGCGAGAGCCGTTCTGGGAGATTGCGGAGGTGACACCTGAGCGAGAGCCGCACCAGCTCCCAGCGAACGGAGGAGACGGTCTCTTGTCTGAGCGAAGTTATCCTCAAGGGCATCTCCGAGGTGGTAAGACAGGTCAAACCACGGACTGAGGTAAGCGTCGAGACCATCTCCAGCGGCATTCTTAATGAAGTCAACCCATTGACGGGTAACGTCGACGACTGGCTTCATGCGGTCGACGAATACGCGCAGATCAACGGGTGGGATGACAAGGTGACCAGCCATTTAGCCCTAGCAAAATTGCGAGGACCGGCAGAGGTGTGGTACCGGGGTCTTCCGACTCATCTTTTCACTTGGGTCGAGTGGAAAGAAATGTTGAGGCAAAATTTCATACCCAAACGCGATCTACACAAATTATTATTGTCGAATATGTTCGCCTGCGTACCGAAAGCGTATCAATCGCTGTCCGAATATGCTTTCGAAAAACTCGCGCTGATCCACCAGCTAAAAACTCCCCTGAGTTCGGAAGACCAGGTGAACCTGATAATGGGAGGTATCGCCGACGAAAATATTAAATTCAGGATCGAGGCCGCGGGAATTGGGATCCAAACACGCTTATTAGCCACTTGAAGACGCTAAAATCGTCGGTTGTGTCTACGGAGCCAGACGTAAACCAACCAAGTACTTCTCGTGTTTCAATAGCGACGTCACATAAACGGGGTCAACCACCACTAAAATGTTTTTTATGTAATCAAACAGGCCACTTACGCCGGTCATGACCAAACCAGGGGTCCAGGGGTGGTAAATTATTGGCTAAACATCGTCACAGTGTTGATTTACCTTCGCTGTCAATAAAAAGACCTTGATAGTACCGATTGTGTTGTTAACCAACGTAAACCCGAACAGTAGGCGTTGGAAAAATAAAGCCGTTTAGAACACTGTAAAGTTTGAATTTCCCGCCGTTTGGCACGAATGACATTTGTTATGTTTAATCGGGACATAATTGAACATGTTAGTTTTCAGGAAAGGGTGCCCTTAGATATTTGCTTCGAGAATAGGAATCGTTACGTTATTATATTTTTAATGTAAAACATTGCAAAGAAAAAGAAAAAAAGGAAAATTTGGCTCTAAATTTTGGGTTAGCTGTCAACATGCTCCAATTAATGTACGCTTTAAAAAAGCACAACAATTGACGGTTTCCAACGCCTTCCCAGCCCAGGATTTCATTTGAACGCGTGTTCTGACCATTCTCAATCCATTATTTCATTTTACTTTCTTGGAGGACAAAGAATTTTGTCTTTCAAATGAGAGACTTAGTTTAATTTGCGAGTGTATTTAAATAAATATTTGATTCCGTTTTTACAATGGAATCTACGAGCCAACTAACTTTTTCCGTGTTTCATTAAATTTTCAAATTCCATTGATTACATGGAATAATAATAAACGAATTAAAACCTACCGATCGAAAGTTATGATGACACACACGCAAGACAAACAGACTATTCAAAGCAGTCCAAGAGAACACAATGAGCTTCACACTGTTGAACTTCCTGTTCAAAATAGGTAGAATTTTTGGGGCGACGCCAGCATCGACTCGTCTTGAAGAAGAGGGTGACCGCCGAAAACTGTACGTTTTGTTGATTTTGCTCTTGTTGACTTTGAGTCTAGCAGCAAGTCTGACCGACGAGACCGATATCAATATTTTAGTGGTGTGTCGCCTTCTGCTCAACCTACTCTTGTATGCAGTACACTTTCAATTTGCAATTGTGTTGAACCTTTGGAAGACGCGCTCATGGAATGATCTGTTGAAGTCTCTGAAACACGGAGGATGTCTGACGACGACCAACAGACTGCCCCACTACTTCGGTTTCGTTTCATTCCTACTTCTCCACATGATTCTTACTGGATGTATTTACTTTTTCAACAACGAACATAGAGATTTTGATGTCTACACAAGAATACCAACAATAATTTTGCAAACCATGCACTTCTTCTACTGTTTCCTCCTTTACGTCATCACAAACATGATCTTCTCGAGATACAAATTCTTGACAACATTACTGAAGTCGTTCTTTAAGCATCGACCGCCTTCTTGTGGAAATTTACCGTTCAAATTTTTTCACAAGATTGAGTACACTCTCAGACTGCTGCAAAAGAGTGTCGAAGTCTACAACGATATGTTCGGACCCGTACTCTTCTGTTCTATCTCATACACAATTGTCACCGTCTACAGATTAATTTGCTCCTTCTACTATAGCAGCAAACCTATGCCAACTACACATATTGTAATTCAGATTGTGAGCGTTTTTGGGTCAGTTTTTGCAAGTTTTTCACATTTGTGGTGATGCCAAAAGTTTTTGACAAATGTTTATTTCAGTTGATTCCGGTCATTTTGATATTGCTGTGCGATTCTGCGACGAGAGAAGCCGAAAATGTTGTTTCCCTCTGCTACGACTTGAAATGGCACTTTCGGACGTTGAGTAGATGGGACGAAAGAAAGTTTTACAAATTTACCAATTCCGTAGCCAATAAGGTACCGAAATTTACGGCAATGAACTTTTTTCATGTTACCAAAGTCACCATGCTGGATATGGGCTGGATAATTGCCAATTTTTTTGTTGTAACGATTCAGTTAGTCAGTGGGTCCAGTTGGCACCAGGAATCATAAATTCTCTATGTGATACTTTGATATTAACACTATGGCACCAAACTGAAGCGTTTGATGAGATTTATGAACAAAATAATGCACCGAATTTCAAATCATTATATCTCACAGTTTTGTCTTATGTAAAAATATCCTATTGGTCTGTACTTGGGTTCTTTTTATAAAAACCAGTTTGCTTTTGTTTCAATTATGAAGGTTAAGAGGAAATCAGATAAAACACAAATATACATAATTATTACAAACGTTTCGTGTTATCTGTTCAAATGGCTAACGCTTCATTAATAATTTACAACCGCAAAGTTGATAAAATCGTCAATTTTGAATAGATTAAATAATGCGCATGCAACAGATCGACACGAATAAGTCAATTAATATTGATTTGTCGCATGAAGTCATCAATTCCATCATACCTACTATTTATCTACAAAATTAAAACGAACGCTTTTATCAGTAGCAACTGCAATGGAAAATGTTATTTTTTTTTAACTAAACTGTCCAGGAGAGTTTAAACAATATTCTTTTGAATATTTAATTTGAACGCAAGATACAATCTAGGCATGAACCGTCCAAATGCAGTAATTTAAATTTCGGACAGTTTTTAAAAGCTAATTCACCAAATCGAATAATTTTTGCATGTTGCGACCATTTGTGGGTGGGCCGGTCAAAAATTTTGCCCAACTATTCCAACCAAACCAACAACTGCACTTTTATCTAATCGTTGTAACTAATTGTTGAGGACATGCAATTCTCATTTGACACGACCTTCGCGTTAGTTCTTGTCCAACTGTCATGGCTTTCAAACTGCTTCGCCTCATCTTCAAGGTTGGAAGATTTACAGCGACGACGCCGACGTCCATCGACACTAAACAAGAATCTGTCTGTCAGAGAATCTACATTTCTCTGGTTTTCGCAGCGTTAACGTTCGGTCTGGTCATAACCATCATCAACAACAACTATTTCCAGGAAGATATCCACATGAAGATCGCCATTTCGTACTTGACAGAATTCAACTTGTACAGCTTCAGCTTCTATACGATGGTGGTGTTGAATTTGTGGAAGAGGGAACAGTGGTACGATTTGATAGAGAGTTTAAGTGTCGTCAAGAAGAAAACGAAGATGTGGAAAATTGGCAAGAGGAAAGTGCCATACTATTTGGGTTTTGTTGTGAACAACATCTTCTACATCTTGACCGACAGTTACGACAATTACTCTTGGTTCACCCACTATGGGTGGGAGTTCTTCAAACGATTCAACGTCAGACTTATTCAACTCTTTCTACAATTCTTCTTCAAGCTTCTCCTGTTCGAAATTTTGCGAATTATTCTGGTCGATTATAAAAAGCTTAACCAGTGCCTCAAGAACAAAAACATTTCTCTGGTCCATCTAAGGAGGGTGGTGAAGACGGTGTGTTTGTTGCAGAGAACGGTAGACATCTTCAACGACTTGTTCGGTTTACCGTTCGCTCTGCTCGTCTCTTTCACCACTTTCGAAGTACTCAACTACATCCTTTTCGCTCTCTACTACCAGGGCGATATAAGCTTGACCGAAAACATAATCTTAGCTATTCTTCGCTTGCACCCTTCTATTGTCAGTTCTTGTGTAAAGCCTCTGGACTCTTTAATCCACTTGTGTTTTCAGATTTGGACAGTGGTGCTGCTCATCATGTGTGATTCTGTCAGTTGCGAAGCCAAAGAGATTCTGTCAACCATTGACGAGCTTCGCTTCAGCATCGACGGAATCAACCAGAAGGAAGAACAAGAACTGTTTATGTTGACAGATTATGTCAAAGAAAATCTTCCTGTTTTCACAGCTGCTGGGTACTTTACGTTGGCTAAACCTACGATTCTTAACATGTCGGCCACTGTCGCCAACTTTCTCATTGTTGTGGTTCAAGTAACGAATAAAATTTAAATGTGACACTCTAGTATCAAGATTTTGCTGACGTTAAAATCTGTTTACACTAAATTATTTCATAATCAAGAAAATTTTATTCTTTTCTGTAGCAGAACATTAAAAATGTTAATTTTGAAACATATAAATATTTAATTTATTTAATGTTTATTTTGTGTTATGTATTTGTTTTTATTATTTGTATCTATCTATCGTTTTTTCTATTCTCAAGTCCTTGAACGCTAACATATGTACACTTCTGTTCACGGAAAAAGCATACAAGACTTGGGAGAGATTTTTGCAATTTTTTGGCTGTGTAAATTTACTTGTTTCCATGTTTACCCATATTAAGTTATCAGGTAAGAATTTACAAACGAATTTTGATTACACCAGACTTAAAGAGCCCAGAGATTGAAGACCAAAACGCAGTTGAATGATATATAGTATTTTATGTTCAAGCGGATCACAAAAAAAAAAAAATGGAACATGAATTCATTTTTTTATTTTTCTTTTCCTGCAGTTACAATCTTCAAATTTTAACGCACTAGTGATTTCTACTTCCCTTGTTATTGGTACTTGAAGTTTCGATAATATTAGTAAGGTCTACAATGCTATCCATTCTATTCGATGTACTTTCTGTAAATTTCCACGTAATACTTTCCCAAAATGGTGAACAATCGCTATTTGTAATTTTTAGTATCCATAACTTTTACTACGATATCACAGCACAAATCTTCGATATCTCTCATTGTTAAATTGGTGATTTCATTGCATCGAAAGCGGTCATACTTAGTGATAAGTAAAACCTAACCTACAACAGAATATAGCCTAAGGGAGTCCGTTTCGGCTTAGGGACGCGAGGGTTGCGGGTTCAATTCCGACCCAGGACGAAATTTAAAAAAAAAGGCTATATTCTATCTCGTGATTCGGAAGTCACGTTAAGCCATTGGTCCCTGTCTATTGAGTTGGTCATCATGCCCCTCATAGATTTGTAAACCAGTCCTAGACTGTGTAACAAATTTTTTTTTTTATATACCGGGTGTATTATGAAAAACCTTTGGTGCTATAACTTCCTTATTTTTTATCCGATTTTAACAAATGATAAGTCAAATAAAATCGTTTTAGAAACACTATAGCCTGACATGCTATGATTTTTTTTTTAATTATATTTCTTGACAGACCGCAGCTAACTTTGTTTTTTTAAGTTGCACTGTATATTTTTTTATCTTTATTCTGATAGATGTTTATCTTCTGGATACACAAACATTAAAATAAAAAATCAAAAATTTGTTTTTAATAAAAAAAATAGAATGTCCAAAAATCAAGTAACCATAACTTCACTATAGCAAATGTTTGAAATTACCTCCATTCTCTCTAAGGCACATTCGACACCTTCCACTGACGCCTATTGCTGGCGTTTAATAAAAATTCTGGTGGTATTTGTTCGCATACTGCTACGATTCTTTTTATTAAATCATCTCTGTTATCGGCCGGAGTCAAATAGACATTGTCTTGAATGTCCATAGCTGTCTTAGTCACTTTGCAAAATTAGAATGCACTTTTATTACTGTTTAATGTGACTGCTTGATTAAAAAAAAATACATACATTATTCTTTAATTTCTTCATTTTGTTTCTATTTCTATGCATGAGCAGGGTTGTTTACATTTTCATATTCAAAATAAAAATCTCTATAAAACTGAGCAAAAAAGTTAATAGTGCCACTTGAAAAAAAAGTTTACTATCATTTGTCAAAAACAGAACTCAAGAACAAATATTGGATAAATTCAAATTGTAGCCCATTTAAAACGATTTTGTTTGACATATCATTTATTAAAATCGGATAAAAAATAAGGAAGTTATAGCACCAAAGGTTTTTCATAATACACCCGATATAATTCTTCCTCGAGCGAACTCAGAAATTATACCTATGTAGCCAGACACTTTGCATCTGGAGCAATTATTATTATTAACATTTAGTTGAGCTTGCCAACAGGTAATGACCTAATTATAGGCAAGCTATCATCAGTTAAGGCAGTAAGTGGAATGAGTAGCAGCAGGATACTACTTTCCCATTAGGAATCACACTTACTACCAGTTTATTATGTAGAAATGATACACTTTTCGCCTGGGACAATGGTCGGATTAGATCTACTCGTGCATTGAGTTTGCCGCGATCTGCATCAATTTTGGAGCCGTCGCTCGCGCATTTCGTTTTCTAATGGTACACACTTACTTCAGATGTTCGCTGAATACAACAAACGTTATCAAAACGTAAATGATTACAACTGTTTACCTATTAACACTGAAGGGCAATCTTGCGCTATTTTTGACATTTGTTTGACATCTGATCTAACATCCATGGAGACGGCTCGTCTCGGTATTTGATAATTATTTCGTTATTTCGCTCTTTTAGAGATTTTATCATAATGGGGATAATTTATTTATTAAATATTTCGTGTAATTGATAAATAAATAGTGACAAATATTTGAAATGACCTTACATTTCACCCGGTCGAGCCGCCTTCTACTCCTAGGACTTCAAGTACTTCAACTCCGCTCAGAAAAAAAAAGACAGTCTAACCGTCTCTATACACAAAGGCGCAATTTTCGATCGCTTGAAGATAAAGAATAATACTTCATTGAGCAGCTAAACGTACAAGACGCCTTGTAGTTGTCACAAATTCGTAAATAAATCCATTTTGTTAAGTTTAAATCCGTTTATATTATTTAATAACAACATCGTATAATCGTACCGATCGAAGCGTACGATACAACACAGGCAGGAAGCAAAATAATGGAAATTATTTAAAAGGGTCAACGTCCGACAATTGATGGTAAATGGACCCAACATAGTGCCGTATTTAAAAAAACTGTATACTCTGTAGAAGATGCTGAACGCCTATGTGCAAAGTTACAGTACCAATCCGCATTGTCAGAAGACAGTAATTCTGGGAACGAGGATAATTCTAAAAGTTCTACTATTAATGACAACCGAGATAATGAGTCTTCACAAGAAAATATTTTGCAAGGTATGAATTACATTTTTTTTAGGCATTTGTTAAATGACAATATATTTCAGAACATGTGCTTCAAAAGATTTTCGAAAATTTGGCGGAACTGAAGCTGAATCAAAAGGTTCTGATCAAAGAATATACCCAAACTAATCTCCTGTTGGAGAAGTTAGCTTTTGCCTAGGCAATACTAATTTTGTACCTACTGGAGATTTTCACAAAAAAAATTTAGGAGAAAATAAATTGGGGAAAGAGGTACGTACCATCAGGCCTTTTAGCTCGGTGTTCCTTTATGACAAAATCACTATGGAAGTGTTCTATACAAACACCAAAGTTTTTTCCAGTTTTGATGTTTTTTAATGGAATTTTCTTCTTCGATAATTCTAAGATGTCATTATTGGAAGGAAAGGAAAAAATTGGTGTGTAAGATTTCTGGGCATTTGAGGGACAACCAGGAATACAGCAATATTTCATTTTCTACAACATTATAAAGCATTTATTAATAAATATCGATTTTATTTTTGCAAATAGATGTAAACCAAAACAGCCTTACTCCAGCAATAACCTATCAACATTTTCGTGATTTTAAGTCGTTGTAAGTACAATTTAGTTGAAAAAATATTTGCTGCACATATAATTCAGATGTAAGAAGCATTTGTTGTGATTTGGTGTTATTTAAATGATTCGCAAAGTAAAAATTACGCAAGAACAATAAATACACAAACTTAACCTCACTTGTAAATTACACTTTTTCGCGTCATTAATGGCATTTTACTACACGAGGCAGTAATTGTAAAACCTACCCAGGGAGAATATTAATATTAAAAAATATTGGCTATACATTGATTGTTATATTGATTTTAGATAAAAATGTCAACATTTTGATTTATAAATCCAATATTGTTACTATATATTGGTATTATATAGCACTTTTATATTACAACATTATCAAAAAAACTACTTGTTTCCAACATATTTATTTAATATTTGATTGTATTGTATATTGTATTCCCTAATAGAACCTTTATCGATAATTTATATCAACACAATACAATTATAATGCATTATAATAATATTAAAAACGATGTGTTCATTTTTTTTATATTTTTCTTATTGTTAGCGCCATTTACCGGTCAGCCTGTACAGCACCGCGGATATTCGAAACCCAAGACGAAGGTCAACGCGAATGCATGGGTTTGCAATATCGAAAACGGGAACAGGGGAGGCAGTGCGAATTCAGATGCTTGAGACGTTAGAGAGAGGGATGTGCTAATTGATAATTGTTTACTGTGCACCTCATGTGTCGATTAAAAATTGTTGTAATCGTCCGATAATTAAAATTGTTATCTTGAGAAGGGTATTGCTTTTATTATATAGAACTCTCCTGGTAGAACTTGTATCGTTAATTTATATCATCACAATGATAGTGGGTTTACTAGAATTAAAAAAAAAAGCACTTGTTGCCATGATGTCTCCCTTTATTCATGTTTTTTTTTTTTATATAAGTATGTTAAATAATATACTCGATAATATACAGTGAGCGGCAAAAGTATGGAATAATAGCTATTAAGACAATAAGGGTTTTATAGACGATTTAAAAATCGAGATCGTAGTTTAAATCAGAGCGACCGCAGGGAGCGAGGATTTAATAGATCGAGATTTTTAAACTATAAAACACGCGTTGTCTTCAATTTTTCTAACACTAACATCTTATCAGAAATTTTAATAAATTCAGAAATTATTCTAGGCGCGTCACAATACACAAAATGCGGAGGTTGCCGTGGGTACTATGGTAATAATATCAACAAATTTGGAAAAAAACAATTTTCATCGTTGAAATGTGCCAAAACGTTCCAGAAGAAATAAGAAAAATGGGTCAATTTGTTACCAATGAAGTCTAAAAGTGCATACGAAAAGGTGTATGTTTCGTTTCAAGGCCGGAACAATAAAAAAAGCAACACGGAGGTAACGGAAGATGTCATTTTGGCTTTTCTTGATATGGGGTAAGTGTGTAGAACTTCATTAAAAGTTAATTCACACTACGCCAAGAATCATTTGAAGAAAATGTAAAGATTGCCAGTTTTCGATGGCCGGGCACTTGCATTGGATGAAACAGTAGAAGTTAAAGAACAAGAGCACGAAGCTAATGTGGCAGTTCCAATTCAATAATTGTACTTTTCACTTTTGTGATAATTACTGTAAAAATGATGAATAAAATGTTACTTGAATGATATGTGTGAGCGTATTTTATGACTCTATAAGATACGTTGCTATTGACGACGTGTCTTATAGAGAAAAGCGTATTTTATGGGAAACATAAGGTGTGAGCTCAAATGCACCATGGAAACAGTATAAGATATTAGTGTTAGAAAAATTCCTTAAAAATTAATTAATTAATTAATTTGATATGCAAGGTAGTTTTTGCAACTTACCAACCACGGCCTTACGCAGCTTCAGATCTGTGAAGTTCTTTTTGTCTTTTTTCCCACTGTCAGAATATTTTAGACAAAGCACTTTTGTCATTAATTTCTTTATAATATTTCTAATGCACCTTTGTACATTATCACCTCCCGCGAGAACCAACTCTTGCACTTAAAAAGTTGTTGCAATTGTCGCTAAAAGCTAGCATTAACAAAGAATGCCTACCCATCCATCTTTCCCAGCCTTCCAAAACATCTTACTTCCATTCCTCCGGTTAAAAGAACAGATCCCGGAGCCCGAAAAACCACATTTATTGAAAAAGAGAATTTAGAAGCTCAAGAATGGCTATTAAATGATGCTTTTCACAATTTAAATGATGTTATAGTAGGTATAAATGAAGGTAAAATTAATTGCAATGATTGGCTGGTTAATCAGCATGAAAATAAAATGTATTTCTTCAAAATGAATTATCAACTGACACCAAGTTTAGATTATACAGTAGTGTACAAATACTTTGTACAAAAATTTGAAACAAATTTTGTATAAAATTTTACATCGTGTCACACGGCCTTTAGATTCTAATTTTACAACTAGAGCTTATCAAAATTCAGTTGAATGTAATCTGAAAAATTATTAATATATTAGGCAAAGAAATGACTTTAATAAGCTAGAAAATTTCTTAAATGCCATTAAGAATTCTTTAAATGAGCAACAGCCAGCAACTTTTATAGACAAAATTTCTACATGTCATAACTTATTAGAGGAATGTATTTCAGAATGTGATCACAATGATATGTCCACAGTTAAATTTCTTTCA
Organism: Tenebrio molitor; assembly: GCF_963966145.1. Taxonomy (NCBI): domain Eukaryota; kingdom Metazoa; phylum Arthropoda; class Insecta; order Coleoptera; family Tenebrionidae; genus Tenebrio; species Tenebrio molitor. The sequence goes on from NC_091049.1 coordinate 20,390,800, forward strand.
GAGCAATTACGCCTTCTAATAAGCAAACAGATTAGATACAGTACCGATTTACTTCTACTTGCTTGTACATTTTTATTTACTTTTCCCAGTGCTTATAAATTTTTAAGAGAACAAAACATTGTAAAGTTGCCTAACCCATTTTATTTGAAAACATTTAATCTTTATAACGTTAATGGTGAAATCAAGGAGTCTCTAAAATACTATTTAACGCAAAACGCAAATACTATAGAAAATCATGAGAAGAAGGTTTGCTTATTGCTAGACGAAATTTATGTAAAACCTAAAATTATTTATATCGGTAATCAGTGGCGGGTCGTAACATTTTTGGCTGGGTGGGCAGACATTTTAATGTTATTAATATTTTTTTTTCACTACTAGTCTCAGAAGGCGTCATTATTGACTCTCGAACCGACCCCAGAAGTAGAATTTCTCTCCCAAGGTTAATAATAATTTTCATTATTAACCAAGGTCAATAATGAACAGCCGTCACGTAGCAACGAAAGATTTTCTTTGATTTTATTGGTTAACGTAGACAGACGATTTTCAATTTTCATAGCAACCGTTGAAAAATGAGAACTCGGATCGTCGCATCGGACAAACAAATTTAATTAATAATTATTATTAGAAAGGGTTTTAACGGATCTAGTAGTGAAAAAAATAATATATACACCACGCTAGAGAAGACAATTTTAAGCCTCGCTTCTTTATTCCCCGAGAAGCTTCGTTTCTCGGGGAATAAACTACCTTGGCTTAAAAAAATGTCTTCTCTACCTTGGCGTATAACATACTATTATTTTTTAGTAACACGATATTGTTTCTTTTCGTCATAGATACAGATTGTGAAAAACAATTCATATCTCCCTTGGGATTTGTCAAATTTTTTCGCCCTCCACATTGTTGACAACAAACTCATGAGAACGAAACTATAGCAACCACATATTCACGCAATCTTCCCTGCTCAATATTTTTAATAAAATTTTAACTTTTAAGTAGAGAGACTAAAAAATAAAATATTGTATGCACCACGGGAGATATTCATGTTTTTCCCCTCGGTTGACTTATAATTCCTCGGGCCAAAGGCCCTCGGATTATAACCACGTCAACCTTAGGGAAAAATCATGTTCATATCTCCCTTAAGGCATAATAGCTATTTGACGCCGTGGTGCATACAAGATTTTATTTTTCACTATACGTGTTCTACAAATAAAAAAAAAATTGGCATCATTGCAATTATGAATTGATGAGGGCGTTATGAATTCATTACGCCCGCTTATTCTTATTACGCCCTGTATTATTCCCCGATTGTTATGGACATGTTTACGTATTTCGTATCCTAGGAGTTATCAGTTATCACGCAATTATACTAAAGTGAAAAATAAATTATTATACTCATGTCATATCGTGAGGAAATTCCTTTATGGTTTATTTTAGACAGATGCTGTCGCGGACAAGAAGATTTTTCTTCAAAACTTTCCCGCCAACACCATTTCGCGGAAGACACTCGCGCGTTTCGGGGCGAGGTTTTTTTAAGGGCACGGCTGTCGTGCGAAAAAAAGGAAAGAGTCAGTGGTGGACGGCGCCGTTCCTGTGTGAAGGTGCGATGGCGTGATGGGGTCCAGGGTGGACCTACGCCTGGCGCTGCGGCGGATTAGGGGACCCCTCAGGGGAAAGGTCCAGGTTTTGAGTGACCGACCCCGAGAAGGCGGGTTTGCTTCTTCCCCGGATCACTGGGACGTCGTCCCGATTCAGCGAGGGAGCGCCTCCACAACCTCCGCACCGGCCTTCCAGCGTAATAAGGAGGAGCACGATAAATTCATTTTAGTTTCATTTTTTTACCACGGGTTGTTCGTCCCGGTGATAACGTGACCTCGTCAGGAAACGAGTCATTATCGGGGCGGACAACTTTTTGTGTCCTCATTATCTTGCTTCGCCTATGGTGTTTTTTTGGTTTTTGTGACAGGACGACGGGGGCGAGGGTCGGAGCCGGAAGAAGTTCTCCCGGAGTAGTCCGGTTGGGTCCTCCGCAGATTGCGTATTTTAACAAAGTAAGAGTTGTAATCTTGGTTCGAAGACAAATTTTGGAAATATTGGGCATTCCAAAAAGTACGGTAAATTCGATAATAAATAAATGGAGGCAGACGGATAGGGCTGCTAGGCTCTGCACGGCAGCTAGTTCCTGTGGCAAATGAAGACCATGTCTTAATAAACATGGTGCCAGACCACCGCTGATGATGCAGTAACTGCGTCGCATTTCCCGGGGTCCGTTTGGAAAGCACGTCGGGGCCTGCGAGCAAGTGGCGTCCGAAATGATGTTGAGCAAAAAAAGTATTGTTAACACCACCTTACATTAAATTAAATGTTGAATATCAAAATAAAACGGTACGATGAGCAGAATAAAAAGAAAAACAAAAAGTTGCAAGAAATGCAATTAAGAATTGATAATCAAGATTACAATACTCTTTTAATTAAAAAAATCAAAGCTGATACCGGAAATAACAACCCAAAAGCAACATTCTTATTAGATCAAATAACAAATAATACTTCGATGGTCAGAAGTTAGTTTGAGATTGTGCATTGCATGGAGAATATCATCACTAAAAGGATATCATTACGACAAATCATTAGTTTTAAAATTGCCAAGCAGACGCACATTTGAAAGGTACCTAGGAAATGGACAAGAAGTGACAAACTTGATAGACTCGCATAAAAACGGAAGCAGAATTATTACAACCAGTCGAAAGGATTTGTAGTCTCATAATAATTGACATGTGTATAAAAGATAAGATATATTAGGTACAGTCGAACGGAAGATACATTTTATGGGTTGAAGACAACTGGAGAAAGTACTCAGATTATTGGCAAAAAACCAACTTTGGCTAATAAGATGTTGTGTTTTGTTGTACGTGGCATGACTACAAAATACACCATAAGGGCCATTATGTGAGGATGAACCAAGAAAACTGCTGAAGCTCTGAAATTCACAGCCAAAAGTACTGCAGAATGCATAACATATCTTTTAGAGAAATAGACGTGCGGACGTGTTGACCTGAGCTCCGCAGCGACTGCGTGGTCAAAATTTCCTCAAATACGTAGTGAAAAATAGTGAAAATACCAGCAGCAAAGTGTTGTGCAGTGCATCAATGGTGCGAGAAATAATTTTTGTGTGCAACCGTACGCGAAATGAGCACTTCGCGTGCCTAGAGCAGGCCGCGAAATTGAATTTCGCAGCCGTTGCCTTGACGACGGCCGTAAAAGTAAGTCATTTCAATATTTATTTATTATCACAATTACAACATATCTATCTCTATATTTGCGGTGTGATCTTATAAAATCTGGATTGGGTACAGTTAAAGTTTGATTTATGCCAGTTTTTGTGTCAGGAACGGCCGCTATTAGTACAGAATTTTCATCCGGTTTGAAGTTACCGCCAATTTCAAATCGAGTGGTCGCCTCATGAATGACGAGTCGGTAAAAAAGAGCCCCATTATCGATCTAGAACAGACACGTATGAATTAGGTTAATTTTTCACCGGTCAAAAAGGGTAAAGGGTATCTAGTAACATACTCTGAATCCTGAATGGCATTTTGGTTTATTTGTCTCTTCGCACGGCATCTGATATTTCCACGATTAAAATAACCTAAAAGGGAGCAGAACAGAATTTAACATTTACCTGCCACAATAAATAAATTCAAGTAAATAGGTAAGCCAATGCAACATTATCCGACACGGTTTTCACATTCTTCTTGTTACATCAGTCTCAAAGTCACTGTAACATTTTTTATATTGCTGTTTCGATTTTTCAGGTTTCAAATGCGACACTGCACAATTTATAATATTTTTTTAACACTGGATGAGTACACGAAACTGAAATATCGTAATTTTCTTAGGACATTTTTGCAATTTTTCTCAAAGTGAATTGTTTTATTTATGTCGTTTCCATAGCGACATGGCGACATGTAGGCCGACTTTATTTTTATTGACAGTGAAGAAAATTTTACCTGTTCATTTTATAATTACAAATTTTCGGGTTGCACACAAAATGTTGTGTACACCTTGGCTGCGAAATCCTTTGACGACCTCGAGATTGTCTTGTCTCGGCCGCAAAGCGGCCTTGACGACAATTTTTCTCTCGGTTCGTCAAAGTAGGATTTCGCAGCCTTGCTATACAAATAACTATTTTGTTGCATTGGTCCAGATTCCTGAGAATTTTACAGAAAAGCCAGGCCAGACGTGGTACCATGTGCACGAGGTTTTCTCGACATTCGCGTCGGATCGGGAAAAATGGCCAGATAAAAGTGAAGTGCAATGAATAAAAGTGTCAAATTTCCTGCGGACTGTGGAGACTACTCGAAAAACACGGCGTGCGCGTGGTGACCACGTGCTAGGGTACTCCCCGAGTTTTGCAGAAAAACGGACACTGCGTTGATAGGCAGCGGGTAAATAGTGCGTGGGCCTGTAGGGCTGCGGAAATACACGCAGAAGCGAGTAGTGTTGCCGTGTTAGTCGCACTTCCCAGGTAGGGGGCACAGGGATTCCTGCCGCCGTGTCTAACATGACATCAGGTGGAAAGAAATGCAGAAACACTAGGGTGTCGCAATCTGATGCCCAATAACTAGGATCATCCTAACGATGTGGACCATCCAGGAACTATCCCGATGCTTGAGGACGAACAAGAGAAGACGGTGAAGAACCAGATAAATGAGTGTTTGGACGACCTCAACGAGCAATTTGACACCATCTTCGAGTTTATACTGATCTCGAAAGGACGTTCCAACAAAAAGGGAGTGCTGGTGCTTCCATAAATAAAGTTCACAGAACACTGTGTGATCTGGCCTAGCTTGTGGTGGGCGTGAGCGTTTGGGACAGTCAAATGTCGGTTAGAAGTATCGAAACTACTATTGAGCGAGCGGTACAGAAGAACCTGGCAGGAGGAACTCCACCAAAACCCTGCGTCCCTACTTTCGCGACGGCCATTGCTAGGACAACCAGCCCAACCAGTAGCCAAGAAGATATTGACAACCCAAATAAACCTGGAAGGGAGGGTGCCAAACAGTAATCTCCCCAAGTTGATTGTCTACATCTACAACGTCCCAAACGAACTAACAGAGGAAGATGTGTGCGACTAGATAAACCAAGGTCTCCCGGTGTCACACAGGGACGAAGGAATTAAGTCGGCGTTCAAACACCGAGCAAATGAACAGGATACGGCGAACAGAGTCCTGGGCCGCGTTGCACAATCATTTTATTAGTCTTGTAACTTGTAAGTAGTAAAATTATGTTGCACAATCTCATCTTTAGTAATTTCAAGTTACAAGTTGCAAAATGTACAATATTTGTGTATTTTACACTGATTTTACTAGTAGCTCTTGCACAATAGCAGCCACAAATCAATTAATACATTAGTTTTGTAATTTTTGATGCCAAATTTTTACAAGCAAAACGTGGCTAATAAAAATTGAGATCCGAATTAACAAGTTGAAATAATTTTTATCAAAAGTGAAATATTTTTTGGAGCGGTTCAATATAATAGCGGAAGAAGTGGGGCTCTTACGGCTAAACAACAATTATGTACAGCTCTACATTGCACAGTGGTCCGATAACCCCTAAAAAGTGGCCCAAATAGGATATTTTTAACTTCTTTGAAAACATGTCATTTCTACCTTAACTTAATCTACGATAACCAAATCAATTACTTCACCCTAAAATAGTAGTCGGCTTTGACCCGAAACTGATGTGTAGACTGTCAAAATGATCAGTTTGTCAAGTGATTGAATTGATGACTGAGCGCAATCTTTTAGAATTGGTACTTTATTGGTAATAATAATAGTCATATCTTGTCTTAAATCATGAATAATATAAAAGCACGTAAGCCTTAGGTTACAATTATATCCGCCATAAATTAGAACAGAATAAAAAGCTTTTACAAACAAATTTGAGGACTTATTCATAACGACATTTTTTCATGGTTTTTAACAGATTTTTTTTTAAATTGGCCAAGGAAGGCCAACATAATTTTTAGTTCAAAAAGTAGTTTCAACCCTTTCACAAAATTTTGTAAAAGATTTCCCTGCCCCGAGGTGCCCCTTTAGCAAAAATCTTCCATTTTCAGACGCCATACGCAAGTTATCAAACCCTTTGTTTGAAGTTTGGCATTCATCAGGCAGAGAGGATTCCGCAGTGCGTGCCTATATTATAAATCAATTTTCGGACAAAGAAAATATGTCACATAACGAAAAACAATTAATTTTTGAAAGGAGCAGACGATTGTGCAGACAATTTCAAACCAAATGGGTTAGATGTAAGAGAACGTTCGAGCGATTTTCTCGCCAAAATGTAAAATGGTTAACGAACTACTTCGAAATGTGTTTGAATACTCCTAAACATCCTGTTGTGCAATCCACATCTTCATCTGCTCCTGTTGGCCGTCCATCTCTTTCTTATCATCAAAAATCAGATCGCTCAAAAAGAAGACTAGTTTCTAAAATAGTATCAGAATGCGATCAGGACCCGGATATGTTGGTTCATGCTGCTAGTAGCGCAGCAAGAGTTTCCGGAAATTCAGATTTAGCTGCTGTTTTAAAGCAAATGGGACGGATTCCCTCACTATCTTCTAAAATAAGAAAAACTTTATCAAACCCACAAAAACTTCCCGTTGCCTACAGCCCTGATGAAGCTTTGTCCTTTTTATTAGATAATAATTTAAGCAAAAGTCAATATATGAATATGCGTATAGGAAGTAAAGAAAGAAATGCGGACATATACCCACCATATGCAACAATATTAAAAGCAAAAATGGAGTGCCGAATAAGTGGATTTACTGTTGGTGAAACAACAGCTAAAGTACCTTTAGGTAATCTTTTAGATCATACGGTTAGACGTATTGTTCAGCTACAAAACAGCGTAATTGAGCAGTATCTTAACAACAAGAACTTAACGTTTTGTGAAGCAACTCTAGTACTTAGTTATGGTTTTGATGGAAGCTCGGGTTTTTCAAATTATAATCAGAAATTTACTTCTAATGACAACGAACGAAATGATTCTAGTATATTTGCGACAACAGTTATTCCTCTGCGGTTAATTGCAACTAATACTAACACAATTTTATGGAATAATTACACGCCGCAGTCTATACGGTTTTGCAGACCATTAAATCGAATACGTTAAAGAAAGTAGAGAACATATTCTAGAGGAAATCCGATGTCTTCAACACACGGACATAATATTTTCGAACGAAAAACGGTTACGGATACGATTTGATTTGCATATGACTCTAATTGATGGCAAAGTCCTCAATGCTTTGACTGACACCAAATCTTCCCAAGCTTGTCCCATCTGCGGCGCAACGCCCAAAACTTTTCAAAGCACGACCAATTTTAGTTCGCCAGTCTTTAAAGCACATTACAATATGGAATAAGTCCTTTGCATGCGTGGATACGGTTCTTCGAATGCATCCTACACATTGCATACAGAATTGAACTGAGAACCTGGCAGGTCAGGGGTGGAGCTCAAAAAATTACATTTAGGCAACGAAAATTAGAAATTCAAAAAAGATTTTGGGAACAAATGGGGCTCAATATTGATAAGCCAAAAGCTCGGGTACCACAAATGATGGCAATACATCACGTAGGGCTTTTAATCAAACAGAAAAATTTGCCGAAGTAACAGATGTGGATGAACAATTAATAAAAAGATTCAAAAATATTTTGATTGCTCTTGTTTGTCAGTATCCATTAAATCCAGATTTATTTGGAGAATACTGCAGCGAAACAGGAAACTTGTACATGAAGCTTTATGATTGGTACCCCATGCCTGCATCCGTCCATAAAGTCTTAATTCATGGGAAAGAAATTTTATTAAACAGTATATTACCTCTAGGAAATTTTGGAGAAGATGCGGCTGAATCTAGAAATAAATTTTATAAGAAAGACAGAGAAATGCATGCCAGGAAGGACAGTAGAATTCACAATTTGACAGATGTTTTTAATAGGTAATAATATAATAATTTGATTTCCTTTATTTCATATGTATAACACAGGTCTCTTGAAACGTCTGATCCACTTGTATCTAGTGCAAGCTTGAGCAGTAGACTAAGAAAAAAACAGCAGTTACTGTTGCCCTCAGAAGTAGTTGCTTTATTTGCAGAACCCACTATTGAGCAGGATGATGACGGCAATGCAAATAGTCATGATATGGATGACCAGGAACAGGAACTCGAAAATCTATTAATGCCTCTAGATTCTATTATCCTTGAAACAGAATAGCTATTAGCTATCTTAAATAGGTACTTTTTCAATCTAATTTGTGGGTTCTAAATGGGACCTTACACATGAACTAATAATTAATTTAAATAGGTACATAAAAATATTAAAGCATCAATTTTTCCCAATAAATTCTATACATTTTTACGTTTTATTAATCACGTGGCACCAACTTATAAATATTTCAACAAATGAAAATTAAGTATTTTGAGCGCTAGGAATTTTGGCCAGTTTTTATGGGTTATCGGACCACTGTGCATTGGTTTGAAAGTGGGCCGTATGAATTAAAACGGAGCATTTGCTTGGGAGCATGAGCAAGGAGCAAAAGCAATTGTGGTCTGAGTAAAAGCATTTGCTTAACTTTAAATGAATAAACAAATACTTCTACTCATACCCTGCGCTTTTTGCCATATGAGCAAATGCTCCATTGATATCAAGTATAGTGTGTTGTAGCGTCAGAAATGACATTTCTAAACTGTCGTAATTAAACTCACCTGTAATTAAAAGAAAACGAACAAATAATATTTTAAGTGAAAATGAAACGCAGGAAACTTCTTCCCTTTCAAATGCTGAACTTCAGCGATTAGTAATGCTGGAGTAACTAAAAACTTTGAGAACACAGAGAATTGAAAATTTGGATCCTGTTCAGTCTTTGAAAATTAATGATTTTTGTTAAATAAAATAAAATAAAATATCATAACAATTGTTTATCATACAGCAGTGTTTATGAATAAATATGTAGGGGAGAAGGGGGCAGGTTCGGACATGGGGCACCTCCGGACATTTCAAAGTTACCTCCAAGAAGACTATACCATATTAATCAATCTCTGGCTTAGAACAGTTAACAGTGCGTGGTTTACTGCAAAATTAATAAATGCTAAAATTATGTGATAAAATGTGATGAACGGACTTGTGATATAAGGTTGAGACATCTACTAGTAAGGTCCTACTCCTAAATTTTCGTATTTAGGTAAGAATTAATATATTTATTAGAGAAATTGGTTGTTTTTAACCTCACAAAATCATAACGGTTTCACGTGTTCCTAGAAGTTGTAGAAATAAAACTCAACTATGTACAACTGGGCCACGTTCGGACAAGGAATGTGGGGCAGGTTCGGACTGTCCGACTCTGCCCCATGGTCTTTTAACTCGTTGCTTAGTCATTCTGTATTGGTGGTAGGATGGTGCGAAGATACAAAAGAAAACGTCCTTTTCGGCCAGAAATCCCAAGTGATGTTTTGAAAAATGCAGTAAGAAATGTTATTAGCAAAGCTATGTCCTTAAGAGCAGCTGCAATTACATTTAACATACCAAAATCAACTCTCTTTGATTGTGTGGTTAAAGCTAAAAAGCGTCTGAATAATAACGCTGTCGACGATTCTGGAAATGAAGATAATCAATCAGAAGAAGAGCCAAATCAAAATATGCTACAAGGCAAGTGTTTTCACAAAATGAAGAAATGCAGCTGGAGATGTATCTCAAAAAGTGTTCAAAAATGTGTTATGGCTTAACATACAACCTTTGTCGGGACCTTGCATCCGAATATGCTTTGAAATTTGGTAAAAAAATTCCTAACAATTGGGAAATTAAGAAGAAAGCGGGTATTGATTGGATGCAATCTTTTATGAAGCGTCATCCTAAGCTTTCTAATCGCAAATCTGAAAACACGAGTATAGCAAGATCTTCAGCTTTCAACAGAGCAAATGTGGAGGATTTTTTTAACAATTATGCCACAGTGCAAGCTCAATATAATTTTGCACCAGACCGGATATGGAATACAGATGAAACGGGTGTTACAACAGTCCTCCAAGCACCCAGAGTGATAGCAGAAACAGGTTCAAAAGCAGTAGGACAATGCGTATCTGCCGAGCGAGGATCTTTAGTCACAATGTGTGGAACAATTTCAGCTGTTCAGAGTTTCCATTCCACCGCTCTATATATTTCCTCGTGTGAGAATGAAGGATCAGTTTTTGTATGGTGCCGTTTCTGAGGCTGTTGGTTATGCCAACTACACTTGTAATTTCTTCTTTTTTTCTAATAAAATATAACAGAATTTACAACTGTAACTAAGATAATTGTGCAACACAATCTATGGGTACTAATAACTTATGTTTTGTAACTTGTAAATTTTTCAATATTGTGCAACGAGGTCCTGGAAGTTACGCCAGATGCCAGGAGGCGCATCTTAGGGACCGGAGTGTCTACCTGGGGTGGCTGTCCTGCAGAGTGAAGGACTACGCCAAAGTGACCAAGTGTTACAAGTGCCAGAGGTATGGACATGTGGCTAAGTACTGTAAAGGCGGCCTTACACCAAGGCAACAATTGGCAACATGTTGCCAGCAACATTTTCTGGTGATGTTGCCGGTCGCACAAACCAGGTTGCTGCGACTTTATACCTAAGCAACTAATTATTGCCTTCAGTATCAGTGCAACATTTATGTTTAAATCGTATCAAACGTCGGATGCGATGATTGCAGCTGCGGCATATCTAGTGTTTACCCAACAAGTGAAAAAGAAAAAAAGACGAAGGTGGTGGAATAGACAATTGTTTGCACAACGAAACCTATCCCAAGAAAGTTTTTAGTCTCAGTTAAATCCAGATGACGGAGCCCTTTTTAAAAACTTTACAAGAATGAGTTTAAGTGACTTCCATTGTTTGTTAAATAAAGTAGCTCCTTTTATATCAAAACAAGACACGAACTATCGCAGCAGTATTCCTGCTTCTGTGAGATTACACAGGCCTGCAAAACAAAAGTTTGTAATCGATGTTTTGATTTTGATAACAGATTTTGTATAATATTGGAGCCCTGATTACAAAAATACCCTTCATTTTTTTGTATCACGTCAGATTTTTTCACAATTAACAAAAAAAATTTAAGCAATTTATTTAGGAAAATAAGATGTTTCTAATAATTCTTGGTTAAAAATCCAACTAAATTTTTTATTCCTTATGAGAATGGCATCTTTGACGCTTTGTGAGGAAACTTCTTTTAATTGATTGTCTGCTGTATGTTTTTTTTGGTTACATCGCGCCGTAACATCCAACAAAAGTCTGCCATCATTGATAGGCTCCATCCTCATTGATATCACCTCTCCATTTGTTTTATATCTTGGTCAAAACGTTCATTGTCCATTTTTATCAAGAGTCTTTACAAACTGCTTCATCAAACAGAGTTTGATATGCAAGTTATATTAAGAAAACATATACACTATCATATAATTAGGATAAACATGTATAATCGTATCACTATAATAATATGTATATAAGTAATCTTAGTATCACAGTATCAAAGTGCAGACCATCCGTCAAAAGAAATTATCATACCATACAATTATAAATATGTGCATAATCGCATCATTATATGTATACAAATAATCTTAATAGACCTTCAGTCAATACTAAACCCATATATATAACGAACAATTGTTAACTAATACAATCATTCTTGTACTCAAGTCACTGTAACGCTGTAAAAATAAATAATTTTTTCTTCTTCAAAAATCTCATAAACGTAATTGGCGCAGTCGGTAGGATAGTGCGATCGTGTATTATCATCTTGCATCGAGCAATAATATCGCGATTTGGGATTTCAATTCCTCAAGCACTATTCAAGAAGAAAGAACCTGAGGTAACTCCTGTATCGGACAGAAGGTGCAACAGGAAGACATCGAGCGAAGGACCTGCATCAAGCAAATCTAAAGTTCGACTTCGACAGCTGAGGACTTTGAGGCAACTGGTTCACCCCCAGACGACTGGCAATACTCAAGAACACCAGGTTAGTGGACTGAGCATCCCGTCTGATTCCCTTTCTTTTCAAAAAAAAAAATAAAAATAAAAAATAATTCAATTAATTCAAAAGATCGAAATTTCTTTTGCAAAAAAAAAAATAATACATTTTTCGCTTATTGATAGGTAATAATAAATAAAGTCAATCGAATTTTCATGAGCACAGATAGCGACACTGATTCGAGTATCGAATTAGACCATTTGATCGATAAAATAAAACATTTAAGAATTCCCAACAACATTATGGCACCAAACAACGAAAGTACCTTCAATCTTCAATTGATAAAATTACATGTCGATACAGTTCCACAGTATGACGGTAATCTAACAACCTTAGAAATTTTTATTTCATCATGCGACCATTTGTTCAATACATTCGGCACAGACCCAACAATAGCTTCCTATCTATTAAGAGTAGGAATAGGGAAATTAACAGGTAGAGCCCAAGCTCTAGTAGCAACAAAAACCGAACTAAATAGTTGGCCCTTAATAAAAAGGACCCTAAGATCGTGCTTTAAAGATCAAAGAAATATCGACTGTTTAGAACAAGACTTAATCTTTTTGAGACCTTTCAAAAACGAGTCACCTTTGAACTTTGGACAAAGAATTCAAACAGTACGTAGCCAATTATCAGCTAAAGTCAATTCACTTAGTGTATTAGAAATGTCTGATGCAACAAAAACCATATATCTAAAACAATATGACAACATGGCACTTAAGACTTTTATTCGCGGATTAACAGGTACATTACAAAGTATTATTAGACTTCGAGATCCAAAATCCTTAGAAACAGCGATGAATCTGGTTGTCGAAGAACAAAATTTCCAGTACACACAACATCCACCATCACAAATAAATCGCTTAACCCCACAGATTCAGATGCACGAAAGAAAACCTCCCCAACCTTCTTTTAACAACACACCTCACTTTACTCCAACTAACATAAGTTTACCTTACCATATGCACAACAATCAAACTCCACAAAGACCTTCACATAACCAAAACCAACAATTTAATCGACCCCCTATACGCGAAACACCGATGTACCAATATCCTAAACAACAAAATAATTTTCCTAGTCAACCCATTAAATTCACAACTCGACCGACCCCAGAAAAATTCTTTACAAACACCCAAGTTTTTGGCCGTCCAAAAAACGTCTTCAAGCCAACGGGACAGGCACCTAGTAACAAACCCGAACCGATGTCGACAACATCCAGAAATCCCACTATTCAACGCCCATTTCCGAATCAAACTTTTACCGCAAGACCAAAAAATTTCATCTCAGAAGAACTATTCCATCAGGAAAACGATTTTTATAGCACCGATGAGCCGAGTACATCGACTAATAGGAGTCATAATTACGATTATCAAGAACAAACAAGTCACAACGAACAATATCCACATAATAACCAAACAGACCCTGACGATTACTTCTGCGACAACGAAGACACACAAAACCCCGACGATGACCTTGTACAAACCACCATCGACGAGTATCAAAATTTTCGACTAGTTTACGATTCAAATACGACGACGTGACCTGCGAAGTAAATAATTCAACCTGTTACAATTCCCTTCCTTACATCCAACTTTCATATCCACCCGTAAAACTGCTAATCGACACCGGATGTTATAAATCCATAATTAGAGCCGGAATAGCAGAAAAATATTTCCCCTTCGACATCTATCATGAACCCTCAAAAATCAAAACCAGTACGGGCGAAAAACCTATTCGATTCAAGGCAAAAACACAAGCATTTCCTGAATTAAACAACGATAAAATAATAGAATTTTTGTTATTTGACTTTCATGAATATTTTGACGGAATTTTAGGCCTGAAAGATTTAAGAGAGATGAAACTGTCAATTAACCTCGTGGATAAGATCTTAACAAACGGTATAATGAAAATTCCATTCTATTATAGACAACCCGACGAAACCTCTCACACAGTCAGTGTAAATTCACACGAAATTTTGAAAACGAAACTCCCGGTCAATTGCAACAACGGCGACGTGATTATATTGGAACAAACCATCAACGATTTATACATTCCTGAAACTTTAACTACTGCAAAAGATGGATTCGCACTGATGGAAATTCACAATAGGACTGATTCAAGAATTGACCTAATTTTATTTGAACCATTAAAGACAGTAAATTTTTCAGAGTCAAACAAAGAACGTTTCGAAATCTTTCATGTCGAACAATTTTTTCCTGAAACAAAAAAACGTATGTGTAATAAAACCTCAAGAATAGAAAACTTGATCAGAACCGATCATCTTAACATTGAAGAAAAGGAAGCAATAACATCACTTTGCCGTGAATTCTCAGACATATTTCATAAAGACGATGACAAACTTACATTCACCAATCAAATAAAACATCAAATAAAGACTTCGGACGAAATTCCTATCCATACAAGGTCATACCGGTACCCATTCGTTCACAAATTGGAAGTAAAAAATCAAATAGACAAGATGCTCAAAGATGGAATTATCAGACCGTCACAAAGTCCATGGAGTTCACCCATTTGGGTAGTACCAAAAAAGATCGATGCAAGCGGAAAACAAAAATGGCGTATCGTCATAGATTACAGAAAAGTAAACGAAAAGACCGTAGACGACAGGTATCCACTACCAAATATCACAGATATACTCGATAAACTTGGAAAATGTCAGTATTTTACCACCCTTGACCTCGCCTCCGGATTCCATCAGATCGAAATGGATCCAAATTCAATATCTAAAACGGCGTTTAACGTGGAAAACGGTCACTATGAGTTCGTTCGCATGCCATTTGGTCTGAAAAACGCACCCGCAACTTTTCAACGGGTAATGGACAACGTTCTCAAAGAATTACAAGAAAAAACTTGTTTCGTTTACATGGATGATATCATAGTTTTTTCAACCTCGCTTCAAGAGCACATTTCCAATTTGAAACTAATCTTCAAAAGATTACGCGAATGTAGACTTAAAGTTCAATTAGATAAATCCGAATTTCTCAGGAAAGAAGTAGAATTCCTTGGTCATATCGTCACGCCCGAAGGAATCAAACCCAACCCAAAGAAGATAGAAGCGATACAACGATTTCCTATACCGAAAACAGCAAAAGACATTAAATCATTTTTGGGATTACTCGGTTACTATCGACGATTTATAAAAAACTTTGCGCGAATAACGAAACCATTCACCACCTGTCTAAAAAAGGGCGCTAAGATTGAACACACAGACGAATTCTGCAGAACCTTCCAATTCTGTAAGGACATTTTATGTAACGATCCGATTTTACAATACCCAGACTTTAAGAAACCCTTTATACTCACCACCGATGCATCGAATTTCGCCATTGGAGCAATACTGAGCCAAGGAAATATAGGTACCGACCTACCTGTAGCATAAGCGTCTCGTACACTAAATCCAGCTGAATGTAACTATAGTACCATCGAAAAAGAATTACTCGCAGTCGTGTGGGCAACAAAATACTTTAGACCATACCTGTTCGGACGCAAATTCGTTATCGTCACAGATCACAAACCACTTCAATGGTTATTTAACCTTAAAGAGCCAAATTCGCGGTTAGTGCGATGGCGTCTAAAATTAGAAGAATTCGATTATAAAATAATGTATAAAAAAGGAAAACAGAACACCAATGCCGACGCATTATCAAGAACAGAGATCAACGCGATAGAAAACGACGACACTTCTTCAGTCATTGCTAACGTCGGAGATACCACACAAATGATTGACGAATACTTAAAAAACGAACACCTCACTCCAGTATCCGAAAATCCATCATACATGGATTCTCCAATTCCACCTCCAGACCACTTGCGTAACGATGATATAACATCGAACATCAGCAAACCAACTCCATCAACAACGTTGAGCAATTCAGTCACTCACGGTTCTAAGATTAATATAATATCTAATATACAGATAAAACCCCCTGACAAAAACCCTTCAGATAATGAAACCGTTCATTCTGCGTTAGAAAATCCAGTAATTACCATCCCGATAACAAACAAGCCCCTAAACCACTATAAAAACCAAGTAATATTATTTTGCTCCAGAAACATACTAAAACCAAACGTTCAACAAACTACAATTTTTAATAAAAATCGCCTAACGATATCGTTACCTACAAACAACATCGAATCCCACATAATTAACGTAATAAAAGAATACGTTGATTCCAAACAGAATTACACCTTGTATTTCAAAACCCTAGAATTAGCCGATATTTTTAACAATGTAATTCAAAGCTGCTTTAAAAATTCCTCCTTCAAATTCATTAAGAGTACAATACTACTACAAGACATCGTAAATTCAGATCAACAAACAGAAAAATTAATATATCATCATCAAGGTAAGACCTGTCATAAAGGAATAAACGAAATGAAAACCTCAATTGAACGCAATTTTTATTGGCCGGATTTAATTAAAGATATTACCAATTTTGTTAACAACTGCGTGACTTGTCAAGTGAGCAAATATGAAAGAAATCCTCCAGTCTTAAAATTCAATCTGACTCCCACTGCTAGTAAACCATTAGAACACATCCATATCGATACATTCAAAATATCAAATAATTCATTTCTGACAATTCTCGATGCTTTCTCTAGATATGGACAAGCCTACCACATAGCTTCCTTGTCACCGATTAACATAATAGACAGTTTACTGGTCTTTATTTCCCATCACGGATTACCTAACAAGATCACAGCAGATCGCGGCGGTGAATTTAAAAACAATTCATTAGAAAACTTTTGCGAATTACACAAAATAGAGCTCCATTTTACGACTTCCAAAAACTCCAATAGCAATTCGCCAGTCGAACGTTTTCACTCAACGTTAGCGGAAGAAATTAGATGCCTAAAAATAGATAAACCCCACGAAAATATCACTTCTCTAATGAATTACGCAATAATTGGTTACAACAATGCTATCCATTCAGTAACAGGTCATACACCATTCGAAGTTTTAAAAGGGCACTTAGAGTCGACTCATCCATTCGACCTAACGGATGGAAAAATAATATCAAATTACATACAAAATCATAAAGAAAAGACTAATATTATCTACAATCAAATTAAAGAAAAGTTAAATAATAATAAAGAAATTTTAATAAGCAAACTTAACGAAAACAGAGAAACACCCAAAGAATTCAAAACAAATGACCCCGCTTACATAACCACAAAAGAACGAAATAAAGCCAAACCTAAATTTATCAAAACAAACGTATTGTCAGATCAAAACGACAAATTGGTAACACATAGAGGTACATATCACAAATCTGCCACGAAAAACCCTCGGAAAATTCATCAAAAGGCCTTGTTTCAGAGAACGATTCAACATGATCTTCCTAATAACAATCCTAATAACATCGGTGAGCCCACTAATGACGAAAGACATTGAAGTGACACCAGTCGAGTCACAGGTCCTCCCCTTCCACCTAGGACCAGGTAGAATAATCGAAAACCAACACACTTTCATCCATTTTATCGATACGAACTCACTATCAGAACTATTAGACGACACTATCAATCAATTCAAAACAATCAACAATACCTTTAATAGCACAACCCCTTCTAAAACAAATATCTACAAAAACACATTAGAAAACCTACTAACTCACACTAACCACATAATCACCGAAGCAAAGATTAAACTAATTAATATCAAACCCAACACGAGAAACAAACGCGGACTTTTAGACATAATTGGAAAAACGTCAAAGTTTTTATTTGGGACTCTGGACTCCGATGACGGTGAAAAATTTAATAAGGCAATTAACACTCTGCTCAATAACGATAAAATTCTTAGCAAACAAATCGAGTTACAAACTTCACTGAATAGTCACCTGATAGATAACTACAACAACACTATTAGTACTCTTAATAGAAATCAGTTATTAATGAAGACCAATCTCAACAACTTCCAAGACAAAGTAAATTCGAAGATGTAGCAGCCTTTACACGAGCACGAAATATTATTGAACAAATTCTTTTAAACTGCCAAACTTTAATAAGGTTCTTAGATAACTTAGAAAACGCCATAATGTTTGCCAAAATTAACACACTTCATAACTCTATTATTTCTACTTCGGATCTAAAGAAAATGCTCGAAACTCTGTCCAAGTTATACGACCAAAACAGAATTCCAACATTTAAAAACTTTATTTCTTATTACCAAATCGCAAACACAAAAGTTTCTTTTTACGATAATAGAATTATTTTTTCAATCTACATACCTCTTCTTAATACAATCAATTTTGACTACTACCACCTATATCAGATCCCCCAAGCCAATCATATCATTTTACCTCCAAAACCTTACCTAATATTCAGTCCAAGAACCTATCAATACGAAGACAAAGAATGTCCAAGTGTAGAAGGAACCTTTTTCTGCGATAACAAACTGACCTATAGCGAAAAGGACTGCATCACATCCTTCATGCAGAACTTGAAGAGCAACAATTGCCAATCCATACCGGTGTCCATAAGCAATACCATCATTGAACCGATAAAGAAGAATTTTATCCTGATTGTCCCGCATAAACCAATAAAAATCAAGAAAGTGTGCGAAAACCCCGGATACAAAATCATCGAAAAACCAAGCGTGATTCGCATCCCCCAACACTGCAAGATCACATACGAAGATTCAACATTCGCAAACGAAGAAAACGTCATCAGCGGAGAACCATTCATCCTACCTCAAATCAAGACGGAAGATGTATCAACATATTCCACAGTTCACCTTCTAAAACTCCATCAGATCAAGTTGGACGATATTACGAAACTCCAAAAAGAAGCAACTCTGGACCGTTCAACTCTAACGTCCAATCACGAAATTGTAACCCACAGCATCTCGACAATCTCTCTAATTGTTGTTCTAGCTAGTTGCAGTTTTGCAATCTGAACAGTCATGACAACAAAAAGGAACCTAAAAAGGACCACCCTCATCTCGAAAAAGGACCACTCTACAACCACATACGAGCCAGAGAAACCAGAAAAACAGCCTTCCGAAAACAACACCTCAGTGTTATTTTCCCACTTAAGCAGGGAGGAGTTATATTAAGAAAACATATACACTATCATATAATTAGGATAAACATGTATAATCGTATCACTATAATAATATGTATATAAGTAATCTTAGTATCATAGTATCAAAGTGCAGACCATCCGTCAAAAGAAATTATCATACCATACAATTATAAATATGTGCATAATCGCATCATTATATGTATACAAATAATCTTAATAGACCTTCAGTCAATACTAAACCCATATATATAACGAACAATTGTTAACTAATACAATCATTCTTGTACTCAAGTCACTGTAACGCTGTAAAAATAAATAATTTTTTCTTCTTCAAAAATCTCATAAACGTAATTTGCATTGGTGGTACCTAATACGACTTTTTTAGGATACAACTAAATTATTTTTTATAATTGCTTCCCGGTACAATTCTAGTTCTTGAAGTCTACTCCTTTTGAGTCCAGTGCTTGTCTCGTGCCCGGCTGTCCCACCCAATTTGGAATATCCATATTGTTGTCCCATATTACAATATCGAAATTTTGAATTAATTAATTCATTCTAGGTGAACATTCCAATTTTAAGAAAAAACAAATTGCGAAAAAACTAGACGTGATAGCCAGGGATGGGCGTCGACGCGTCGACTTTATTTGTCGACATCGACAATACGTCATCAATGTCATCAATGTCATCAAATGTCATCAATGTCGACAATGTCGATAAAACGTCGACACTGCGTCAACAATATCGACAATGTCGGAAATTGTAATAATGTTTACGAGCCCTAACAACTAAATGTTGGGACAAGCATTTCATTTTCATTAATGACTAATAAAAAACAACTTCAAATTTACCATTCACACAGTTTTTAGGGGGATTTAACAATGTATCTATATTACAGTTATAAATTGGAATAAACATAATATTTCCGCGATATGTTATTACTTTAGATGAACTTGTATTTTTTTCGGTATAAAAAAGGTTGACAACTAATTGTTGGGACAAGCTTGTAAAAGAGTCAGTTAATTTTTTAAACGGAGTTGGCTTTGCAACAAATTACAACAACTGTCACCTAAACAGTCCATAGTTTTGTTTTTGGTAACTACGAGTACAAGTATCTGTCAAATTTACTGATATAAAAATGGTCCGAGGTGCAGCAACAAGCGAAGATGTGCGAAAAATAATTGTCAAACAATATTGCCAAGGCAACACCGTTCGTCAGGTTGCTGAATCTTTAAATATTGCAAAGTCAACTGTTTTCAATGTCCTAAAACACTATCGAGAAAACGGAGATGTTGTTGTTAAAGGTAAAAGTCCAGGCCGCCCTAGGCTAGTTTCATCAAGAAATCAACAATCGCTCATAAAGTTATGTAAAAAAGGGCGTCGAAATACGTTACGAGACATTACGGCACAGTGGAATGGAGAGTCAGGATTAAAACTATCTCGTGAATGTTGTAGACAATGGATACACAAATCTGGACTAAAATTTTATAAGGTACGGCATAAAGATTTTGTACATTTTCAATTTAAGAGTAATTTTTTAAAACATGAAGGCTAAAGAAAAACCACTTCTCACCAAAAAACAAAAGAAAAATAGATATGAATGGGCGAAATCCAAACTATTAAAATTATTTAAACTATTTAAATTATTTTCAGTGACGAATCCAATTCGATGTTTGTGTGGGGAATTTTCGGAAACGAGTTATCAGGTCAAAAGATGAAGCTTTTCATGCAGACTGCATTAAACGCACCGTGAAATTTCCAAAAGGGGTGATGATTTGGGGATGTATGTCAGCAAAAGGCTTGGGCAACTTTGAGTTTATCGACGGGATTGTAAACGCTGAGAAATATCAAAAAATATTAACAAATAGTCTTCTTCCCAGTATCAATAAGCTGCATGCTGAGGAAAATTTTATTTTCCAACAAGACGGAGCCTCTTGTCATACAGCCAAGTCAACACAAAAATGGCTCTCTGAGAAGGGGATCACAGTTTTGTCATGGCCTTCGAGTAGCCCAGACCTTAACATTATTGAAACACTCTGGCATAAGATGAAGCAGCAGTTACGAAATAACCCTCAGAGAACAATCCCAGATTTAAAGTCAAAATTAGCAGACATGGACTAAATTTTCACCTGAGTTTTGCAAATCTTTAGCAGCAACCATGCCTGCCAGAATAGCAGCGGTTGTTAAGGCGAAAGGAGATGTAACACCATATTAAACTGCGCATTATCGATTTTGTCCCAAGATATAGTTGTCAATAATTTTTCATGTTTTTTGTAATTTATTTAATTATAATTACTTTGTAAGCCTAATTACCGACTTTTGTTAGATACAATGCATTGTTCAGTAATAAAACTTTCATATGCTTGTTAAACAATTTTTATAAATCTTACTGCTTCTATTAAATAATATCGCACGAAATATTAAATGGTGTGTCCCAACATTTAGTTGTTAGGGTTCGTATGTATGACTTCAATCTCACATGCACTGTCGTATATATGCCAACAGTTTATTGTACAACATTCACAATTATTTCAAATTCGAAATATCTATGAAAATATGACATTTCAGTTGGCAATCAATATTGTGATTTGGCCTAATAAATCTATTTTAGGTTATAATTGAATTGTAGGGGGAGTCCGGGACACTTGACCAGGGGGGAGACATGAGCCACCTCAAATCTTTTTCAAAGTTCGCGCAATCGGGGGATAGATGACTCATAACGTGTATTAGCGCGCAATATACTTACTTACGTGGCAACAGTGCGTTCCACAGTGAAGTTTGGTTAGATTCGATGGAAACGTGCTTTGACGTCACCAAAGTGAAAATTTTTGTTTTCAGTGATTTGCTTGTCATTCATTGAAATTGCGAGGTATGTATATGGTGAATGTTTTAACTATTTCTTAATGCTATGTAGTTTCATGAAATATTAGCAATTTTGTCTAAAATGTTTAACTTTTTTTTGTATAATTCGATTCGAACAGTGGTTCAACTCTCCCGCAGGTGTGCACATGTGTCAACTTTTATAATCTGACTTCTTAAATTATATTCATTTGTTTTCAGACAAAAAAAATGCCTTTCAAATACAAACCAAAGGAAAAAGCTACGAGAAGAAACACTTTTACCAAGCAACAAATTGCCAATGCTTTAGAAGATGTTGAAAGGAATGTCATTGAGAAAGACTGCTATGAAGTATAGTATCGATAGAACTACACTACGGCGGTACATGAAAGATTGAAGAAATTTGATGAAATGGGAAGTCAGTACAAGTCTACTAAGATATTCGCTACAGGAAGAGAAGTTATTGGCTGACTATTTACTAGAATGCAGTAAAATGCATTATGGCTTAACCAAAGTATCAGCTATGAAGTTAGCGAGTGATTATGCTATAGTAAATGGCAGAAAGGTACCAGAAAGTTGGCACAAAAATAAATCTACTGGAAAGGATTGGTTTCGAGGATATCTTAAAAGAAATCCACAACTAAGCTTACGAACACCAGAAGCGACAAGCCTTTCAAGGGCCACAAGTTTTAATAGAAAGAATGTAAAAGACTTCTTCGACAATTTAAAAGAAGTAGAGAAAAATTTCATTTTGAGGCACAGAATATACAGGCTGATTCACGTAGCCCGTTAATTAGAAACTTTTTAATTTCCCAAAATCATATTAATATGAAAATTGGTAGTTGACTATAATCGACTACTCCAAGTTCAAATGAAATATTTTCAAAATGGCGGCACTTCCGGAAATACCGGAAATCGATGCCATCTTTGTTTTTTTAAATAGAAAGGCCCCATCTTGACTTCACATTTCGATTCTACCTTAACTTTTGAGTTTAGTACGTCTTTTTGTCAATACTTATCTTTCATCGTTTTTGACCTATGTCATCTTTTTTGCAGAAAAGTGAGGTTGCAGGGCTTCATTAAAAAATTTATAATTCCTGAACCATCAGAAATAAATAATTTATTTTTTCTTTACTGACTTGCCAAAGATTTGGCGGCTTTTTGCGCTATCAACGAAATTTTTTTAATGTTTCATACGCCTACTGCAATTTTTTAAAATTGATAATCAAAAAATGTTGAAAACTTCATTTTTTTAAATGGCAACTACCGTTTCTGATACTAGATATAAATGTAAAATTAAATTTTAAGGCCACTTTTATTAACATTATGTATGCCTATTTGCAGCCGTTTAGGCGTAATTTCAATTTTTTGAATAAAATATTCTTTTTTATAAGCAATTGTTTTATTTGAATTTTTATTCAAAAATACCATTGCAATAAATATTAAATAACAACAAAACAATAAAAAATACGCAAATTAACAAAAAAATATTTTAATATAAATGATTTAATTGAAAATATTTTTTTGTTAATTTGCTTATTTTTTATTATTTCGTTGTTATCTATGTAGCTTTCCTTTTACACCAAATCTCAGTTATTCTCAACTCAGTTGACTGTCATTCGCTTTTAAACTCGTTCCTTTTACATTTCTCAAATGAAGTGATCTGAGTTTTTTTACCTCCCCCCTTGCCGCTGATGCACTACCTAAGCGCCAGCATCAGATAAGTGAGAAAAACTCACTTCGGAAGTGGGGGGTTAAAAATGCATGTTGACAGCATTTCGGCGCCAAGTAAACGCGAGGTTATGTGCAATCGTGCAACGTGCAAAAGTATTAAATAATTTTAATTTAACGTTGATTTAAGATTTAACAATGTCTTATAAAATTGAAATGATGAGGGAGACGTTTTATTACGTGATGCAGGTTTGTGTTAAAACTTATTTTACGTTGCAATCTCTTATATATATTGTTTGAATTTAGAAACAAATGCAGAAATTTGGATTGCCAATAACATCATAATGTTTAATGGGGCAAATCAGCCAGTCTTAAGACAAGACGATGCGAATGCAGGTGACATCTTAACGTTCACCGAAACTGAAGAAACGTTTAGGGCAGTCAATACTAGAACTGTTTCAACAGTGGAGACGCAAGAAGTAGATACAGTGCCATTGACACCGATAGTGGAGAACCAAGAAGAAAATCAGAAACAAACCGAAGAGAAGCGGCAGTGGGCGTTTGATGAAACTAAAGCCCTTATTGCTGCAGTTGATGCACATTATGAAGACATGCACCATGTCAAAAAAAGGAAGACATTTTGGGGCATAATTGCACAGCAGTTACAAAGTCAAAAGATAAATTTTTCTGAAGAGAGTTGCAAAAAGAAATGGGCGAATTTATTAAGAACATACAAGGCCATTAAGGACTGCAAAAAAAAAACAGGGCGTGGAGCTGGTGCCAGATTTCTTTTTTATGAAGACATTGACAATATTGTAGGTAATTCTCCTACAAATGCCAGCCCTCATTCTGTAAACATTAGCTGCGAGATTGGTCAGGAAGGTGCCACGGCGTCTGCCTCAGAAGCTTCTTCATCTTCATCAACCAACTTCATTTCAGAAAGTTGTACTTCGCAACTTGGTCGCCAGAAGCGTCTTTCGCCCAATGCTTCTTACATACAGTTTAAGAAACGATTTTATGAAACGAAACAGAAATATATGCAAGAAAAGCAGGACGGACTGAAAAGACTCATGGAAAGTCAGATAGAAATCCAAAGAAAAAAAGTGAACTTATTGGAAGAAAAAAATGAAATTGAAAGAAGAAAGGTGGCAGCACTAGAAGTCTTAGTTAGGGAACATAATAAGCAAAATACATAGAAGTAAAAGTTTATTTGTTGTTTTTTTAGTAAAATGTTCACATAATGTATCATATTTTATATTAAAATGTTCACATAATGGATCATATTTTATATTAAAATCCCTTTTTGTGCTGCTATGACTGAGAGTGACATTTTACACTTGACTATTGTTAGCTTGGGTATGCAAATACTTAAATTAAATTTTAAGGAAACATTTCTCGAAATATCTGATCGCGTTTGGTGGTTCTAAACTCAATGCCACTAACGTTTTGTACATATTCGTCCGTATAGTCGTCAGCGCTGTCGTCTTCATTTTCCCACTCTATTTCATCATCAAAATCGATACATATGTTATACAATACAGTGGCTGCTATTATACACCTTACAATAAAAGCAATGTTATTGTTTTCAAAACATCTCAACCTTCTGAATCTTGATTTCAGTAAACCAAATGCATTTTCTATTATTATTCTAGATGATGAATGCCGAAAATTAAAAATGTTTTGCTGCCTACTTAGATTACCATTATCTTTAAATGGGGGCACTAACCATTCCAGGCATGGATATGCGGAATCCCCTAATAAAAAATCATTGCCAAAAAATCCATTAAGTCCTTTTTGGTATAATGCTGATTTTTTCAATAATCTCGAGTCATGGATTGATCCTGCCTCTCCCACAAAAATGTCACGAAATCTTTTATTATGGTCGCACACAGCTTGCATTAATATACTGAAATCTCCTTTTCTGTTGCAGTAAACATGATCGGAATTTGGTTTTTTGATTTTAATATGTGTTCCAACGATGGCTCCTACAATTCCTGTGATACCTTGAAAATTTTTGAATCCATTTTTTATGATTTTGCGGTCATTCTGATTGGGCCAGTAAATGTACTTTGGTGCTTCGCGCATCAAGTAAGACACAATTGTTGAAATGACTCGGTGGGCACTACTCTTGCTAACATTAAATCGGTCAGCCACTTCTCGAAATGTGTTGGTATTCGCAAGGTACCAGACTGTCATATAAACGGCTCGTCTTGAGGAAATTTTTTCTCTTCCAAATGAGTGCTTAGGTAAAACGTTGTCACCTTTTACTTTCCCTGTATTAAAATATATCTTTCACAAAATGAACGTGACGGGACTGACAGGTTGTTATACCTATAATAGACTCACATGTTGTGCGGCTCAAACTAAAATTTTCCTTAAATTCATGATCATCATAATCTTCAATTGACTGCAAATAATTTTCGATTCTATGCAACTTTCTTCGAGGTTGATAATCAGTAGAACTATCACTCTCGCTTGAACTCGAGGAAGTATGGTGATAACCAAAATTATACAAATCAGAGTCTGAAGACTCTGCATCATCTCTATTTGTATCAGCATCAACTAAATGCTAAAAAGAATGAAGGTCTCACTTTTGTAGTAATTAATATCATTGACGTACCATAAAAATTGTATTGTATGATGCCATATTTCCCTTATTTTAGTTAGGTATAAATCTGAAAGTATTTGGTAAACCGGCCGTCAACTTCTGACATTTATTTTTGAGGTTAACTTATAGGAGATACCATTAACCATTTGTCCCCTACCGCCCGATTCGATTACCGCTCAATTAGACGTTCCTTTTATGCCATTAAAGTGAAGTGAGTTCAAGTGAGTTGAGATTCTCAGATCAGTTAAGAGTATCTCAGCTCACATGTATAAGGTACTATATCTATATAGCAAGTTGACTTGCCTTGTTGAAATTATGATTTAGACCGTTTTTCTCAGCCAACTGATAAGCTAAAGATCTAAGTTCCTTTTTAGTAAAACCATAGAAACGTGTTTCCATCTCCTCAATATGCTGAACGATTTCCATTTCTAAAAACAGGTCGGATAGAGCCTAATAGTTTTATTTCGTTTTTTGCATCTTTATTTTTATCCAAAACTCTTCTTTTTAGAGTGTTTCGCGGGATATTATATAATTTACTTGCAGTTTGGAAGGGCATATTCCCTTCTTTAACGGCTTTAATAGCCTCTGCCATGGCCTCACTCTCCCATGATGCCTGACTTGACTTTCTTTCATACTTCCTTGGCATTTTCTGTAACAAAATTAAATTTACACAGTAGAAGGCGAATGGGTAAAGTGGCCACTGGTGGCCACTTTGCCCCAGATAGTACCTTTAAGATAAATGCCGTAACCTACGATATATCCTTTTTATAATCATTGACTATACTACATGGATACTTACCTGACAACATATACTAACACTCAGAAACAAAATTTATAACTTTTTAAAATCTTACACAACACTAAACACCTAACAAAGACAATTGCAATATAACATCGTACTTACACAAATGTGCAAAATTGAAAAAAGTAGCTGACAGATTTCTGTTCTATGCTTTTAATTGGTCGCCAACTTCACTGTAGTGCATGTTACACTAATTCTGTGGTTATGCCGAAAGATGGCAGTAGTAGTTGTGAAAAAACAAGGCCATCTGAATCAAAAAGCTACGCTTATAAGGCCGTTTCAATGTACATAATAATTGTTTCTGCAGAGTGGCCATAAAACAAAAGAAGACAGAACCTTATTGCGCGCCCTCGGTGGCCTATCAACGAATCAAAGCTACAATATTGGCGGCAATTTAAAATATTACCCTTCTATTTTACATGAAATGGTAAAAGCGTGTTTCATTTGTGGGGCAAAAGATGTTCGCTTATTTGAAATTCGCAGCAATATGAAACAAAGACAAAAATGGTTCGAAGCTTTTGAAACATTTTGCGGTAAACAAATTTATGGAGACAATGATAAGCACAACCTTTTAATTTGTATTTGTAATATAAAAGACTACAAAAATTACGGATTACTCAGAAATTTGTGAGCAGCATTTTCAACAAGTCTCTATAATTACATTACAACCCCCAAAAGACGACGCTTATGTAAAGATGCTGTTCCTTGTCCTTCTATTTTTGTAAGTATCTATAATTAAAAAAGACTTGTGGTGTTTATTGCTACATGAAATATACATAGAAGCGAAGTCAACCACGACATATGAGAAAACAAAATGAGCTTCCTCTTTTCATTTTTCGATTAATTACTTATTACTTTTCAAAGTCCTAATCAGGAACCTCCAGGTATTAATTACTATCATCTTATTAGTGTTTTTGTTTTTTAGGCTTTTCCCACTGAAACTCCAGTTGAAATTCCTGTACCCCAAAATCCTGTAGAGTCTTTCATCAATCCAACTGTTCCAATGACATCCAAATCAATTCAAGTAAATAGTATTTCTGGGCAGTATATTCCACCAAATGGTTGAGATAATGGGCCCTCATTTGCTAGAAAATCCAATACTTTCATCTTGTCTGGTACATAAAAATCAGATCTGCGAGCTGATAATAACTGCAACGCTGAAACCAGTTTTAGATAATACATATTTGTCAAGAAAAAACAGATTTATTAAAGAAGAAATGTGCAATCCAGAACAAACTCCTTTGCAGAAAAATGTTAAAGTTATAAATTGTTCTAACCTACCTTGTGTTATGATTTCATGGTTTTTTGCAATTCTAATTTATTAGTATTTTGCTAGCCCAGAATGTGTCCAAAAAAAGCTCGGATCTTAGATATTTTATTGCATTCATGTTTTAATTGACGTTTTAAGCACTTAACCTCAAAGAAAAAGTGGAAAAAGTCTCAATCAATTGCGTTCGAAATCGGTAGATGGAGCGCAAAAAGGTTCTGCCGCCCGAAATGTCACAGAAACAAAGTTTATATGGAAAAATCGAAAATTGAAACGGCCTTATAAGCGTAGCTTTTTGATTCAGATGGCCTTGTTGATGGACATCTACTAGCGACATCTCCTCAACAAACAACCAAACTACAAATGAATTTGACATTAACGTCAATTAATTAACGTCAAGGTCAATGGCCTCATTTTTATGTTATTACTGGTTATTACTGTTATCAGCCCATTAAAAAAAAACAGGAAGACGAAAATGTTGGGTTTAATTTAACTAGATGACAACACCCCTGACAACACAAACAAAACACATTTTTAAAGGTAAGAGCACTATTTATAACTTCAAAACTTTTCAGCTCTAGTTTACTGTTCAAGCTTAGTCTTCAAAGATTCCGTTTATTCTACACAAATATTACTAAGGATTGGTTTCGCAGCCGTTTTAATAATAACATTGCATACTGCAGCTTTGTGGTCTGCACAGGAAAATGCTGAATTTTGAAGGAGGTGATCATACAGCAAGTCATGCAAATGAATACATGGTTTCTCATATTGTAGAAATGGTACCTAACAGTTTTTGTACTATATTTGCAATTCTCAATAATGCCTACAAATGAATCACTGGAATACAGCAATTGACTCCGATTTTGAAGGGCTATTAATCTTAATAAAGATCCTAGTATGATGGTGGATAAAAGTGACATAAAAGATCACTTCGAGAAATATGTATTGTATATGTATTGATTTTCAGGGAAGAAGCAGGTTCATTTTCATCTGGGAACTGGGTCAGGATATGAATTCGTACAAACAACAACAGGGTTCTAAAATAACTAAAGAAAACATTTTGCATGTTGAATATTTTGGATCTGAATTCTTACAAATAGGAATGTGACAGCATCTTTAGTGAGTGTCACTTTTTTTGAAGATGATCTGTAATTTTGTTGAGATCTATAATACCATTTAATAAACTACCTACCTTCTATAAGAAATTTTATTATTCAAAAAATACTACAAGATCTTTTAAGAGACTTTAACCATTTGTTTCTCTGATCGGGATCGCTTGGAAATTGGAAAAAAGGCTTCAAATTTCCACAAATAAAACACTTTCTGCCCATTTTGTTAAAAAAACAACTAAACAGTCCCAAATTTATTTAAACTTTAGAATGAATAAGTTGTCAACTTAACGGAAGATGGCGACACATGATGCACGTTTCATGGACTACTTTGCGGGAACAAATTTTTGCTAAATTGAGACGGCCATATAGAAGCGAAGCGAATATGAATGAAGTTGGTCATGTTCAAGGTTACTATAATTCGCATAGAGCTGAAAATTGGTACGAATGTTGGGAATACATACCATTATAAAAGAAATGTAAAAAGTCCCCATCGATCCCACATCTGCAAAAAAAGTTATTCAAGGTCAAAGGTCGCAAAAATTGGTTTTTCGCATTTTTCAGCCAAACGGTAAGTTTTATCATAAAAATAGAACAGACAAAAATTGTAGACCATGCAATTCTTCTGTTCTTACATTTTTTTCGTAAGCATAACCATTTCTGAGATATAGCGATTCAAAAAGTTGTGTTCTTCATAATATGCACACCTGTGAGGGTAGTGTGCTTGGCGCGTTTTTTTTAACGTGGTTTTCCCGGTAGGCCTCTTCCACGATCTATTGTGATTTTGTTTCATTAAAAAATATTGTATCAATTGAAAAATGGTACTATTGGAGATAATAAAAGCGATGTAAATTATGAGTAATAGGGGAAA
This sequence comes from Tenebrio molitor, assembly GCF_963966145.1. Classification (NCBI taxonomy): domain Eukaryota; kingdom Metazoa; phylum Arthropoda; class Insecta; order Coleoptera; family Tenebrionidae; genus Tenebrio; species Tenebrio molitor. The sequence continues at coordinate 20,421,056 of NC_091049.1, forward strand.
ATTATTCGTCTGATTGATAGTTATCTGATGGTACTTCAAGTGTACTGTCTTCTTCGTGTTGTAATTTTTAGACTGTCGATAGAAGTTCGTTAAAATCCGTTACTCATAAGGAAATGTAGAAGTGTATTTGGTTATGAGTGAATGTAATAGATTGTTGGGAACGAATTAGATTTAACAGAAAAATTGTCGGTTAGGAGACTCGGTTGGTTTCAACGGATTGTTTCTAAGTTTAAACATTCGATTGTTATTGGATTAGTAATTTTAGCCGTTGGAGCTAGAATGAAATCGGCCTCTGAGTCTTGTTTTTCAAACAATTTAACACAACTTTTTCAGCTTTTGGAATCGCTATATCTCAGAAATGGTTATTCTTAGGGAAAAAAGTATAAGAACATTTTTTATAGAGAATTGCATGCTCTATCTAATTTTTGTCTGATCTATTTTTATGATAAAACTTACCGTTTGGCTGAAAAATGCGAAAAACCCATTTTCCCGACCTTTGACCTTCAATAACTTTTTTTGCAGATGTGGGAGCGTTGGGGACTTTTTACATTTCTTTTATAATGGTGTTCCCAACATTCATACCAATTTTCAGCTCTATGCGAATTATAGTAACCTTACCCCTATTTTTTAAGCTAAATTGCCCGGGCTATGTTTATTGCATGTGATTTTTGAATAAAAATTCAAATAAAACAATTGTTTGATAAAAAAAAAGAATATTTTACTAAAAAAATCGAAATTACGCCAAAACGGCTGGGAATAGGCATACACAATGTTAATAAAAGTAGGCTTAGAATTAAATTTTACATTCATATCTAGTGTCACAAATGGTGGTTGCCATTTAAAAAAATGAAGTTTTTGAAATTTTTTGATTAGCAATTTTGAAAAATTTCAGTAGGCGTATGAAACATAAAAAAAATTTCACTAACAGCGGAAAAGATCGGCCAGATCTTTAGGAATTCAACTAAAAAAAATCAATTATTTATTTCCGACGGTTCAACAGTTATAAATTTGTTAATGAAACCCTGCAACCTCGCTTTTTTGCAAAAAAGATGACATAGGTCAAAAACGATGACAGATAAGTGTTGATAAAAAGACGTTCTAAACTCAAAATTTAACCTAGAATCGAAATGTCAAGTCAAAATGAGGCCTTTCCATTAAAAAAAAATAAAGATGGCGTCGATTTCCGGTATTTCCGGAAGTGCCACCATTTTGAAAATATTTCATTTCAACTTGGAGTAGTCGATTATAGTTAACTACCAATTTTCATATTAATATGATTTGGGGAAATCAGAAAGTTTCTAATGAACGGGCTACGTGAATCAGCCTGTATATAATTGTGATGAACCGGATGTACTACGGTACAGAATTGTCCCAAAGTGGTTCCTAGTAAACATTGTCGTCAAGTTGGTCAAGTAACGTCAGCTGAATGAGGAACTCTTGTGACGGTCTGTTTTGCTGTGAACGCCATAGGGAATGTTTTACCACCATTTTTTATCTTCCCACGCGTAAAATATAATCCAGTATTTGTGGAAAATGGCCCAGCAGGATCAGATGGTGACTCCTATCCAAGTGGCTGGATGACCGCGAAAAGTTTTGTCAAGTTTATGAAACACTTCATAAAATATTCTCATGCATCAAAAGAAAATCCAGTTCTTTTAATTCTTGACAATCATGAGAGTCACGTCAGTGCGGATGTAATTCGACTTGCTAAAGAAAATGGAGTTACCCTGCTTACTCTCCCACCCCATTGCAGCAATAAGCTTCAGCCACTGG